>NC_060253.1:67799056-68109426 GCF_921293095.1 Ischnura elegans | reverse complement strand
CAAAATAGATCATTTTTTTTTAAATCCCATTAATGCTCCGCTTTAAATTTATATTGTACCCTTCGTCACAATCTCATTTTTGCTGCTTCAACGCGCAGGTAAGAAAATGTATGACTGATGTTAGATTTCCAGTTCAAATCATGTGACCCTTTACTCGACATCTGCTTATAATTCTCAGGCATCACAGAACCAAAGAAGGATTAAAAAAAAATACTTCTTAACTTAAAATTTATTTGTGTCAAATGTGTTTCTTTATTAGATTTTTACTAAAAACACTTTATAGACCGAACTAACTTACCAACTGATTTTTATTATTTTTTTCGTGTCCTATATATTTTACAACTAATTAAGGGATATTATGAGAGAAAACCAGAACAAAATTTTTAAATGCGTTTTCAAGCATGTTCCCAAATGGGAACATGCCACAACATTTTTCTAATGCTTGAAAAATAAATGTACACTTGGCCAAAAAAACTAAGTTTGACAGCGTTATGCGACCTGATCTTTTGAATAAATACGCATTTGTCCCTGGAGAGTGAGTATAGGGGAAAATGTCGATTAAACTGCATACTCACTAGAGGGGTGATGAAAATAGCCAATTTTGAAAAGGCATAATTTACGACCCGTGTATGCACAAGTTATGCGATCCAGTTTAAAAAATACTTCCATATCTTATTTACACGATAAAAGTTATTAAAGTAATCACAGATACGAAATATTTTTTTCATGAATTTTTACAAATCTATTACCAAATGGGATCATTGTACTGCAAACGTTTAAATAACTTTAAAATCCATTGATATATTGGTGAAAGGCTTGTTTACTATTGGTTACGTTTGTTTCCACTGATTTTTTTAAATTTAAATTTTCCATTTGAAAGTCGAGGGACACTCGACACTGCACAGCTCACTATCGACTCCCATTTCGAGTAGCACTCGACCAGCATGATTAAAATCCGAAGTGGACTACAGGTATACGGGCGAACTAATTCCGGGTGCAAAGGGTTAATTTAAGGATCCGGCGGCAGTGGTTAGTATTATCCGATATTGAATAAAATTCGGATTTGAAACCCTAATATCATACCAAAACTCTTCCGTACGGGGAGAAGTAAATCCCGGAAAAAGTTTTTCGACCCAACCTAGAGAAATGTTTCCCTAAAAGGTCCGGGTCTGGAGTTCATGTTTCCGTCAGTTTCCGTTCTAGGCGGGCGCGACTACGGCTAGTGTACCGTAACTAATTAAACTAACCGAGATCCCATTCCTCTCTTTGCAACGGTACCTTGCCAAGACATTTTACTGATTTCAAGTCCTTTGTAGCAAGGACCTCAATCCGAAGCGATAATGAGGGAAAATTCACGAAATGCATGAAAATATACCACCGCATGCAATGAATACTGGAAGGTTGTTGGGGGCTTCCGTGGAGTGGTGCAGTAGGTACAGCTAGGTTACCGGGTTTTACCTCGCGTCGATTTATCTTCATGATGTCAGTTTCGCCGGAGTTGCAGCAAGTGCCTTCATTTTTGAACCCTTCAAAACACTTCCGGGTTTTACTGCGCGTCGATCCATTTTCATTACGACAATTTCGACGTTACAGCAGGCGTCTTTAGTTTGAAAGTGTCAGCAATGCCAAGCGCTTCCGGGTATTTCTCCGAGTCGAATCGTCTTCGTGGCGACAGTTTCGCTAGCGTTGCAGCAAGCGTCTTCAGGCTCGAAGTCTTCGACACTTCAAACGTTAAGAAACCTGCTGCAACGCCGGCGTAACAGGGTAGTTTCGTTCATCAAAGAAAACGAAAGGCATTGATTGCGATTCTTTACCCATTATTAGTGTGTTCATATTATACAAATTATTTGGTTTTAGAAATACCGGTTTAGACGAATGGCAATAGTCAATTTTATCCTCATTTGAAAAATGACAATTTACCCACCATGCGATGCCACTACGCATGACGTCACAGAGACCTAGTTTCTATACGAGTAGATAGGAGTTGTACATCGTCTGAGATTACCAATGCATACATGAGACACAGAGCTTAGGGAAACATCTCTTAATAATCACACATTAAAAATACCTAAGTTCGGAAAGTTTTCTTCGCTTGATAGGGTATTAATAATCCTTATTTAAGCCAAGCGCTACCTGCTAGCAGGGTACTCTGCTACCTGCTAGCATCCTGCATCGTACTAACGCTCAAAGCCTCGCCCCAAGGTCACCTCACACCGCGACAGCGGGAACCAGAAAGACGTCACACGAACTATTTCTCATCATTCCTACTTAGCCGTCACGTTTTTCGCGCGTTTGAAGCTTTCCACTTTTCATTTAATCGCGAAAAATAGATATCATCATTAAAAAATCTAAAAGCTTGATATTGGCACTCCTGGGTAATAATCTTTCGATTTAGGCAATAAAAAAATAATAGGAAACCACCCTATTGTCGCCACGATTATAGATCCTAGCGGGGAAAACCCGTAAACATAGCTGCCAACTTTGTAATAATTTCACAGGATGCAGCGTGATTCCCTGATGATAAGCAAGTAAATTTAGACGAGTGCGGATTCCAAAATGAGATGGGAGAAATGTCTGCTTGATTTCACATTAGTCTTCCAAGTCTGCCGGTTGGGAGACAGACTCGTGAAATCAGAGGACGGAAAATAATTGCTCGGCCGGAAACGCAAATCAAAGCAAGGTGTAGACCGTCTGCTTCGTGGGAAGATAAGAAAAATAACCGAGTCCCTTCCCTCACCCCTTACACCCACCCACGCATCATAACTCTCAAGTCACATCGTAAAGGTATCACCCCTTTCTCCCAACCAGAGGGGCTTATATTTCTCACTTTCGGAGCACTACCATCTTTGATTTTTATACCCTTTTCCACAAATTATCTTATATCATCCCCAATTTTACGCTTCACAAAAAAATACCCACGGATTTGGGTTGAAAAAGCCGTGAGCTAGGGTTTAAATGTGATAATATGGGTAAACTGTCTTAAACTAGCTGTGCTTGGCCTATGTTTAACCTACCGACGTTAAATTGCAGTAAGGGACACCATTGAAGCTCACATGAAATTACATGACTAATGCTCCTTTAAAATTGGTAATTTTTAAGTGCGTTGAAACTGACTTTTCCTTCATAAAAACCATTGTAACTCAATTGAAAGAAAACTCAACGTAAATTTAAACATTTCAGTAATAATAGATGGAGATTGTGCAAACACTATTTTTCCATGTTCACACATACTTTCAAGGTAATAAGGTCTAAATCAATCATCATCCGATGATCCAGTAGTGCAATATCACTCAAAATGTTAATTTAACAATCAGTAGACAAAGTAAAAAGACTAATTCGGCCTTTCTGTGAAATATTTTTCCTAAGCAAAATTGGCCATCCCAAGATACTGAGACTAATAAAAATTAAAGGACACAGTTATTTTCAATCACCATAAAAATATTTCACCAATTGCGCAATACAGTAGTCACAATAGTCTTCAAATCATGAACTTTAACAATTATAGATTTTACCTCCCTAAGAATACTTCCGCGCTAAGTTTATTCGTGAGGTTAACACGCTTATCTCAGATATGAAAGAAAAAGTTCCAAAAAATAAATTACCAAAATTTGAAGCAACAAAATGAAATATTGCTCTTTTTGGAATAAAAAATAATATTTCCACGATGTATGTTTGTAAAAACAAATTTTTTCACACTTTTAAGCCATTAGAATTTCAGTCGTCATGAATCCACGTCGTGAAAGGCAAATAACTCTGATATAGTCCTCGAAAATATACGAGCACGAGTGTAAGAAATCTTGAAATAGATTGGGCCGTAAATATCTTACTTGAGTGGCAGAGGGGACTAATCACCGTCACGTTTATGGCAATCCACTTCCTTTCTGTCACCCGACCCCATATTCTAAATTTGCCAAGACATTCGGTTGAACAGAAATTACCTAAAAATATTTAGAAATATTTAGATCAAAACTATGGGAAGTCCTACAATTTTAATGAGCTTTTTTAGGCATATTGTTTCAGGATTCAAAATATTTTTCCTAAACTACTTATTAGCAATTAATTTCTATAAATATCGCTGGTAAAATAATCGCTCTTAGGGTATTTATATTGAAGAAACTGAGCTTTTCCCGGTGAATAGCATGGCTGAAAGCTTATCGGGTTTTATTTACGTGACGGCTAATTATGGTGTTTATATTATTTTCCCTAAAGATTTAAATTATTTATTGATATTGCCTAGACAAGTAGCGACTAAAAATAAAAAAATCAACATAAAAAAGTCCATTTAAGTCCACACGCAAATTAGGTATAGTTATTTTGACCGCAATAAAATCGTTAGAAGGACATTCCAAAACCAAAAAAATCATCCTCGAATGCCTCATAGGCAGAGGTAAATTAAGAAATGCTGGAATCTAGCTTAAAATCAGAATGAGTCGTGAGTGGCCACCCTTTGAGCTAATGACGGAAATCATCAAAACTGTAATAGAATTTCATTTTTCGAACCATTTTTAGGAGTTGTAGCTCTTCTAACTATTAATAATATTTATTTTAAGTAGAAAAGGTTTATTGCGTCTTATGTATGAAACAGCATACCCTTCTCTCCTCTCTTTCATGCAATTTTTCTCAATTGAAGACTCAACGAATACCAAATCATGTAAATGATCATACTATCGAAAAAATGTGGGTAAAATTATGGACATTCAGATATTTTTAAATAAATCAAATAATGCGATAGTAACATTTGAGAGTGTTTGAGGGTAAAGCATAGGTGGATTTAGGAGGGAGAAAGGTGCACCTGCCCCCCTGATCCGACCCGCAGTCGCTTAAAAAATAGGCAAGATTTTTAATAGGGTTACCATTAAGTTCGTTTTGTTTTGTGTATTACGGAGTCTCAATCATTTAATTTAATATTTATAACTTTCATGATAAAATAAAGAGAATATTCGGTACAGTAATTTTTGCATGTTGATTTTAATCTCAAATATGAGAATACCGTCTGCCTGTCAGACGTTTGTGCCTGCAGAAAAAAAAAATACTAGATCCGCCTTTGGGGTAAAGCATAGATTCCTACTTCAACTATGGGTAACAGTTTCTGGCGTCCTTCGTTGAATGATTGAACGTTCATGATCAAGCAAACACTGATACTCTATATTTTTGAAATATACAAATTAATACCATCTTCAACCTAGAAATTGCAATCTATGTCGGAATTCCGGGACTTAGTATTTGGCAATTATGGAGTATAATGCAGTGTTTGTTTTATCGTGTATTGATCCATAGCTACAAGCTAATCCGAGTCTTCAGTCATACTATAGATAATTCCTTGTATCCGACAAATGTAACAGCCCAGGTCTCATCGGAATTTACCTCAAGTTACTCATCACTCGCTTAATATTTAACGAAATTGTTCACTATGATTATACGTAACCAATGAATGCCTAAGCTCATGAATTTCATGCATTTACTGAATATACGTTTCATACGACAAGGCTCCTTCTGTAACATGTAGATTTATGTGAAGTTCTAAACAGAGCTACTTCGACTCGACGGTCACATATTGCGCAAAGGACGGAAGATACCAAACGGCCTTTCAAAGATTCCAAAACGAGCGGCAACCGACACACCATCCTAATTAAAGGCACTTAGGAAGAACCCTAAGAGATAAGAGCATGGAAGCACTAAAGGCAAATAAATGCCTATTCATTAATAATTCTTTTGAGCCATAAGATAGACTAACTGTAGCCTCCCTTTGTATCTGCCACTACCCCATTTTTCTTTAGACTCCATCATATTTACTTTACTCAACACTGCGTCTTAGGTAAATAAATCTGAAAAAAAATTGTTTCCACTATTTAAAACAATCTTCGTTTTCCCGTTAAAGAACATACTACTAATAATTTGAATTAAATTTTCCACTTAACAGCATATTTTAAAAAAGTATTTATAGATGCGATACTCGACGCAAATATTCGTGCAAGCTGGGTTTTAATGACCTAGACCAGCGGTTCCCAAACTGGGGGTCGCGACCCCCAGCGGGGTCGCGGGCCGTTAGGAAAGGGATCGCGAGATGTATACAAATAATATGGTGAACTATGTACTTAAGCTTAGACAACCATTTTTAAGGGGTCGCGGCTAAAACGTATGGGCTAAAATGGGTCGTGGAAAGAAAAAGTTCGGGAAACGCTGACCTAGGCTATACACATAGAGGAGTAATGGAACCAAGGAAAAACTGTGTTGGCTACGTTGAACACTTAAAAACCACCTTTGACCGATTTTTCCCGCACAATTAAGTATATGAGGCCAAATAAACGTGGGCTACTGCGATAGAAAACATTAAACAAAACAACAACAAAAATTTTGAAACCTATTTACTCAAAGGTACAACTCAAAAAACGTAAGTAGTAATTACGACAGTGAAGGTATTAGAAAATTAATTACATTTTAAATTTTCCTTAATCATCGATGCTAATTTTTTCAAACTTTTTTTATAAAGTGTATTGATAATGATATGTTTGCTACAATTTTTTATACAACGTAGTTGACGCACTGAATCTAAAACTACTCCAGGAATTCTAAAGCTTAAAACTCTCTGATGCCCATACAGTTTTTCAGAAAGAGTTGCGTAATTTAATCAAAAAATCGTACAACTCATCACGGAACGCGAAATATTACCACGTGTAGCGTTGGCCAATAAAGTATGGGTTTGACCTAAATAATAGCTATATTTAGCATATCAACCTCACACATACGGTTGCTAACGTATCGGTTTCAATATTTCTCATAATTCTAAAACTTAAAACTCTCTGATGCCCAAACGGTCTTTCAGAAGGAGGAGGTGTGTAATTTGATAATAAAATTCGTTGCATTCATCATGAAACGAGAAATATCACCACGCATGGCATTTGCTAATGAAGTTGGGGTTTGACACGAATCAGAGCTATATTTAATGTATCAACTACATTATATACAAATAATTTAGGTAAGATAACGTTTCAATACTTTTTATAATTCTTAAACTGAAAACTCTCTAATGTGTCAAAACCATGAGGTGTGTATGTTGTTCAAGAGTGCATTCATTTTAACAAGGAACGCGAAATATAGAAGTCGCAAATAAAACTGGGGTTCCATACGAATCAGAGCTATATTTTGAGAGTTAATATGCATCCTATGATAGTATTGTAGCTGGCATATAGCTTTCAATGTTCTTTGTACCTTCCTGATTCCCAAGCGGTCTCTTAGAATCAGGAGATATATAATTTGATCTAAAATTCATTCAATTCATCATGAAACACGCAGTATCACCACCTATAGTGTTCGCCAATAAAGTCGGGGTTTGACACGAATCAGAGCTATAATCGGAACACCAAAAAACGACATGCACCGCCCGTTCAGACATTCATACAGAGCAGGAATTATTGCTCTATCGATCGCCAATATATTTCGCCCCCGAACGTCAACACAAACCTCTCACTACATTCGCGGCTGGTCAATCCAGTGGCCAGTTTGGCCCCTCACATCCCAGCGAGTCCAATAATTATTGAGACGACGCCACAGTTTACACATAACATCTCTCTCATCTCACCCCACACACGTATGTGACGGTCATCCCATTCGAAAACAGTCTCTCTTCCACGCCCATCCGGCGGGAGTCAAAAAGTTTGCCAAAACGTGACGGGGGTCCGTAAACATCACCCCTAAGCGAGCTGTATGGGACCGGAGGATGGTTTGGTGGGGGAAATAAAGAGAGATGTACCACGTTAAACCCCATGCGCTGAAATGATGAATATAGCTCCTCATGAACTTTCGATGCCAAATAGCGCAATGACGAGTGCATCTCGTCACCAGATTTTCCCAATTAGTACCCGAACTCATTATTGTGAAAAGCATTGTTTGTGAATAATGAACAGCGATCTGAGCATGTTTGAATCAGTCCTCCGCTCCTCTTACCAGTCTGTTAACCAATATACGAGGCGGTTTTTTTCAACCTCCGATGGATCATGATCAAAAACGGAACTGATTGATTAAAAATGATTTCATTTATAAAGATTGAACTCTTTTGTGGTTTCCTTCCGACATAAAGCCCTTGGCGATTGAGGAATTGGTCGTGGCTGTGGACAAGCTTTACTATACCATCTTCATAGGATGTTGTCGCCAATGTGTCATGCCGCCAGTGAATTTTACCTTTGTTCTAAAACTCATCGCCCGATTGAAAACGCTTCCCTCCAAACCACATATTTATTTCGGCGTAAAGATGGAGATCACATGACACTAGGTCGGCATTACTCGGCGGGTGATAGAAAATGTCCCATTTAAATTGCTCAAGGAGCAGTTACGGTGCATCAGCGCAGAGATGACGGGCTTTGTCATGCATCAGGTCACTTCCAGAAGTCAGCATTTCTCCTCTTTTGTTTTGAATGGGAATAAGCGTAATGTTTCACAATCAAGCTTCAGTGAATCAAAAGGATTCTCTCTTATCGGCATAAAGGTTAATACATGTCAATGCTGAAGCCATTCGGCGAGTATTCTGGCTGTCGCACCGCAGTGCTCCCGTTGCGGGAGAATCAACTGAGGCAGTGTAGTTTATGAGATTACCGCCTAACTAAAACTAACAACTGACCGTCAGAAATGACTTCAGCGTATGGTGCGTAGGACGCGCAGTTGCCCTATTCGCGCAGTACATGCCGGTCACTTGTATGATGTTTTTGCTGAGCGATCGGATGTTTAAAAAAAAACGCCTTCTATATTTACGTATTTTTCTCTTTCACACACTTAATCACTTTCCCAACGTATAACTCATTGGAGGCCTTTGTTTGCCTTTCTTACCATCCACTTATCCTTCGTCGATCGTCTTCATCAGTCCACCATCCCTCATGATGCGACATATTAAGTCCTTCCATCTTCTTTTTAAGTTTTTAAAAGACTAGTCTTAGTAGGGATTTTCCACGGTTAACCCTCGCGCTGAAATGACGAATGTAGCTCGTCATGAAATCTCGGTGTTAAATCGTGCATTGAAGTGGTTCTCGTCATCAGACTTTCATAATTTTAGCACTATTTAGGGAATTATAAATATTTTGCAAATTTTGTACCAGTGAAAATTAAAATTTGTTTTTTCCACAGAATTTTTATTGAAACTAGACCATGGACGGTAAACGTCATCTTCTGGTATTATTAACCCTTTCCGACCCAGACCTACTACTGGGAGAAATTAAATTTAAAGTCTTCTCAAAAAATGTGAAAATTTTCTGCTCAATTATACGAGTTTATTATAGTAGTGATTAGGTATGAGTATATTCTTACCCAACCTGAGTAAATAAATCAAAACATTTATTCGTGGTTATGAATATTCGCTGTAGTTATTGTGACAGCTACACATTTCGCTATCAAACCTTACCGTACGAAAGGACGCCGGCTGGCCTCGGTAGCGGCGGGGTAACGTTCTTTCCTGCCAAACACGATGTCGCGGGTTCGAGTCCCGCCTGGGTAGGATTCCCGTGTCCAGGGCATGGTTGTTTCGTGTACGTTAACTTATTAACTTTATTGAATACCCCGCTATGAAATGGCCAATATAAGCTATATTCGGTGGTTGGAGAATAAAATAAAAAAGTAAAAGAAAATAGTTTTAATCGTTCCTGGATAGAGCTGGAAATGTATCATTTTTGAAGCTACTCAGAAGCAGCATTGAATTATAATGGATTAAAGAAGGCAGGACTTTTCCACAATATTTTGATGCGTATGACGCGTTTCAGCTCACGGAGCCATCATCTGATGCCAGATGATGGCTCCGTGAGCTGGCAATCTGGCATCAGATCTGAGAGCCAAAACCAGTCGTACGCATTAAAATATTGTGGAAAAAAGTTTCCAGCTTTTATTTTAATATGTCGAACTTGCACCATATAACGCCTGAATCTGTCGAACTTATATGGTTTAAGATGACGTTAAATTTCGAAACCATGGTCGCGTTTTAATGAAAATTTTGTGAAAAAACATAGTTTAAATTTTATTCATCCAAATGGCTCAGCATATTCCATAATGTATCACCGAAAATCACCAAATTTAAATATTTTGAAAGTTTAACATTGTTTGAACATCCATAATGTACACGAGGAATTCATACCTTATGAAAAATTATGCACTGGAAGGAATTAAATGATGTAATACGAGTAGCGATAGCTGTGTTCTCGATGTTTAATAGTAACTTTTTATTTCATTGTTTCGTTGATTACAAAACTACAAAATATCATTAAATTACCTACCGTTACATTTGAAAAGAATCACATAAAAAATAAATCGAGAAAAGGAGCACGATATTTATTATTTAGCACAATATAGCACTAATATAGAATAATTTATTTTCTGAATATCGTGCTCCTATTCAGAAAATAAATTGAAAAGGAAAGGGATAAGAGGGATAAATGTGCGATTTCCGATATAATTCAGTATTTCATAGACATTTTTAGGGCCATTTAGGAAAGGATTTGCAGAAGCGTGATGCTGCTGTGTGTGATCAGTATTCATAAAATGTTACCACCGCCCATGAATCGCAATGGAAGGGAGGGAGAACGGATAGCGTTGTGATTGGCGGAGGAAAGAGGAGGAATTTGGAAACTGGTTTTTTGACATTTCATGGGTAGGTCTGAAAAATATTTAAGTAAAATACAAGGTATTTATGGAAATGGGTATATATCCTAGAGATCAACTTCAGTAAATTCCCAATATTCATTGAGATCTGGTCGATCATCAAGGTTTATTGGCGTATTCATGGAAAGTGAAATAGCTATTTAAGGAAAGTACTTGGTATTTGTAGATTTTATTACATATATATCCTATGTATTAAAATGAGTAAATGCCCAATATTCATTGATATCGGGTCGGTTATGTCTTAAGGTAACAATAGTTCGTAATGGATTAAAGAAGACTTCCACTGCACGGTGCAAAGTAACTACCTGGATATTTATAATCAGTACAGACTCCAGGAATTAACCGTGTTCGATTCCCAAAACGTATTAATATCTGGGACTTATGACAAAAAGAAAATAGTATCTCATAATGTATTATCTCCCAATGTACGGAAAAGTATATATTGTTTCTCTTACTTAAAATAAATAAAAAAGACGAGAATAACCCAGCGGCAATGCACTCTGGCAAAACGACGAATTTACTCATGTCTACACATTCTATCCCGCACAACTAGTATTAAACATAGTATGTTACCACTAATGGATTGAGGAGAAGTTAGGGGCAATTACAGACAGCACTGACATGAGTGCAAAGGGAAAAGGGACGGATTTTGGATTTTTATAGTCGTGTTTGAGGAATGGAATGCAAAGAGGAAAGGAGTGAAAGGGAAATGGGATGAAGCGACCAAATATCCAGCGTTAAATTCCAAAGGCACGAGTCCGAAATTCGTAATTTGGCCCTCGGAATGAATTTCCAACGGAATAATTTCCCGATAAAACTATAACTGCCAGTATTTTTCTTTCGTTGTCATTGGACTTTTTAATGCCACACACTGGCTGGTATACGGGATGTTTTAGGGGATGAGGTAGATGTGAACGACCGATGGTTTACGTGTGTTCATAAATAGGAATCAAAAACTGAGCGTGCTCTTCAACAAAGCGATAATTAAGGGTAGTATGACCAGCGAATATGTGCGAAAAAGTGGTAGAATAAAGTAATGGATTGACGCTTTGATCACTAGACCGAGGAAAGGCTGGGCTGAAAGCTGAAAAAGCAGTTTTGATACAAGTTCTTTTTCGTACAAATAAGACAAAAAATTGGGAATAATTTACCCACATGGCACGGCAAGAATCCAGTAAAATAAAAGTTTTAAAATAATAAACAATTAGATAATGTATTCCTTATGGGTATCAAGTCAAATTGGTGCCTGGATGGGATTGAGTTGTTGGGATAACTAGGTACCTTCCTAATTTAGGGAGCAAGAATACTATGAAAATTCATCGCCAAAGATAGCGAGTGCTAAAAACGACTATATCAAAAGAATAAAATTTAAGAAAATAACTTTTAAAAGCACCCACTTCAATTTAGTCACCCAAACGCTCTTCATTTAGACTTTTCTCGCAATCTGAAACAAACTGACTCCAAACTTAATTATAAAAACTTAACTAAGCGAAAAAACTTAGCCAATGCTTTATCAATTCAAATACATCATCCTCCTTTTAAATTTAAAAAAATATGCAACTAACTTATAATGCATCAGTAATACGATAGTATCAACTTTCAGTAGGAAGTTTTCCTTGAAAAATAATTTGAATTAAGAATCAATAGCTTGAATCTAACAAATGAAAGAATGACCTGCAAAAACTTACTGATTCGACCCGAAGATTGTTTTGAATAGGTGAAGGCAGAGTTCTCCCCAGACTAATTTTGAGTTTTTGACATTTCATGTAAATATAATAATAGCAATGATGAGGTTTATTACAAATTGGATTAATACAATTATTATTCATAACACGATTTTACTGGACTGTAAGTGCCCCTGAGGACAGTATCTCCTGTTTTTATTCTAGATTAGATGAATAAAATTATCATTTATACAAAAGATTTACTGGACTATAAGTGTTCCCGTGGACGGTATCTCCTATTTTCATTCTAGATTAGATGAATACAATTATGATTTATACAATGGTTTTGCTGGTCTATAGGTGACCCTGAAGACAGTATCTCGTATTTTTATTCTAGATCAGATTAATACAATTATAATTTGTACAATATTTTTACTGGACTATAGGTGACCCTGAAGACAGCATATGCGTTTTAGGGTCACTATGGCCTGGACGGGTACTTTCCCTGGACCACATTTCAGTCGATTTTTTTTCTTTTTGATGCCCGAAGCCTTTACCCAGGATTAAACCCGGAACCCTACGGCCAGATGCCTAGCGCCCTACCTACTATTTATTATATAGGCTATAGGTATAGGTAGACTATATAGGTATATGCTACCTTACTTTCCAAGAACTATTACACGACTTCCTTCCCTCCTCCTTAAAGCCCGCATCCCAGTAACTAATGCGCCTCACGGCGCGAAAACGACCTTGATCCACCGACTGCTATTTTCGGTCCGGCAATCCCCCTCCACTGGCGAAAAAAAAAGAAAGAAAGATAAGCGACCGACCCTTGATTCATCCAATTTTCGCGGTTATGGGATTTTTCTCCGACGGAAAAATGGCCGGGCCTCGCATGAACCCTTCAAGGTCCCCAGTTGGTAAAAAGGGAACCGCCATATTGGGTCCATTCCCTCCCATGGGGGAAAAGCGGCCCGATTACTCTGCCCTCTCTCGTATCCCTCCCCAAGCTCCTTTTTATTTTCCCTCCACCCCGAACTCCTCTCTTATTCATTTCCCCTCTTTTTCAATCCTCTCATTTCATATTTCCAATCATAATTTTGACCTCAGAATCGGGATTAACGCAACTATTCCCCGATATCTTCTACTCCCTTTTGGGAGAGTCTGGGGAGTGTCCTCGAAATAATCTCCATTATACGATTCTCATCTAGCGCGACAAAAAAAATCCTTTTCGTTTGAGGGATTGATTTGTTGGTCTTTCAATTTGCGACTTCAGAAGCGATGCCACAAAGGCAAAGCCGTCTCCGCGGAGGATGAACGGAATCTCCGTTCCGTTGAGACCGCGAGGGGGATTAAAAATTGATCATCTTCCTAAAATTGGCAGTGAGCCGGTGATACTGCGATCTGCGATATTCCTTTGAAAGGCACATTTCTTGATCCTCGCGATGGCATATTATTTCGAAATAAGGCAGAAATGAAAATGACATTGCAAATGACAACGCCACAGCGTGTTGGAGAGAAGATTTTATGTCCCTTCCTCCGAGTGCAATTTTCGCTACTTTCCCTCTTTGGTGGTAGGCGCAACTATGTGCCACGTCCATGAAATGAAAATTACTGATGTTTAACAGACTGAAAATGTAGTTTTCTCCTTATCGATTTCTTCATTCATAATTCCATTAAAATTAGCGAGTATATCTCAATTTTGGTAACCCAAACACCTTCCTTTTTCCAAATTTGTTTAATTTAATCAATCCCATCATGAGGGCTACACAAGAAAAAATTCAAGCGCAATGCAATTGCTTTCTCATTGATAATTTAAAATACCAACATCGAAACAAATTACGAATGAATCAATGCCTCAGAGTTATTTTGCAAAAATCCTACATCATATTTAATAAAATTTTATCCTATAAATTTAAAATATGTGAATACTTATGACACTTTACTGAAGTTAATATTAGTTTTTTCCGTAAAAAATTTATACCTTAGCAATATGAAGTTAAAGGAAAATGAAGTTAATTTTAAATGTAACAGAAATTTTAATCATGAAGAATTACTAATTTGGGTCTTGGCATTTATGATGAAAAAGCACTGTTTAGAAGAGGCCACGGTGAATGACGTAAAGAAGAAAGGGAAATTTAAAATCTGTGAACTCTGGGAGAATGTATGAACGAGGTAATGGTCCTTCGTATTATTTCGGAGGTGAATTATGCCAATATACGTTTACATTTTCGTGCCCTTGCAATTATTACTTCATGAATTTCATGAATTCTTCTTCAAAAAAACTTCATCATTGGAATGGCATGAAAAACATAATCGAAGACTAAAAAAGAATTATATTAGTGATTAAATTCCGTATTCGGAATAAGATTTTCAATCGATACATTCAATCTGCTAAGACGCAGCATCGAATTACGCGAAAATCAAGGTCTTACTCTAGGTTTCACCCGGCATAGCACATTTTCTTCTCTGAGCGCTGTTATTCATCAACAAAGCAGCGGTAAAGCTGGTGATATCTGTCATCATCGCGTGCCTATGACAAGTTCCTTTGTGGCCTGAGCAACAAGAAATCGACCGCCTCTCAAAGGTGGTGAGTTAAACGTCTATTGTGCTGGGTGAATATGGGGTGTTGCTTGCCGTGTGACAGAATGTGTCCAGCGCAGCCGATCTAGTAAGCTACACTTACAAAGGGGGAAAGCAAGGCCACCACGTCTGCAGTTGCACTCGCTTCATTGGGCTAATTATAGCCGATGGCACTCGGTAAATGTCATTGCGATTAACAACAATTATACTCTAGAGTATCATTCATTCAACTTTTTAAAAACTACAAATATCATGCCAAAATTTTGTCAAATTATACCAGTCCGCCATAGGTACCCTTTGGTGCTATTTTGCCATGGAAGCAATGATTTTAATTTTTCCTCCAACGAATCAAGCTTCATTAATTCAAAGATGAAAGCGTTCATCACCGAAGTCCTGGGTGCAAATATCGTAATTTCTTTAACCAAATGTTATGGCGTGTTCAAAAATAAATTTAATTAAAAAAAAGCCTATCGTTTAAATCGTATATTATTAAAATGAACACAGGATATATTTAGGGTGACTTCTCCAACTACACAGACGTTCTATTGAGGCAGTGAGTCAATGAAAATAGCTTGAAAAATTATATGAAAATAAAAATCATAATCTTCTGACTAATTGATAATCACTTAGCAGATTGCTGATTATAAATCAAATACTAGAAAGCCAAAAAAAATCATATCCATCCCTATCCCCAGAATTAATCTATGGCATCAATATCGACGGAATTTTATACTAGTATCCCGGAATGAAAAAATAAATTACTTTGATTCATAGTAAATTACATTACGCACAACCGGCCATTAACATTTTGGAGGAGAATTTTGAGAATGGAAAAGCGGAAGAGAATAGAGAATTAAGACCTGATATTTCCTGCTATGAAAATAAGTTTGAAAATAGATAAGGGATCACGGAATTTATAATTTATATCCCAAATCATTTTCTCCCTAGAATTTGATTCAGCTCACACCCATCCGACCTTTGCCAGCAATGTATAATAATTCCAGATAAGCCGAATTAAAAAAATACGCTCATAGTAATAATCTTGGAGACGGGATGGGCGATAGAAACTTGTTCGGCTGAGGAATTTTATAGTTATTATCAGGAGCAGATTCACATTTGCATAAAAGCAGTCATGCATGGCCGATCAATTCTTTTTATTTCCTCAGAAAGCACTTTTGCAATTCCCCCAGCTCACCGAGGCCCACTCTATTTTCATGAGTGAATGAATATCAACCCCCGAGGGGGAAAGGAGAGAAATCAATACTTTAAGGCGGAGGAGGATAGTCCGCAGCGTCGTGGGACGTTACAAGCTTTAAAATTTTCCCTCGTCCAAAATCACGTTGAAAGATGGATACGCACGAGACAGCTCCCAAGAGATATGGGCTATGGACCGTGTATCCTGTTTGCTTATTATCTTCCGAAACTAAAAACGCCTCTCAGGTTAACGAAGATTAAAGCTGAAGAGGGCACCTCAGCCGGCTCTCTCTCTCTATCTATCTCTCCTCCAGGGTTAATTAGGACGGTTATCAATTAATCAACTCTTCCATCCGACTAATTATGCATTTTTTTCGTTAGATTTTACTCCTCAATATTTTTGTTTCTTCTGCTACCCATCTTTATCATGACCTCCTCACATATATTTCTCCATCTTATCATACTACTTTCATTTTCCACATTTACGGAATGTTCAGAATATCTTGATCAGTAACAAAATGATGCTAGCGAATCCATAACAGAGGAGAGGGTAGAAAATGACTGTACGACGTAGAATAACGAAGAAAAATAAATACAATATCTTTCAGTTGATCTCGGGCTGTACACCCGCTGGAAGTCTCCATTGATGCTGACTTTTCGAAAACCGAGTGGGTTTTCGTCTTCAGGGTGTGTAAAACGTCGAGTCTCGAAACGTTCACCAAGTCCAACTACAAGACATCAATCACCGGGGAACGACAAGATCTTACTTAAGGAAAATGTATTTCAATCCAAGCTGATTCAAGACACCCAAGGGTGACAACGTCCTGCCATTACAGATTGCTTATTTATAAATGAAAGAATAAGATACGACTTTTCGCATTCCGCCCTTAATTCTAATACATCTTTAAACTAGGAAGCTGCTATCATGGCCAATCTAGTAAAACCATAGACAAATAATACATTTTTATGATCTTGTTACAGATCAAGCTCTTGTGAAAATTTTATTGATGAGAGGATGGAAGGAATACAATTATATGGAGAAAGACCCGTAAGGGAGCCATGATAACGATGGATGACAGAAAAAAAAATGTTCAGGAGTTAAATCCCACGAAAAAATGCATACGTAACTGGTCAGATGGAAGAGTTGATGAATTGATAATTTTAGAGGAAATAATGATCTTTCTCATCCAGTAACGAAGTTCTGAGAGAGAAAAATTTTCAATTCCAGAGTGATATAATCATTTTCCTATACCTGGGTTCGAGCCCGAGGCTCCCGAATTCACGCCAGGAATTCCTACACTGAAACTATCAAGGCTAGTATAACCGCTCTATGGACCACATTTCTAAATCGCTTTGCATCTAAAACCAGTGGAAGTTGGGTTTTTTAACGTAAGTACATATAATAATATGCAGAGAACTAACCCATAACATGATAAATTCCTTCCAACTCTAAGAGCAAGACCGTAAGTAATTATTTTTATCTATAGAGATCTATTTTAAATTGATTATTCCATGCCAATCCGCATTAAATCTATCGTGCTTATGTATTATTTAAGCCTCAGAACTTTGAAATTTTATTTCATTGAGGTAATTATACCATTCGTCTGCTTTTTCCTCTGAAATATATACAGCCTATTATCAAGTTTGATGTTATCAGAAATAACATTTTTAAAAGTAATTTTAATGCTATGCTTAATGCTGATATTACGATGGGTAAAATGTGAACCAGATTGCTTTTCCAGTTACGATTACTTTAATTCGAGATTTTTCTATGTATCTCTAATACCTTGTCAAAAGTAGCTTGAATAGCTTGAAAAAAAGAATAAGAATCTGCTATAAGTTAGTTATAAAAAAGTTAATCAACGCCACTAAGTATGTGGCGTTGATTAACTTTTTTATCAGGGTAAAATACGGTCTAGCTTCATGTTTTTCCTAAACATTGAGTTGACCAAGTCAAAGTGGAAGTTTTACGATTAATAAAACGTAAGTGTAAACGGGTGGGGTGCGTTTATGGTAAGTGGCGGATAATTTTATGACATGATCATTTAATGCGAACTTATGATGAATAATATTAGCTATTTCGCAGTGTTTGTGATAGCTGGAGAAATACGAGCCAGTCTGGATGTGATAAATTCCTATCTTTACCAGATTTTGAACACTTAGGAGATATGACGCGTTGCAGTGTGGCTTACGATGAATTTCGGCCTCACTGGCCTATTCGTGCCAAAGGAGACGGAAGAAATGGACCTACTGGCCGGTACAGGACACATGAAGGAAAGGGGAATGGCAAAGTGGACGGGAGAGAGAGAGAGAGAGAGGCGAGTTGGTGGGGCAATGACGAGAGGCCGGTTGGGGCCGAAAGAAATCGATTCTATCCCGGCAGCAGTCGTCCTTCGCTGTCGACTGAACGATAGGTATCGACCGATAACTTCAACAGGGTACGTGGAGGGAAGGGAAGAGAAAGAAGGGGTAGTAGGCTGGTGTGATGCGGAAAACGTGGCGCTGCGAGTGTGTGTGAATCATAGGGCGAGGATATATAACGCAGAGAGGGCAGAAAGAACCGGAAGGCCTGAGGTCTTACTTCGCCCGAGGTCTGATTTGCGAAGACATCTACATTTAAGTAATACCCCGCATGCCACCTCTAGGGTGTTTGGCAGGGGATATTCAATCAACAGGATACAATAGGACTCCCACATGCATTCCACTCGGTAATAGAAATAATACGCATAATAGTAAAAAAAAACATGCATATTGATGCAAAGGCAAACTTGCCAACAGTTTGTAATTCCTATAGCAAATACATGCAAGGTTAGATCAAAGGAAGAAAAATAAAAATACATGCAACGAGTCGCCCTAACGAGTTACGACAATAATTGTGCTGATAAAGACACGTTGAAATCCGTAATAGTACAAGGAAAAAGGCACTTTAAATATCCCTGTTTTGAATTCTGTTACTTTCATTTCCTTCGAGTTATCACGTCTACTAAGGTACGACGGTAAACGAAGGACATGTTTCATCTCGTCTGAGAAAACCTCTCTCCAAATTTACTGAGCAATTTTAGCTTATAATTCGATCTATGTTCCTGTGAAGATTCCCATCCTAACTCGCGGAATATATTGGTTGCGCTGCGCTTGTTATCGTGACAACTCATCAGGAATCTGGTCGTGGTGAGCTATACTCAATTTATTTCAGCTATGAGTCCTATTTCATAAGGGTCTTACACGCTGGCAGCATATTCTAGACAAGTATCATTTTCGTGCCAATCAATTATTTTTAAACATTGTGTGTAAAGATGGCGGAATCTAAACAATTTCACGGAAGAGCCACCTTAAAGATTTCCTTCATTTCAATTTTCCAGGAATTGTAGGTTTAAGACTGATCCTTAGTGGTATATAGCCATTTTCATCGATTTTGCGTCTATCAAGCTGGTATAAAGAATAAATTATCCGCCGCATACATTCATGCATACATTCTTCCTACATGTCTCCGGCCCCTCATAACCACAGATTGACATGGTACAGCTTCCCACTCAAATGTCCTTTCTGTTAGCCTTTTCATATTTATGGGAAACGTTTACACAACCGTCATTATTCAAAATCCCTGAGGTAAGTAGAGCCTCAAAAGTCAGACTATGGTAACTGGAGAGTAATTTTACCATGTACTTTTTTGTAATTGAGATAATAGCAAGCATCTTACAATTAGTCTGAGGAGGAGATTTCCATTTTTCATCAATAAAATGAAATTTTCTTTCATTAATTCATTTGAACAAGTGAATTATCCTTGGTGGCAGCGAGGATAAGTCCTTGCCTACTAAACCGAAAGTCGCGGATTCGAGTCCCGCCTGAATAGGTCGTCACTATCCAGAGCATGTATATGAGTAGTCATCTACTGCTAGTTGCTGCAAACCCCTATGCTAAGGCTCCAATATACTTTTTTAGGGAGTATTTGAGAAAAATAAATAAATTGAAGCAATAGCTTAGGATAGCTCAACTGCGACGAACCCGGTTGATTTTCATGAAAAACTAACGTGAGAGTCACGAGTGCTCAATCATTTATTCAGATTACCTACGGAAGAATTAAACAAAGTTGACCCAAGAACAAATCAACTGATGATGACACCTCTCTAAAAAGTACACCAATAAGGTCGTTATGCAAAAAGAGGTTAAGGGAAAGATACGAGGCGTTTATTAACAAAATGTTGTCTCCATGCAAAACTGCCAGCGAGCCTGAAGGGGGGGATCTAATTCGCGAGAAATTCATTTGATTATGACGCCTTTATAAAAATACACAAATAAAGACTTCATAAAAAAGTTACGGAGAGAAAAGAACGAGGAGTTTATTAACTAAACGTATTCCCCAAGCATAGCTGCCCGCGAGCCTAAAGGAGTGGATCACTTTGCGATAATTCAATTGATTATGACGCCTCTATATGCAAACCTGTTTGCAGGGGTATGCGTTCACAAGATGCTTTTTGTCTACGCACGTAAGTGCACGCATAATGATTAATGGTATGAGAGCTGGTCCCGTGCGCGGTATACGGAAATCATTTTTTCAATTGTTTGCTGTTACATATGCATACCATAACTATACCTGATTTGTTCCTTTACCTAAAATCCCAAGTGGCCATGAATCCCAAGATCCAAGCCTCCTTTTTCTCTGGGTACTAGCAAGCAACGCCGGAACACTATACTAAGCCAGGAATTAATTTTATTTACTTTTCTCAAATACTCCCTATAACAGTATAATGGGGCCTTAACATGGAGAATTTCAAAAATAACAGTAGACGACCACTGATATCCATGCCCTGGATAGCGACGATCTGTTCAGGCGGGACTGGAATACCTGCCCGAGCAACGCCGGGTAGCCTGCTTGTACACTAATAAGCTCGTTATAGAATAAGAGGTTAAGAGAAAGATAAGAGGAGTTTATTAAGTAAAAGTATTCACTAAGCACGGCTGCCCACGAGCCTAAAGGGGTGGATCGCATTCGCGAGAAAGTTGAAAAGCGAGAATCGATAAACCTCCGCCCCAAGTCAACCTCCATTCCCCCCCAGCACCGCCAAAGGAAGGCCGCGGGGCGGGTCCACTTCTCGTGCGTCTGTCTCCAACGTCGAGAACGCACGCGCCTATTTAGTATATCGTCATCTCGATAGGGGCACAACCACAACTTCCTAGCGGCAAATACAGTCGAATCTTGATAATAACCTAGATTCTCGCTTATAGAGGCTTTCAATGGTAAAAATTACGGGACCAGGCAATGAGTCTCTCCCAAAGAGGTTTCTTACTTATCCAGTTCTCACTTTTAGAGGTTTGGCGTATATTCCTACACCGAAAATTGAAGCAATTAAACAATTTTGAAATTATTTAGCGCCAAAACTTTATGATAAGCTATAGAAAGAATGACGTTGTAATAATGCAAGTGCGTTTATTAATGAGAGGATGGTTGTTTCTTCACAAGGATAATGAATTTCTCTTTGAGATAACTACTTGATATTCCTCAACCCGAGAGTTTCACGGATCATGTTAAATGCTTATACTCTTTTATTTTTCCACAAATTTTATTTGATCACTTATAATTTGTTAAAATAATAATTTCCCTTTATAGTGTTCTTATCGTATTTTGAAATTGCTTTTCATTAACAACCTTTTTATTTTTTATTCATAATGTATGGACACACGTTACCATGATGCGTCAAAGATGAGATCTTTTGTTTAATACTTATTTGTAAAAAATATTGCCGAGCATAGCCTTATTTTCATTGAATAGCAACCCCTACATAAGATTATATCTTCCGGGTTGTCTAATTTCACTGAATATTTGACTCGGAGGCTCCGCACAAGGCTTAGATTGTTTTGACAATTGAAAATAGATGTATTTATGAGCGACACGGAGCAACATCATCTTAGAGTCCGAATATATTTCCAGGTCCGACGGAAGCGATAAACTAAGAGAGAGATTTGGTCCAACGGATATATATGAGAATTCGTTTTTCCCCCGAAGCATAAGGGGCTTTAATAAATACTAGCCGCAATCTTGTTTGAGCATTTTCTTTTTATATGTAGACAGCTGGTGTCCTAACACCCTCTGCCACAGGCCTTTTTAGGCCACTTGCGGGTTACTGTGTAGATGTAGATTATCTATGCATAGTGTTGTAATTTTTGGGCAGTGAAATAGATATTTTTATTTTTATTTTACCGAGTGTGAGGTGGTTTTTAAAATAAATTCTCAACCCCCATGGTCCTTCCCACAAACCCCTCCTCCCTTACCCTACCCCTCATCCTGTCCTGAATTTATTTTTTTTAAGGCCGTCCGAAAATATATGTGAGGGGGTCTAAGGTCTTGGCGGCGGGTTGTGGGGAAAGGCTAACGTTCTAGAGGAAAGGCCCGAGGGTTGATAAGGAAAGTGGAGCAGTGGCGCTAGCTATGGGAGAGCTTTTATGAGAGAGAGAAATAACGGGAGAGGATAAGAGAGCCTCCGGGTTCGGAGAAGGGTTGAGTTAAATCATGTCACACTAACACAATCATACCTTTATTTATGAATGAAGTCAGTCAAAGCAAGAGTTAAGTTTGAGACAACAGTTGCTGAGAAGGATAATTTTTCAGCGTCAAACTCCTCATCTAAAAACCTCACATCGACTTCTACATACTACCCCGCAAGCCGCCTAAAAAGGCGTAAGGCATGGGGTGTTAGGACACCAGCTGTTTAATATAAAAAGCAAATGGTCAAACAAAATTACTACTTGCATTTATTGAAGTCCTCTGTAGTTTGGGGTAAAAACGATGACCAAATGGTTAAAAACTTCCCACCCCTTGATGTCAAACGATGTTCTTTCGCCAACACTTTCCTTTCTACACCAGAAGGCTAACTTTAGCTAAAGATATATTTATTGCGGTTTAAAAAAAATACATCCTAGGAGATGACGGTATGCGAGTGGTTCAGGATGTTGAGCTTTCTCTAACGGTGATTATCTTCTCGAAATAACTGGAAAACAGATATACTTCTTGGTCTCAGCTGATATTGTTGTTTATTAATTTCAAAGGTTTGGCTAATTATTCTCCCACTGAAATGTTAAGTAGGGATCTAAAATAAAGTAAAAAAGTAAAATAGGGAAGCAAAAACTGAAGTGGATGAAAAATGCTATTTGGGAAGCAGGATAACTAGCGACGGGAGAAGCAAGAAAGAAATTATCAGCAGAACAGCCCAAGCAAAGAGCATTCTACCAAGAGAGAGACCCACTTGCTACGGGCAACTTAAATATGGAAGTAAAGAAACAATTTATAAGAACCTACATTTGGGGTATGCTCCTATACAGAAGTGAGGCAGAGACAATGACAGCAGCGGAGAAAGAAAGGATAGAGGCCTTCGAAATATGGTGCTACAGAAGAATGATGAGGATCAAATGGATCGACCGAGTTAGTAACGAGGAAGTCCTAAGAAGATTTAGGGAGAAGAGAAGCCTCAAAAAAACCTTAATAAGAAGACGAAACAACCTTATGGGTCACATCTTGAGACATGATGGCCTGCTGAAGACAACCGTCGAGGGACAAGTGGATCGCATGAACGGAAAAGGAAGATCTCGAACAAAATATATGGAACAGGTGAGGAGGGATGTGAAAGAGAAGAAATACGCAGGTGTGAAAAGATTAGCAGCTAGGAGAATTGAGTGGTGAGCTGCATCAAACCAATCTTAGGATTAAAAACGATTTTAATTTCTCCTGGTGAATACTACTGATGATAAAATGGGGAGATGCAAAAATTCTTTGCCACCCACAACGTTTCTGGGACCGCATAATTAAGGAAGCCATCGAGATCCGCCTCAATTCAAAAAAATTCAATTGCGACATCGGCTTTCATCTTAGCAATGTATGGAGACATGTAATCAGCTGCATAAAAATCAAAAGGGAAGAACATGAAGAATTTCAAAAGACCTACTGCCAATCGGACGACACCTGAACCGTATTGTAGTCCTCGCTAAACGGTCGCATTGGTTCATTTTGAAATTGGACTTTCATGGAGTAACACGGCCTTGAAGGTGGGAGACAAGTCGTCTTCCGAAACGTCGGCTTTTACGGCAGAATTAACCTGGCTGAGAACCCGAGATGAATTCGTCAATGCTAGAATTGTTGACCAATGATGATGACTGAAATGTTTTCTCTCAGCACGGCCTCTACGCTGGTCAAAACGATGTCCTTGCATCTGGCGGCTAGTTCCGCAACTGATAACACATTGAAGTGGCCAACTCAAATAGTCTCTTTATTCTCGATGCCGATTAATTCTTTTTTATCTTTTTGAATGGATGATGCACTGAATAATGTTCCTCATACCCTTCCTTGGTTTGAATATTCCTCTCACACAATTCATCTTAAGCATTCTGGCTTTTCTAAAGATGATTTCCTATTTATAAGGTAATCAATTTCTTCTTCATCGGGTGACCAAAATGAATATTTTAGTTTAGAAAGAGATTTCTCATTTTGACGATGTAGATAAAACTGTTTTTGACGTTTTACCACTGTGAGCCGACAAAACGTATAAAAATGTTCCCACAGTCTAAGGGTTAGAAGTCTTCAATATCTATGCTCCAAGAAACCGAATCAACATCTTTATGTTCCACAACATCTCGCTTCATACCGTTGCCTTTATTTACCCATCACTGTACCTACGCAATGAGCAGAAATTATATATAGTCCCGCCTAAATTTACGTACCTCACCGATGTTCTAAAAAAAATTTAAAGGTCAAAAACTAACCCACTCCATTCAAGATGACAGTTGCCTCACCCGGGCCGATAAGTGAAAAAAATTCAACATCTCGGGGGAGGTCTTCAAAAGGTTTTTCGAGTGATCCTCAAGAGGTGAGGTGGAGATCTTGCGGAGAGAAGAATGGAGTCAGTTGACGCTGCTGTGTGGATGCTTTGATACGGCGCCTCGGGTGGTTGGGGACGGATGGGTGGTACGTCCTCGCCCTATGAGAAAGAGACTTATGCCGCCGCGAAGGGGTTGCCACGGGGACATTTTTTCGCAAGAGGACTAAGCCCACCCAAGGACGCAATCCTCACTCTTCTAAAATCACATGCACCCACTTCCGAGACAAAATCATGAGTCGACAAAACGCGGTAGCCAGGTTAGCAATACCAAGGATTGGTTGCGAGATTGCAATTCCCAATTAATTAAATTGAAAAGTAAGCGGGTGTAGATAAATTTAAGTATTTCGGGACTTAAGACGGTGAAAACTTACGGAGTCACCCGCAATGCACAAATTGTATGAAAATACCACATAATTAAATAATATGGTCAAGGCGAATGATTTTTTTATTTTTTGCGAAAATTCATTTTTAACTTTACAGAAATAAGCGCTATATCAACTGATAAAAAGGAAATGGGCAATTTGTTGAGGTAGACTTTTCGAAAGTACCGATGATTTCAACCAAAGCCACCTAGAAATATTAATATATTCCTAGGTGGCACTGTTTCAACTGCTTGCATAATTGGTGGTGCAATAAATTTTCATTAGTAACGGGTTCTCCAGCAGGTCAGTCGATGACATTGTTTGCGCCATTTTGAATCGTTCACGGGGATTCAGGGAAGCCTAACTTGGGTATCGTAACTGCCTTTCCTGAGGCGAATTTTATTGTCAATTTATGGTTACTACCTTCTACATACTCAGGGGCGGGTTAAGGCCATTGTAGGGCCACTAAGTCTTTATTCCTAATTGTGACGCCTTCATATCTCATCCAATATCGCAAATTCACGTTGCATCAACAAATAATTTATGTTCCGTTTGCTACACAAGTTATGCTCTCTCCTTGATGTCGAGACATGAAGTGAAAAGCCAGTATGACAATAAAGGTCTTCATTGTTTAGAAAACATTCGGCTCCCAATACTAGACTCCCTTCCCCATCAGTTAGATCGCGTTACTTCAGCAGCCGGGCTGGCTTGCAAGCCTCGCACGAACAGTCAAAAGACGAATTAGGAGCACCAACACTCATTCAGAACGCTAACATCTGAGGCACAATTATTACAAAAGGGGATCCTAAAGTCTGTCTCTAAATTTGTTGACATTTGACGGACATTTAAGTGGGTTTACAAAATTCGCTACTAGAGTCGCTGACGGACAAATTAATCCGAGTTTCACGAGGAAATAAGGCATAATTATGGAATTTAACCGAAATATATAAGAATGCTGATGTAATTTATAAAATAAACGACTTTAAAATGATATTCCTCGTTATTTCAAACATCATGTAGCACGGTATTGCAAAAGAAGGGGATCGCATTGCACTCATCGCCGCGCCACGGACATTTTTAGAAGCCGATTAAAATGCGTCCGAAGTCTGCCTTCAGAAATGCAACAGAAATCTGCCTTCTATAATGTGAAATTGGGCCTCCTATATGTAGTCCTCTTGATTACAATAAAGTTCTCCCGAGTTCAAAAACATCCGGGTCACAGCACGAGACTCGCTTCTCTATCAGATTGCTCGTGGTACCCCGACAGCCGGGCTGGCTGGCGAGCCTCGCACAAACA
The DNA here is from genome assembly GCF_921293095.1 of Ischnura elegans. Taxonomy (NCBI): domain Eukaryota; kingdom Metazoa; phylum Arthropoda; class Insecta; order Odonata; family Coenagrionidae; genus Ischnura; species Ischnura elegans. The sequence goes on along the minus strand of NC_060253.1, from coordinate 68,082,827 downwards.
ATCGAAGGCCAATTAGGAGCACCAACATGTATTTAGAGCGCCAACAGTGCCTGAGGTTTGATTTCGTAGACTATTCGTTTTAAAAACTGATCAATTATTTTTAAACATTATTTTTTATGCTGGTGGAAGCTCAAGTTTTCTCTGAAGAGCCAACTTAAGGTTACCTTCTTCTTTTTTATTTTTCCATAAATTATGAGACACAGGTCGGACAACCCCCCCTCCTTATTACGCCACTAGGCAAACGTGATCATTATAGGATAAGAAACGTCAATTTGGCCAGGTAAGGCAAATAGAGTACGCGATCACCTTTTTAAGTGTACGCTTCCTCAGTTATTACATTTCACGAGCGCAAACGACCAAACCTTCCGATCGCCTCCTCTAAAAGCTTCCTCCCGAAGGAATGAGCGGGGAGTGAGGTGGAAATGAAGCAGAACGTGAATGGGCGCGAAAAAGAGAGGAAGGGGAAGAGGGAGGAGAGGAGATGGAGAGAGAGAAAGGAGGAAGGCGGCCGAGAATTGATTGAGCGTCGAATGGTTTGCGTGCGTGGGTCGATGGAAATGATAGCGAGGTAGACCGAGCGGAAAGGAGAAGATGGAGACGAAATGGTATGGTATGGTAGAGGACGCGACCGACAACTTATGTCATTCACGCCCTGAGGGATGGGTAGGTAATGAAGGGTGCAGAGAAACCTGGCGTCCGCGTTAGCCTGCACTTAACGAAAGGCGCCAAGGGGGCCACGGATTTACGTCCCATCTGATGGACGGAGTGCTGCATTTGAAATGTCCTCCACACAACATTCAAGAGATCGGGCAGTCTCTGAAAATTCTGTACCACCGCAAGGATTCGAACCCAAGCCCACATGTTAGAAAGCCAACACTCTTGCTACCACACCAAACCGATTCCCAAAGAGACGAAATGATTAAGGGGACAATGGCGAGGGAAAATGTTTTTCCAAGCGACGGTTTTGCTATATATTTGGACCTAATGTAATTAATGATGACATCGGGCGTTTTACCAAATTTTTGAATATATATGCATAAATTATTCTTCTATAACCCAATTAGTAATTCTACCAGTGGGTTGGTTCATATGTGTGAAGGTAGAGCTCGGCGCGGACTAAATTATAGGTGTTTAGCATCCACTCATTCAGGTTAGCGAGGTATGTTCCTTTCTCTGAGCCTTCTCGTTCCGAAGGCTTTAGTGTTCTATGCATAAATAGTATTATTTTATTGTAATTATTTTTAAATTTATATTACTATATTAAGTTGGTACGAAGGCTTCCATAGTGTTGCGAAGTGATTGATAGCATCTTCCTAGTTTTCCTACCGTGTTCTTACATGGTGGGAAACTAAAAAATATGTTGTTTACCACTATATTACATTAGTTATGAATACGTAAGTATTGATCTATATTAATTTTTTCATTTATATATTGTACTGTTGATTGTAGCAAAATTCGTGAAAGTAAAAGCTATTCCCAATTGGTATCCACCAGACCCACGTCATCACAGATGGTTCTACGGTACAATGCACAAAGAAGCAGGGGTTTAATAGCGTTTCATGCACTTATTAAAAGTTAATATCAGAGGCATTTTGTACACGAATGTAATTGAAGTATGTATGTACATTGAAGAACATATAATTGATGAACGTGATAGGCTCTCAGGTAATATACACTAGAACACTCAAATTATCACGGCAGTACCTACAGACGAGACCAATATTGTTATCCAAACTTCCGCATTGTTATGGAAATGGAAAAAGTGAGCATATAAAATATTTATAAATAGTTTTTTAAAATCTTGATCCTCCGCCTTCATTTTGAGCATTAAATTCAATAATAATCCAAACATTAATATTTTCCAAACATTAATACAAAACTCAACTACTGACCATTATCATGTGATTTCAGCATGTCATGTCATCACATATCATGTGATTTCAGCATGTCATGAATTTTTCAAGCAGACAAGTGTTTTAAGCTACAGTGAAATTGTAGTTTGATTGGGCCATTTTTGAGACGCAATTAAGTAATTATTAAGAGACATATTTGAGACGTATTAATTAAGAGACGTAATTGAGACGCAATTTGAGAAGTATGGTAAATTCGACCGTTTTCGAGAACCTACTTTTCGAGATGGCCTGCTTACACAATACATTAACACGTACGAGTTAATTTCTGTTTGCAAGAACGGTTTTTCCGTACCGGTACGTAACATCTACGAATGCATGAACCAAATTAGAACAGGCTCTATTTTCTGTACATGAATTCGCACAAGTTGGGTGGTTACACGGTGTATTTTCATGTTCATTCACGCGTTTATACATTTAGCCATATTTTACTCGTACGAATCAATGTATCGTGTAATCAGGCCTTTACATATTTTCACGCAATAGTGTTCTATGTACAAATGAAATTGATTCATATTGTATAAGTTGGCCACTCGGCTTGGCTCGGGAAGGATAGCATCCAGAGAAGCGGGAAGCTTGGAATTCATGGTCGCATGGCAGGCATGGCAAGCGAAAAAATGATTTCCGTGTACCATGCACGGGATCAGCTTATTCCCCGCTCCACAACATTGACCGCTATGTGTGTCCATAAGGGCCAAAATCGTCGTGTTAACGCATATCCCAGCAAAAAGGTCACAAAAAATAGTTTAACATAGTATCCTTCGAGTTATGTATTCCCTTTGAACGTATCGAGAGGGGTGCCTACCCGGCAGGATGCCCAACTACAGAAGTGGTATGACGTGACGTAACAAACGGTAATGAGTTAAGTACGCTACGGACACAACCAAAGGTAGCTTTGGGAGCATAAATTGTACCTACATATCGACTATGGCTATAATCCGTGCAGCCATATGAAAATATATACCGGACAGACAGACAGACATCCTCTTTTATCTATATATATATATATATATATATATATAAACCAATTATTGTAACTTATATACCTACCCACTAGGCATTCACGCGAACCACAAAACTAGGGAATGCGGTAGGTCAAGCACGTAAAGGAAGGACGGTACGAGTGAGGGAAAGATGGCGGGTATTGAACAAAAGAGCCTGCCTTCGCATTCGAATGGGACCATCGCTCTCCATATATGGCTGTCCTCTTTCCCTCAACTGCGGAATCTGCTGCCGCGCCCGATAGAGGATGTTGGTCGGAATCCAAGTTGGTGGGATAAGGGAGTTTAATTGATGAGGAGTACCAATTCGGCATTTATTCCGTGGAGCGGAGCGGCAATCCATTCCCTTTGCATCGTAAAGGAAGGTTGTGGGATTTTATTTTGTCCTCACCCCAGACAGAAATTGGTTAGGCATAACGTGAGAACCCAGATGGAGAGCCGCTGACATTTATTGTGACCTGCATCCACTCTCGCGAATAGTTGTGGTGCGATATTATTCTAATGAATTGTTTTGTGGCTGACATCATTTTTTGTTGATGTAATTGCATATTATTTCTTTCCGCTGACGGTATATTATTCCTCGTCCTCAGCACTGACTTGCATGCACCACGAAACACCTTCTTTTTCTTCTCTTCGCTCTTTTCTCTTTACTCGTAGTTCTACTTGATTCCGATAGTTTTTACTTGATTTTCTATATTTATGGAAAACTATTAGAAGCATTGTTAATGCTGTAAATTAATTCATGCCCTTTTTGTTATAAATAAACTATGCCATATGTCAGCCACCGAAGTTTTCTTTTCTTTTTTGTATCGTTTGTCGTTGTTGCGGATACTCCGTGTAACTCACCATCTGCTCCAAAACTCCAGTCGGCAAGTAATCCCGACTTTTACTACGAACTCTTTCATCGGTGAGACGAAAAGTTTTCATGCCTAACACTGAATTCACTCTTTCTCTGTTCACATTTCTCAAAAAGTGACCTAAATGACGGGTTGTGGGATTCCCATTGTGATTCACGATCACTTTAACTTAAATGAAGTGACTGAGTATATGATATGAGCGTTCAAGAACAGGCATCTCTCTAAGCCCAAGGAAGAACAACATATTAGCAAAGCACCAATGGAAGAAACAATAAAATAAGGGAAATGTTTAGCCAAACGGATTGGTACAGGAAGTCATTTTCCCCCGATGAATAAAAAACTTGACCTAAATGAAAAAAATAATCTAAATTACGGATTGACTCGTTGGCGGATCCAGGAATTTTTTCTGGGGGGGGGGGCACAATGGCCTTACATTCCTTCTCATATTTGACATCAAAAACAAAATACAACTATTACTTGAGAAAATATTCTCTTTATTTTCATACGAAAGTTATTCATATGAAATTAAATTATTGAGTCTCCGTAATAAACTAAATAAAACGAATGTTATGATAACCGCATCAAAAATCTTTGCTATTTTTTAAGCGTCTGAGGGAGGCACGTGTCCCCAATCCCCCCCCCCCCTATATCCACCTATGGATTGACTGCTTCCAATTGTGATTCTTGATCTTTTGGAATTCAATAAAATGGCCAAGTAAATGATATAAAAGTGATCATGAACAGATATCTTTCAAAGCCACATGAAGAACAACATCTTAGCAACTCACTAATGGCAGAAACAATAAGGTAAGGGAAATATTTCGCAACTATTTATATAGTGTATTCCCAGGTTGACGACTGGTGTACTGAAGCCTCCCGCTAAACGCCAATATAGGCGGGTTGCGAGGTAGTATGGTGATGTAAAAGGAGAGGACATAGAGTCTATCCCTGCTACCACTGACCTAATTCAAAAGCGTTATCAAGAAAACTGCTCACTATTTCAGCTAATATAGTAGGCCATGCTGCTTGCACCATATCACCTCTTGCGCTACTTCAAATTATTATTTTTACCCATTAACCCTCCTATCATGCTGCAATCGGTCTCAATAAATTACCATGAGAAAATGGCAAAGTTATTATTAATTCTATTCATATTTTATTATTATTTTATCATTAATTTATTATAAGTGTTATCATCATTATTGTTAATATCATTATTACTTTATACTTTAGTGATTTAATTTGAGTATAATATTTTAATGATTATATTGATGCAAGGTTGGCAATATATTACATTTTGTCTAAATGTAATATATTGCCAATGCCAATATTAGTGTAAATAAAAAATGTGTGTATTGTAAGGCAAAATATTTTCATGGAACCTGCTGATACGCAAAATACTTAGCAGGACCTAAACAATACCTATACAATGGACCCAAACAATGTATTTGAATGTGTGCAAAAAGATGTGGCTATATTTTATATACATGTTAAACTCTATTCTTAATGTAACCATAAAATTTATTATTTAAACAAAAAACCTTGTAATAAACTTGTGCTTGTAAAAAATATAATTATTATAATTATAATTATAATTATTATTTCATTTTTCGGTAAAATCAACAAAAGTAACACAATTACAACAGATCTTCTTCATAAGAATGTATGTGTGAGATCCATGAGCATTTCCAAGCAAGCTTTGAGCATGACTATTTCCAAGGCGCTATATATTTTCGCAGGATAACGGAACGCGGTCAGTAAGTGAGACAAGTAGCAATCGTGCGGCAATAGGCCGGAATAGACGATTGGATGTGAGTCATTCCCCTTGGATAAGTGCTTTCCTTCGCGAGCCTCTTTCATCACCAGCCGTCGTCTCCGCCCCGGGCTCTCTTGCCTTCGACCGCCAATGCCGCCCTCGACTCCCGGAGCCTTTTCTTGCAACCGGCGGTCTCTCCCAATCCCTCTTCAAACTCAATCTCACTTCCGTCCAAAACAGCCTTCCCTCGTGTGTTCCGGCCTATAACTCGGCAGCAAACGAGCCAGCAATTTGCCCAATTCCCGACCTTTTTCGAGGTCGAGTGGCCTGCGGAGGGTAGGAGGATGGTTTTTTTTATACTCGCCTATTCCCCACTTACTCAACTCCACCACAACCATGGCACATTTTTTTCGTCTTCTCCCTTGACTGCTCACTTCACCTGTTAAGTTTGGTCAAGAGAACTTTATTCAACCAGATAAAATACCAACCGCCAGCGGCGCAGCGAGGGGGGTTTTGGGGGATTAACCCCCCCCCCCAGAACTAAGATAAATTTAAAATTTAATCCATTTCACTTTATTGGATAAATATTACTTTTAGTAGACTGTAAGAATTAATAAAATATCCCTCAGAAAGCCGTAAAGCTCACCATTTTGAACCATTTATCTTAAAAATTTTCTCTGGTAGGGCACCCGCACCTCCCATATTCCACACCCCCAGTACTAGTTGCGCCTAAAAACCCCCTAGCCTTAATTTATAGCTGCGTGCCTGCCAATCACAGCGGTATTTTAGCGGGTTAGCTCAAGAAAAGAATTACTATATGTATTTACACGAAGATTCAAAATGTCCTCCACGAATGTAACCTCAAAGACTGGTTTTATAATGCCTAGTTAAGTTTTTTTTCGTAGTTTGAAAGTCGGAGTTATCTATGTCTCCCACTTGAGGTCACCTAGTTAACTAACTCTTATCCTGAACTATTTTTCATAACTTGAAGTTTTAAATACATTTTAGTTAAGGTTTACGGCAGCATCCTGTTCCGGTCAACGCTAACAAAATATTATAAAATCGGCTCTAAAAATAAGTGTAAATGAAAGTTTGAGGCCATGGATATATGGTGCCAATGTTATACTCAGCTCATGGACTTTCTTTAAGAACTATAAAAGCCAAATATATGAAAGATACTATAGTCCGTTGACGGATGCATTAAAAAAACCTTGAAGACCAAGTGATCCCCCAATGGTCAGAATGTCCTTGACAGTGACTGTCATTTGTTCCGGTCAACGGTAATTAGACGTTGTAAAATCAAACCTAAACAGTAGTGTAAGTGGCCGCATTTTCTACGAAAGTATGAAGATATGGCCACAAATATAGGCTTCCTGATCTATATTTCCTTCAAATTTTCTTCGCAAGTCCACATTTTTGAGCAGGCATTTACGGCAGTCCGGAAATATGCTCACTGCTCCATTGGATTTCTTGGCGTCTTACTGGCTACCACATTCTATCACGAAGTTTGACAAAATTTTATTGATTTAAGACATAAATCTCCTAATTATGCTCAATAAATACTATTTAAATTCTTATCCATATAGATGTCAAATTGGCCTTCACTCAGAACAATTTGAAGCAAAGAGAGTCCCAGTACATAGGAGTAAGCGTTTTTATCACTAAATAATTGTAAATAATTTTTTTTGTACTCCGTTAAACTCAATAAACTGGATAACATCTCGTAAGACCGATAGAGTTTTCTAAGTAATCATCGCTGCGGGCCATTTTGAAAACAAAGATAAACTCTTCACGAGCGCATAAATATTGAAATAGATATCACACAAATGCACACGAATTCAACAGCAAAGCCATTATAGGTATAATTTCACGCTTACTAACCTATAAAAAACTTTTTATTACAACTACGGTAAAGAATTTTTTACGAGCTGATTCAGATATGATGTAACACAAATACGAGATTTACAAAATCACTCCTAGGACGGTAGTCAGAGGACTTTCGGAAGACATTCCAATTTCAATTTCGAGGCATAAAAGAAGTCGGAAGGAAAATACCAATCCATAGATCCCGAGGGATCAAAGGTCTTTTTTTCAAAAGCATTACGACTTATATTTTAGACTACCCATAAAAGAAATGTGAACAGAGGAAGAGTGAATTCTGTGTTGGGCATGAAAACTTTTCGTCTCACCAATGAAAGAGTAGGAAGTAAAAGTCGGGATTGCTTGCCGACTGGAGTTTTGGAACAGATGGCGAGTTACACGGAGTATCCGCAGCAACGACAAACGAAACAAAACGAAATCAAGAAACTTCGGTGGCTGGCATATGGCATAGCTTATTTATAACAAACAAGGCATGGATGAATTTACAGCATTAAAAATGCTAAAAAATAAAAAATGGAGTTTAGTAGTGCTTGCAAGTCAGTGTTGAAGGCGAGGAATGATATAATGTCAGGTGAAAGATAGAATATATAATTTACATCAACGATAAAAATAACATCAGCTACTAAACCATACGCAATGAAAGAATATCGCACCACAAGAATTCGCGAGAATGAATGCAGATCACACAACTATGGACTTGATAAAAATGTGACCGATGACAATGAAACACGAATTGGAGGTAATTCCTACAACATTCCTCAATGCAATACTTCAATTCTTCTCTAGATAAAGTTAGCTTATCTAGAAAGGAATTGAAGCCAAGTACAAAAAGTACCCAACAACCTAGAATAGTCCATTTTGTCTTACCGCTAAGAAAAAGAGCCCTTTAATACAAATCATAAGGCGGGATTAGTTGTGGGGTGAATGTCTTTTTTATAAATCCTATTTTTCTTTTGCATAAGGCTGGAAATAGAGATAATTAATCAAAACCTTATTGTCCCTTGAAGTTATTTTTGCTATCAATCAAACCTAAGCATAAAAAACATCCTGCCTAGTGCCAAAATCTCATCACATCATCATTCAACTTTGGTAATTAAAAAAAACATGGATGACGAGCTGTAATACGCCCCCATTAAATAATACATGAATACTTGCTTTATCTTCAGGAAACTAAGGAATTGAAAACTGGAAACGAGCGTTTATTGATTCCCAACATCTTTAAATCGCGCAAACCATTTAGTATAGTCAATAGTGGTGAAAATCTAAAATTTCTCTTAAAATTAGCCACTGACAAGGATGAGGTGAGCTGAAAAAATAAGCGGCGAGCAATTTTTCAGTTAAGAATAAAACACGCGATACTGAAAGAATGTATAGTACTTAGAATGGAAATCGTGCATCCCCAAATATAGGGTACAAGGGTTGAAAGCAACCAAAGGCAGCCTACGAGAAAGAAAAGATCAACAATTTTTAATGGGCCCATCTCGAAATCTGAGCCATAAAAGAATTTTAATTCAGTAAAAACTATCGCAAGCCCCCTCGAATAGATTTCATGATCGATAGGCGGCACCCTGTCTTGTGAATATGTGGTGAAATATGTCAGAAATTTTTATACTTCACCATGCGCTATTTTATTTCAAGTTAAGTTGTCATTTGAACGGAGATTTACTCATGGACGGAGATTTACTCCTTGTGTTTTTACCTGGCCCATATTACTGATAATGATATGCCCTGGAATGGTTTCAAAAGCTTTAGTACTACAGGTAATATTACTTTATTGCATTTAATTAGTCGTAACTGGTAAAATCAGGATCGTAAAACTGAGAAAGTCAGCGGCAAACAATTCTTCAGCTAGAAAAGTTACAGGAAATATTGCGGTATTGGCAATAAACGGCAATTTGAATGCAAATCATACATCCTTACACATGATAAGGTACGATGATAGGGAATCAACCAAGGACTGAAGAGAAAGAAAAGAGCAACGTAACTTTTAATGGTCCTATCTTGAAATCTGAGCTATAAAAGAAACATAATTCAGTAGAAGTCATTTGCATTCTCTTCCGAGGGATACAACCGCGCATTTTATCTGCATTTTTGATGCCGCGCATGATGATTTCCCCTCGATGACTTGGAGCGAAAGAGAAAGGCACCAAAGCACCCGCGATAAATAATTCAGATACATAATGGGTAATCCTTCGTTCGATTTTCCTCTCTTCCATTCTCTCAATGTGATGGGTCCCCACCCATCCCAACACTCCTCCAACGTCAAAGTGACTCCCTCAAAACCCATCTCCTATTCCGTCTTTCGTCTCTCTCTGAATAACACATCGACCGCTCAGCTGCAGAAATAAAATTCGCGAGTACTTTCCCGTTTATGACTGAGAACATTTGAAATATTTCCCAGTTATTACTTAGTAAATTTGAATTATTTCTCGGCCGTTTCGCTATGCGTTTTTGATGCTCAAATACTGATGGCTTACTACCTCCACGCTGAGATGTAGCATGCAGGATTTTATGGATTATGTTTTCCTCATCATCATCAATGGTCAAAAATTCTAAGATTGGTTTGACGTAGCTCTCCACTCAATTCTATCATCAGCTAATTTTTTCACTCCTACGTATTTCTTCTCTTTTGCATCCTTCTTAACCTGTTCCATATATTTTTTCGAGGTCTTCCTTTTCCTTTCTTACCTTCCACTTGTCCCTCGACGATTGTCTTAATCAGGAAATCATGTCTCAAGATGTGGCATATATATAAGGCTGTTTCGTCTCTTTATTAAGGTTTTCATGAGGCTTCTCTTCTCTACTCCTCTTAGGACTTCCTTAATACTTACTCGATCTATCCATTTATTCTTTATCATTCTTCTGTAGAACCACATTTCGAAGGCCTCTTTCCTATACAATTGGTCTCCACCCATCCCAATACTCTTATCGAGTCAAAGCGACTTCCTCAAAGCCCCTTTCCTATTCCGTCTTTCGCTAAAGTCTCTGAATAGCCAGATAGACCGCTTAGCAGCGAAATAAAATTCGCGAGTTCTTTCTCGTTTATTGCCGAGAACACCTGAAAATTTTCCCGGTTATTGCTGAGTAAATTTAAATCATTTCTCGGTGATTTCGCAATGAGTTTTTATACGTTTTCTGCGAATTAAAAATAGCGGTGCCTATCATTTCCAATAGCGATGGTATATTCCACCTACGCTGAAATATAACAGTAAAAACGTTTCTCGAATCAAAAATTTCTACAGATTTTTCCTATGGCGCAATTAGTAACGTCTATTTCCCTTATGGACTACTCTGTCACAACATAAAAATGGGAAGAATCTCTCTGAAATGCTCATGAAACGTACGGAATTAATATTTATCTCCGTTAACTTGAATACCAATTGAAATGGCTACATACAATTGGGTAATAACTTCATGGTAAATACAGTTGTATTTCAAGCATTGTAAATGGGTGGTATATACTTCAAGGATGTATATTTGCATGTGTAAAGTAGCCTCGATTAGGAAGAGGCACGAGATGTTAGAATACCAGCCGTTTGCCTGAACGAGAATGCCAAAAAAATAGGCACGTATTGTGAAACATTTAAATCTCAGAGATTAAATTAGGATCTATTTAAGAACTTCATTGTTTGGGGTAAAAATTCCTTTATATATCCTTTCATTATATCTCATTTTTCCACTTCCGTTGTAACTGGAAATTTAGAGCGGTTCTAAATTTATGCTCTCTGTGCCACTCTGAAAGGTGCCCCCCTCCTGTTCCGAAACTAATAAATCTTACCGTCCGAATGCCACCATTGAGCTGTTAACTTCACTTCAATGATGGACAATTTAACAGCATAGTTGACACGGTCTTGAGAAAAAAAACAGTAATTTAAATTAGTATCATTCACTCTGGATCCGGTAATCCTCCCCTTCCGCAGTGCTGACGCCCTCTGGACAAGGCCGTCCACCACCCTAAGAAGGGGTTCAGCATGGGCCTGTCTATTCTAATGTTTTCTGACGGACCAGGAAATATAATGTCATTCTGCAAGGTTTCTAACAATATGAATTGGAAACAATACCCTAGCTCCCTATTTAAATTGTCCTCTCAACTGTTTCGCTCAAATACCCTAATCCCTTTCTCCTCCCTACCCCCCCAAAGGCAGTTCCCCGAGTAACATCGTTACCCTTTTCGCCATCGTTGCTGTATCCCTCTTCCTACAGTGGTCCAGGTCTCTTGCCCCTGATCCTCCAATGGAAAACTTCTCGTACACTTTTGTAGGCGACAACGCCGAGGAGAGAGACAGATGGTGTCACACGCTAAAGGCTTGAGGGATCTATCCAACAACCTGAGTACGTAGACGCAGGGGCCAAGGATTGGCGGCTTATACTAAACGTATATTAGAAGTTTTTAGTGAAGAATATATAGTGATCAAAAATGTTCCGGTATTACTAAATCATAAATATAACAATATTGATCATATCCTTGGATTTAATGACTTACATGGTAGTCAATGACTCTCATTCAAATCAGCATTACTTGATATAGAACCAGTTATGACCCAGCAATTTAAGTTTCAACCAATCAGTGCTCACAAATTTCATCATTGTATAGCAAGTGATGTAGATAAAATAAGACTAAGAAATTTTCAGGAATCAATCATGCAGTGATTCAATCCGAAGTTTGGCATTGAAAGGTTAGGGTATAGCTCATCCTAAAATCAGCCACAGGAAGTAGAAACAAATTTAGATATAGGTAAATAAGACTATCAAAAAACATATACTTTCCCTGGGAGTGGCAAAGATTAAAATCTGATAACTGCCCTGTTCAAAATAAGTACGATATTTAAGTTTCACAGTCTCAATCTGTTACCTAGCAACCGAATTTTTAATATTTCCACTCGAAAGAAAAAGTCACACGAAGTTGAGTTTCCATTACTTTAACTTATCATGCATTAGACCAACCACTGACATTTAACATCAAGAATTATACCAAGGCGTCAGTTAACAATAACGTATACCTCACAGCAACGCCGATTTTGAAAGATAATGTGGCATGAGATTTCTAATAAAACCACAATTACATTAGTTGAGTTCGATTAAAATGGAAATGGGTGGATATATTATTGCCAAATCTTACTGCAAAAGTTACGGGTATCATATAATGCCAAAACTTCTATTAAGGGTTGCAAAAATTCTTCAAATGTTCTTCAAAACAACTCCACTGGTTCCTAATGAGTAACAGGTCGAAAAGCCCAAGTATTCAATTTCTATACGTCCACGCAATCTTGATAGGACATTAAATCCTTAATTGTTCTCACCCCAAAACTTATGTAATTGGCCGCGTCGGATCAATGTGACCCGAGTTGATTTTACAGCGAATTACAAAAACTTTTGTCAGTATATTTGTGTCGTTTTACTGCTACTCACTAAGGAAGTTGTTCGAATAAGGTTCATACATTTCTATTGTTAAATTTTCAGTTAGATTCACGATAAACATTGCATAAACTATGCCCGATACAAAGAAAACGTTATCAATATTTAGGCAGAGAACATGCATAGAAACATGAATTTTATAAAAAGAGGGAAATGTATTGAGCTTTACAACATTTGAAGAAATCATCCTGCTATAAAAACAGACTAATATAAGACTAAAACAGAATAAATAGTTGGGTCAAAGGTGAAAAAAATTTGATACGCTCACGGTCGCGTCGGGTCAAAACATCGGTTGCAGCGAAGCAAAGAAATACTTTTAATATCCAACTTTAATCAGCGGCAGAATTATAATAAATAATATATGTACTAGAAAAAATTCCAATTTCGAACGACGTTATTTTATTTAAAATATCATCTCAGAAAATCCAGTCGGGCCAATATGACCCGACGAGACCAATTAAGGATAAAGCAATGCCTTAATTTCAAAACGTATGTAACCACTGGGCCAGTGGATAGATTCTAATGAGAAATATTTCATTAACTCATACGCGGCAGGAGTGCATTAAAATCAAATATGCGTGCAAAAAGAATATACACACATGTATCACTATTTATTTAATTTCAGGATTCATTGGGATCTTATTTTTTTAAATCTTGGGTAATATACAATAAAACTTCGCTATTAAAGTGGCCAAATAGGACAATTTATCGCTTAAGACCATGTAAATAGTAAAATTAATGGCTGGTAGCGTAACTTGGTGGATTTCAGTCATGTAGATGACGAAATATCAACCACATGCATTCCAGAAATTAGAACTGTATCCCTATCATGCGTTATCTGCGCAGCAATCTTTTTCAAGGCACAATTTCAATAAGTGCTAGTCGTGGTAAGGTAAGAGAAAAATAGTGGGGGTGAATTTTGGGTGGTTAGTGACGTCAATAACCACCCAAACTTCAATCTCTCTTAATTTTCTATGTATTAACTCGCACCAATGGGAAATGCAGACTTAATCCGTGAACTTATTAAAATACAAAGGGAATCTGCGCGAATCGTTGAAAACCGCCATGGGCGCAGAGGGAGCGTTACGCAGATGTTAAATGAATTATGTTGGGAGCCACTAGGGATTCGGAAGCCGCGCGCTAGGCTTGGATTGCATTAGCAATTGAGACTAGCACGACACTGAGAACATCATATCAGAACCCCACTATATTTTCTGGTTCGACAGAAACGATAAATTAATAGAGATACTTGGCTGAATGGATTGGTAGGAGAATTCGTTTTTTCCTCTCACGGGAAAGGACTTAAATAAGTGCTAGGCGTAGTTTCGTTATGGCATTTCCTTTGGTGCTGAAACGCTGGTTTTATAGCACCACCCACCACAAGTCTATTGAAGCGGCTTGCAGGACAGTATGTAGAAGTAGCTTGAAAATGATGGCTATGCAGTCCATACCGACGCCAAGAATAAAATGTTTGAAGTATTAAATGCACTAAATCGTCATGGCTGTGTAAATAGCCTTAATGCGAGGCATAGAGAAGTAATTATCCACAGTCCCCTACATTTGCAGACAGCACAGAGGCCGCTTTCAGACGGAGCCTAAGCCGCCTTTTGTTGTTTCCACGCGAAATCCTACGCAGGAGCGAAATAAGAAGGGCAGCAAAACGGAGAGCCGAGAGTTGAATAATCAAAGATGCATTCTGCTCCGTTAGCAAAACGTGGAGTTTCCACGCGTCCCTTAACGACCATAATATCTTCTTTTTTTTACTTCTCCACCCCCTCCGGGGCCCAAAAACGTTCTCCCTCTCTCTCTCCCGCGGATATTTTCCACCCTTTCTCGAAACGAAAAAAAAACAACCGAAGGCTTTTGTTTTCCACCCCCCACCTCCCACTACACTCAGTACGGCAAACTGCACACGCCTTTTCCTGTGCGCAATGAACTGTACACGCTTTTGGAAGGATCGGCACAGAGAGAGAGAGAGAGAGAGAGAGAAAAAAATAAATATACACGGAAAGTCGTAAATAAATAAAATTTCTGCGAAAAAAAATTAGTAAAAATTCAGTTTCAGATGTATAAACTGGCGATTTGCGAGGGCAAGCCGCGGCACAAACACGCTTGTGTGTGGAACAAGGGGGAGAGAGAAAGGGAAGATAAAAAAATGACTCGAGATGAAAAGCAAGGATGGCTGGCAGGCTGTATAATATGCATGAGAGGGAATGGGAACGGAGGATAGGGGTGGAGTATAGGTGGGAGGATGGTTGACGAGGAAGGGTTGGTAGATGAGGCCGAAGCAGGGAGGAGTGAAGTACGGGGTAAGCAACAGTGGCGTAACTATTGGGGGGGGGGGGGGAGATAAAATAGAAACCCCCTCCAGACTCAGAGAAATAAAAAAAATATTTAACACTATTGTCTAGTTTTGACAAATAATAACTTCATCTGGTTAAATTTAAATATAATTTATGAATATCAAGGCAGTGATACGAGGCACTGAATTCCGATCAGTGACTACCCTGCTGCCCCCCCGTTACGTGGGGGGGGGGTTCGCACCCCCAGGCCCTTCCACCTACCCGTAAAGCATATTCCTAGTCACTACTATAGTTAGAGGTGTTGGTAAAGGAACTGAGAAAAGGTGACTCGGCCCAAATACAGTTACTTAGTACAAAAAGTAATCACTAACGAATTCTACTAACTTATTTTTAAACTTGATCATTAAAATTAATTTGAAAATTAGTGGTGAGCAGAGTTGGTAAAAGTACTGAGAAAACGTAATTTAGACTCAATTACAGTTACTGATGTAGGTCTTCGCGGCGTTCAGGCTCACAGAAGGATAGACTTCCAAATTTCGTCCGCGCAAATGCTCGAGCACCGAAGAATAGACTAGAAGATTAATCATCGATTGCTCAACGTTTCTAGTAAGGGCCAGGTCATGCAATTAAGAAGCACTGCATAAACAAGTGCTTTGTACGGAGTCACGCGCACGGGTGCAAAGTTAAATATACCAACGGATGGAGTTCGCCATGAAAACGTATATTTGACCGGGATTCGAACCCGGATCTCCCGATTCGAATCACGGCTAAGTCGAATATTTTTTTATGGCGAACTCCATACGTTGGTGTCTTTAATTTTTCATGTAATTAACTTAAAAGTGACGTCATGACCTTGTCAGCGAAAGGGGTAATCCAGTTAACATTCCGCCGCTATAAAGCTAAAAAAGTAGTATAAAGAATACTATCAAGAGTATGAAGAATCACTAGTTGGCTGTTATGGGACAACGAACCATGTGAGGCAGATGCACGAGGCCGAGAAATAGCGGAGAAGCGGTTAGCCGCTCGGAAAGAGTCAGTGACGTCATCAACCCTAATATTTCGCCACTAATAGCTGGATAATAGGATATCAAAGAAAACGAAAGGCATTGATTGCGATTCATTACCCACCATTATTGTATTCATAATATACAATTTATTTGGTTTTAGAAATCCCAGTTTAGACGAATGGCAATGGTCGATTTTAACCGCATTTGAAAAAGGCCACATTGGCGCCCATACGATGCCACTCCACGTGACGTCAAAGGGACCTAGTTTCTATACGAGTAGATAGGAGTTTTACATCGTCTGGGATTACCAATGCATGCATGAGGCACAGAGCTCAGAGAAATATGTCTTAATAATCACCTATTAAAACTGGCCATGGTCGGAAAGTTTCCTTTGTTTGATTTAATAGGATTGAGCGCTACCTGCTAGCAGCCTGCATCGTATCAGCTCTAAAAGCCTCGCCCCAAGGTCACCTCATACGGCTGTAGCGGGAATCAGAATGACGTCACACGGTGTTTTCCCAGCATTCATACTTAGCCGTCGCGTTTTCGCGCGCTTGAAAATTTTCACTTTTCATTTAATCGCGAAAAATAGATATCGTCATTTAAAAATCTGAAAGCGTGAAATACATACTCCAGGAGTAATAATCTTTCGATTTAGGCAATAAAAAAATAATAGGAAACCACCCTAATAGGCGATGGATCGTAAAACGAAAAACAGGTTAGTATCTTTATGTTTTTGAAACTCTATCGCAATAATAAAAAAGGTATAACGAACCCATTGATTTCCACTAGGCAAACGAGAGACCGACGAGTAGGGATATCGTGAGGTGAGCGAAACGAGAAGGATCTCCTGTTCTCACTTCTTCTTCTTCTGGAGAGAGAATAAAGGGAAGGGTGAGAATTAATCACCAATGATTAACGAAGCTTATCAAATCCTTTTTCCCGCTCACCCGCCGACTGCTTCCTTTCCCGCCCTCAACGATCCAAGCCACCACCCCCACTAATCGTCATTCTCCCTCAAAAGGTTCACGCTCACTCGTAAGGGTAACAGTAGGAGATGAGACTGCCAGTTACGCCACGGTCCCTACCCTTTAAGACCACAGTATATCTCATCAGAGTTCGAAGCGTAGTTCTTTCGCGGTCCTTGCGTTCCAAAGAATACAAATGTAAGGTATCTTAGGCCGTTTTCCAAAGGTTCGCATAAATCAAGTTTCAGTGCTTGTTACTGACATCACCCTGTAAAGGACTAAGTATTTTTTGTCTTATTTTTCAGCGTAGTTTCTTTCACATTCGTGGTCCTAGCTCATTTTCGGTGCTCACGTTTTCAAAATAAACTAATGAAAGTCATCTTAGGCAGTTTTCCGATGGTTGTTCCAATGTCTGTTCCCTTTAAGGGCAAATTACTTTTTTATCATATTTCGAAGCGTAATTTTTTCTCTCGCTTGTGGTCCTTGTGTTCAAAAAGACTGAATAAAATTCATCGTATGCTCAAAAGATATTTTGTAGAGAGTATTTTCATGCTAAATCATGTGGATTTCTAAAAGGTGGATGATAGAAAAGAATACGTGAATATACAGGAAAGAAAAATTAGAGTATTTTTGGAAAATTGCCGGTAACTTGTAAATAATATCTCATTACATGAAGTCAACTTTTTCCGGAGAGATATCGTAGAACAGCACATTAAGTGATACAGAAATATATCGTACTATCTACTTAAGTTTAAGTTCACAAACTCTTTTACATGATATGACTACTACTTCATTATCAGGTACTGATGATGGCCACCCTACCCAGAATGAAAGAAAATTCACATGATATTGCCGTAGTGTGGAGTGAGCTCTACCCTAACCCATTCCAAGCTAACTTCGAGTTGAACCTCAGAGTTAGCAAAAGAAAATAAAATTTAAAAAAACCTCATTACTTGATATTGCAACGTGTTAATGAAATAGAGTGACAAAAATACTTATCCATAAATACGCTACGTTTCTACGCTGTATTTATAAGATCCACGTCACTTATTAAGGGTCCACAAAACACCCTTTGCCGTTGTCTCCTCCGTATTCCTCAAACAGCCCGTCTGCTCCTCAAACCCAATTCTCCCCCTGCTTTCTCGACCGAGCCGTGCATTCTTCCCTATTCTCCATCCCATTAATTATTTCGGCACCGCTGCCTCGCACCCCGCCTTGCAACAGCTTGCCATGTGTAACTTATTCACTGTCGGACCCCTCCCCCAAACCCTTCACTCCCTCATCTCCCTTTGCAGCAGATTTTACCGACCTGGCCCGCCAGCATAAATGAGTCGCCACCATACAACCCTCTACATCGATGGCCATTTACTTTTTAATGACCCATACTTTTACAGCGAGTAAGATTTATCTTAGTATCGATATGGATTTAATACTAATTATGGATTTACCTACTAATTTTTATTGCAAGAGTAATACGAAGAGGAATAAAGCTAAATGAAGCCACGACCTTACCACCAGCAATTACTGCATGAGAACCACTTTCAAATTTTTCCGTCGAGAGTCACAGGTGAGGTATAATGAAGTCAAACCAACTCGGCTATTCGAATGCGTGAAATTCAGTATATTCATTTACAAACATAACGGAGTTCTGCGCTTCTTAAATTTCACTATATCTGAGTTATTTTTAAACATTTCCATCGAATACCAGAGCTCTCCGAAATAGGTTAAGAAAATATTTTTTGGACGGTAATTAGGATAAATGCATTGATTTGAAATGGTATACTTGAACCAATGAGATTATATAAACACGAATAAAATTATCTCCATGAAAAAATTCAGCATTTTGTATTTTATTCGATTGGTACCCACACGTTCGATCTCCTGGCAAAATATGGCAAGTAACAATTGAACTTGATTCATTAATACCACGCACAGAATGTTTCAATAACATTTGTGGTATGTTTTCAGCAGTGATTTAGGCCGAATATGCATCCAGAGAAGAAATTTTTGAAAGAGTTCTTCTGCCATGTCACAATCTTTCTGAGAAGGAGGCGAGCATCTTTTAAGATATCAAAATCTCATTATGTATCCAATAACGATCATCATTATTAGTCAACAATCCTGAGATTGGTTTGACGCAGATCTCCATTCCTCTCTCCTATCCGCTAAACTTTTCATAGCGACGTATTTCTTCTCTTTTACATCCTTTATAACTTGTGTTATGTAACTCATTCGGGGCCGTCCCTTACCCTTCTTCCCTTCCACCAGTCCTTCTATGATTCTTTTCATCAGGCCATCATGCCTCAAAATATATCCAACTAAGTTGTCCCGTTTTCTGCTTAAGGTTTTAAAAAGACTTCTCTCTTCCCCCACTCTTCTTAGCACTTCCTCGTTACTTACACGGTCGATCCATTCCATCGTCATCATTTTTCGGTAGCACCACATTTCTAATGCTTCCACTCTTGACTTCTCTGCTGCTGTCAACGCCCAAGCCCCGTTTTCACAGAGAAACGTGCCAATAGATGTAGAAAAGATAAAATAAGAGAGATATTTTCGGAAATTATAGGCACAGGAAATCGTTTTTACAGCGAACAAAGTAGGACATTAATAACTGCTAGAGGAAATTTGGATGGATGGTAGCCTAATTACTCCACAGTAAACATTTTAAGTGATGGAAACAGCTGGTGTCGTAACAACACATACCCAATCAGGCGGCTTGCGAGTTGGTAATTAGATGTATCATATTCCACTCCGATGGTGAATCCTAATAGCGCTTTATGTGATGGGCATAAATTCATATTCAAAGAAGGTTAATATTTTCTATAAATGTGCCCCAATGAAATCCAGATCGAACATGGATCACAACTCTGAGGACAAATTAACTCCCAGATTCGTTCTAAGGCTGGGCTATTGTGGGAGAGGGATAATAATGGCAAGGGTATATGCATGCGTAAAATAATGTAAATTTCAATGACTCTCTATAGAAAGCCACATCAAAATAATCGTTATTCGAAATGAATTTCTAGAGAAAGGGCAGTTTCTTTCAATGAAAGTATACCATGAACCTTAAGAGAACGTTGAGCTTTCTTGAGAAATGCCGAGAATGATCATTATAGAGCGAAGGATAAAAAATTACATCTGAGGGGAAACTTAGCTCACAAGATAGATAGCTTTTTTCCGTAGCGGATGCTATGGATCTTGAATCCTGTTCCAGCACGGAGATGAGGAAACACCGCAAAAAGCAGGGTTGTTGCTATAATTCTATAGTTCCTATACGCTCCTATTTACTTTAGGGGATACACATATAAATTAATAATATTTCTAAATACAAGCGAAGATAAATGAAAAGAGCAAATAGATGCAGAGCGTTGAGTAAAAGATAAGAAATAAACATCGCCAAATATTTTAAAGTGTGCATCTTGACTCAAATATACTCTCGCGCTTTTGACTGCTTGAAATGCCAGATAGATCAAAATATTAGGTACCTAATATGTTGAGGTCTCATGTTCGGAAACTTTATGCAGATCCATATAAGCTTAGCCGTGGAATAACGTATTGAGATAAAACGTGAGGAATGAATTTAATATTTAGTGAATTTGGCTTTTATCAAACACTTATTGAGATAATATATAATCGATCAAATTAATTTTTTGTGGAATGTAATCCTTTGCCAAACGCATGCAGTACTCCTATATCAGGTTTCAATTAACTCACTATGTTCATCATATGGCAGTCTGATCAATAAGCTGCAATAAAAACTAAAATAAATATTATCTCTCACTAAAAAAACTCTCTGCCTCTCAACTTCCGTTTTCTTTTTCCCCTCCTACCACAAAAATTAGTTTACACGCCCTATTTTATTTTTTCGATTTTTTTCTTAAATCTGGGGATTAGTCGATGAAAAGGCAAAGCATTCAATAAACTATTTGAAAAGTAAAACCCAGGTACGATTAGGGTGAAATTTCAGGCTTGCTACGTACTATGTTTAGATTTCTTGAGCAATAGAGTCCATAATTTTTTCAGAATGACACGGATAACATCATCTTAGAATCGCACTGAATTTACAGGTCCAACAGAAACATTAAAAAGTTAAATTTTTCCGCACGCACAGTCATAGTAAATTACTTTTCCTTCGTACAATAAATGATGATAAATGCTTGGTCAGACAGGCAGTTGTATCTCTCACATCGTTCACCTGAATTTTGTTGGCAAACGGCTGGTGTCCTCATATGTGCATTGAGGCAGCTTTCGGGGTAGTATGTAGATGCAGATGAAATAAATCTGCTTATCAACCTACATTTCAGAGGGGTCTTCTGTACTTCCAAAATTGGGTTCAAATTCGTATGAAATGACAGGGTTATTATTATAAGGGCATTGCATAGCTTGGAAGTTTAACAAGTGACCGCCTAGTGCGCATAAAGGCCGCTATACACGGTGAATGATCATGCGAATGATCATACTGAATGATCACGTGATCATTCACAGGATCATGCGAGAAAAACGGAACATGTTCTAATTTTCACTGAATGATCATGCGCATGAAGGTTCATTCGCAAATGGTTCCGTTACATACGGTGAATGATCATGCGCATGATCATGCTGAATGATCATGCGAATGAAATCATTCGCCGAGTGTAGCGGCCTTAAGTAACGGCTCACTGTAAAGGTTCACTTGAGCGGAAAAGGTTTGTTTTCGTTGGGCAATTGTTGTTGACTCGACTAATGAAATGATCATTTGAAGATTCATTTGAGGATCCAATAGCTCTCCGTGTCATTTACATTCGCAAAAACAGAACAACCCCTCCGAAGTTCAGCAAAACTGTGCTCATTTAAGTACAGACCGTTACTGACGCCTCATTTAAATGCTTGTTTGTACATTTCTATGGCTCCAAGGAGAGACTACATAGGTGGAGGGACTGCTATTTTCCAACTGTAGGCCTAAAAACCAAAAACCTGATCGCACTCCGTCAAGCAAAACTCCCAAACTGACCATATGGAGCAGAATAAAACGGACGCAAGTCGCACTCTTTCAAGTGCAGGCTAGCTCCGATCAGAGGTTGCAGTAGAAGGGTTACGGTTTTCCAGTAAAACGATGGCTATATAAAATTATCTGCAAAAAAAAGGTCGAGGGCTGAATTCGAAGAAGGGCTATCCAATACTAAGTTCACCCAAAAAAATTCCTGCCAAACAGCAGATCAAGAGAAGGTAGCCTGGCAATTGTGCGATATAAAATAAATAGTTTTTGAGTATATTAAGAGAGATGTTTTCTGTCATTGGAGATATCCAATGAGGGCAAAAACAAAAAAACTTAGCGCACACAGAATAATGATCATGCAAATTTTTTTTTTAGAATTTAATACTTTTTCGAACGAAGGAAAACTTGAAGGGCATATTTTTAAATTTTCATGAGAAAGACTTATACTATGCTTTTTGCACCATTCTCCTGAATGGCTATCGGCGAATATATAAGCTGCCAATAGTTGCGAAATACTAACCATTTCAGTTTTGGGCATATAATGTGAATCATATCAATGATTTGGGACCGGAACCTATCAGAATTCTAGTATCTCGCTCAGAAGGTTAGGTACCTATTTATTCGAAAGAAGGGCACATCACGGAAAATTTATGAAAGTATTTGGTTAATCTACAGAGATAATTACATGTTGTCATTAGTATGATCATATTAGTCAAGTCAGTTGTTTTGCTAGCACAATTAGTTTTTAATATCTAATTTCGAGAAATGCTTATTTTTTAAATTTATCCTTCATCAAGAGAAATCCTAATAATCACACACACATCACTGATTTTCATATTTATTCGGGTAATTTCGGACAGGTGATACAGGATAATGGCTGGTTTCATAACACTCCCCGCCGCTCCTTTTAAAAGGGCTTACAGGGTAGTACATAGGCGTAGACTGAATAAATCGCTTATTTCCCTAAATATCTTTTTTTCTGTTTGAGCGATTCTTTCCCCATCAACTCCTCGTGCAATGAAGTGTACATTTCATCTAAACGTTTTTGTACCGTTCACTTTGACGTCACTGCTTTGTGGAATTTTGCAGTCGGCCGCGATCACGGGACATTGGGGTCCTCTCGTTTAACTAATTCACCCGGGGTCACGCGACTCTTATGCTCTCTCACGTGTGCGTTTCCTCATTCTGTGTATGTCTTGGCAGTGGGCGTATTTTCACCACTGCCTCGATCCACGAGGAAGTCGCCTCCTTCCTCCAGTGACACCCCACGTCGGGTTGACACGGGACTCACTAATTGCTCCAGTTTCCTTTCTCCTCTAATTAATCTCTCCGAGAGAAATGACCGGAGTCCGTTTAAAGTAGAATAAAAAAGGAAGTATATTTGACACCGTGTAAAACCCATTAAGTCCACCTGCTTCCCATGAAACTTTGGGCGTTGTATTTCTATGGTTTCTCTGATTTGGAGAGGAGGTCGTATTCTTTTTTCTCGCTTTTTTTTTTGGCGACAATGATGCAATAGTTGGCAATGAGTTAATTACGCTCGTGTAGTTCCAAACTTAGAGTGGATTGTTTTTAATGATCAACGTTTATAAGCCAAAATTTCCCCAATTACTTTACGGTTTTAGCAAAGGGACTTACTTCCCTAAATATAACCGGAACATCTCATTCTACAAGTGGCCTGTGAGTGAAGAAATTGATATATTAGTTTAAAAACCTACGGTATATATTTGCTTTCGTAAAAAATGTGTCGTGTACCGTTATTTGCTTCCGTACAATACGTAGGAACTTGGTGCTAGCTAGATCTTTTTGTGTGAGTAAGAATCATGTTTTTTGATTGCCCAATTCACGGGGGATTTAAGTTAGAAATAAAAAACTACGGAAACATTTCTCTATTTTGTTTAGGTATAGAGATGTCGGCAGCCAATTAGATGGCCTAGCGAAGGCAAACAGGGTCATACACCACTTCAAGTAACTGTGAAAAGACGCCACTATCATGAGCACTATTCAGTTGCGGTAGAGGCATTGAATATCAATTTAGCACAGAAAGGGATATGACTGAGCTTGAAGGACGCAATCTTCGAAACAGGAAGAAAAAAATCCAAAGAAAAGAGGTATGCATTTGGGAATTACCATAACACCAGTATAAAGTTATTACTTTTATCAGTTAGAAATTGCCCTTATAGCCGAATATCGAATACCTTCGCGAATTCATAAGCAGCTCAGGTGCGCACGTGTAGGGGACTGAAATGGTGTTGACCCCTTGCATTTAGTTAAGAAATTGATGAGTTTTATCTCACTGCCAAATCATACTCCAAATTTCACGAATGAACACATATTTGTTTATTTTCCACTGTTATTGTTCAATGCATCGACTTACTTAAAATGTTTCCCGTATGATTTTAATCTAAAAATAGCCGTGCTTTCATTACCTGAAACATATTAAGTTCAAACGAATTTCTGCCTTAATATACTTCTTTTTTTTTCAAAAATATTTTTTTGTTAATTGAGTGTTTCGGAGTATATCAGTAGTGATATCCGCGGATCTGTAATGACATATTCAGGGTTTCGTCCGCGTTTGTTTTGGATGATTGTGACAGTTTCGCCATTCTTCATGGAGACATTTTCTGGAGAGTAATGGTAAGAGAACCCATATCGTCGATCTTGTATGAGCTAAGGTGCACACTGCATGGAATTGTTGGCTTCTACATACGCTTCCCATCCGGTGGCGACGATCCAGTTGGGGGTACGCCGAAAATAAACGGTAATGGTGGACGCGAGGAGCTATGTATCTCTTAACCAGGATATTAATTAAATGGGGTATTTAAAACCAAGTTACTATTTGTACCATTATTTCTGGCAACAAAAAGTCACCTACCCGCAGTAAAATTATGTAATAAATGTGCACATTACATTTTTGGGTTTACAATAATAGTTATATACATTTAAAGGGGAGCGGGAAGAAAAAAAAGGGCTAAGAACCGCTGGCTTATCCTGACCCTTTTTTGCCATTCTCACATTTTTATACACAATTCAGTGGGAGTAGAGGTAGAGAGAGAGAGAGGGTATTATATAGCACGCCATTTTTTTAACATTTAAAAAAATTAATTCATTAAAAATCCTCTAAATATCTTAAAATCTTTGCCATCTTCATCCACGATATGAATCAGAGAAACATGAAATACGATAACCCACAAAAAAAACAAAGATTTAATGGAAAACACGGTGTCCATCCATCCAGCTACCTCTGCTTTCCACTGACTGCTATCAATCATTCTCGTGACCCCTCAACATGACACGGTTCCCTAAAATCTTCAATTTGATCCAACGTTCGTTACGAGATGGTAAACCTTATGAGGCAGGATGATACCCTTCCGACTACGGCGATGGCAGGAGAGCAAACACTGATCCATCCAATCATGGCAATGCAACAGACTATGGAAATGGATGGGATACGGTAGGGAAAATGTATGAGTGATCATTATGCACACATACAGCGCAAATACATCATTCTCGCCAATGGAAACACCGTATTGAATCGTCAGGATCGTGGATGTAAGGTCGCGGCGGAAATAGTCTAGAGCATGGGTCCTCTGCCCGCGGGCCCCCGGGGCCGCATGCGGGCCGCTAGCTAATTTATTGCGGCCACTAGAGGCTAAATAACATATTGTATCGCGCCAAAACATATAAAATATATATCGACACACTCGTCAAAAATAAACAACGTCAAAAATCACGTTGATTGTTTGAATTTCAAGCAATAAATATTATTATTGTACTTTCTGTGTGTCTAACCTCAGACGTCAGTAGCTTCAAAAAGCTTTGATAAGCATTATGTCAGTTTAATACTAAGGAAAACATGTTATTATCACCATTACGAATCAAATGATTTAATAATAAATTTTCCTTAATGATCATACTAATGACAGCAGGTACTTATTACTATTATAATTCAAATAATTCAATGAATATTCCGTAACGGGACCCGCTTTCAAATAAAGTTTAAAGAATTACTTTATAAGCGAGAAGTACAAGAATCCTGATTGGGTCTGGTTCCAAATGTAGCGGTTGATATGATTCGTATTTTATTCCTATTGCAGCTAATCCAGAGTGCACTGATATTAAATAAACAAGTGGTAGCTATAAAATACAATAAATTCTCCACAATCTATGCTCGTAAATATAATTCATTCCCCAAAGCTATACTCTGAAGAGATCAAATTAAGGTATTGTGAAGGGAGGGATACAAAAAAGATAATCAATGAATAATACGCAACAAAATAAAAAAGGGCCGGTGAAAAATACAGTTTTGTCTTCATAAAGTAATGAAATTACTCTTCACTCACTCAGCCCTTCAGTCCGATGGTTGGTTTGGATCTGTGAGGGTAGAGCTCGTTCCAGCCTAAGGCATGGTTCCGTCTTCTCTTGATGAGTTATTCACGTCATTAGAAATCTCTCATTTACACGTTCAGGGTAAACCTTTCACTGAGGCAATGGATCACTCACAAGAGTGTAAAAAGCAGAGAACCACTCGCGGCCAAAACACAAGATCGTGGGGATAGCGGAGAAGCGGCGGTAGAGTTCGCGACGTAATCAATTCATCTATGAAAGAGTTGAGATGATTTTAATCGCGAATATCTCGATATATAGATGACGAATGGGAAAACCGATTGTAGCCCACGGTGGAGTTGGGGTACGGTCCTCGCCGACGAAACGAGGGTATCGGGTTCCAGTCTAGCCTGGGCAAGTCATCCCTATAAATATTTGTGATTGTCAATTGTTATTTTTTCGAAGTACACAGCGCCGAATTCTGTATAGGGACATGATTGAGGGCCTGACTTCCGCCTCTAGCCATCCTACTAGTCCCATCTCGAAGTCGAACACATTGCCAGTCTTCCAGTATGGTATACTCCCATCAGTAGACGGGGTCTTTAAAAAAATTACCGTTTTATAAAGTGTAAATTGGATCAAATACATAGAGGGTGGAGAGCTAAAACACCGCATAGTGTCTCTCTGGATAAGCCAATAGTATCATCCTCGATGTAATGGCCAAATAGTGTTCCTATGAGAATAATTAACATATACAAATGAATATCGAAAAAATAATAATAATAAATTATAAAGTCTTTCATTCTTTAAGATCTATCACAAACGACAATAAAATACAATAGGTAAAAGAGGCTATCACCTATAGACGTATAAATTATTCGTTACCGATAGGTAACTACTCAAAAATCGCGTAGTGACGTATTGTGGCACCGTTCCCCACGGGAACACGGGGGACAAACCTCCGAAGAAGGTCAAAAAATCATTCACGTGCCGAACGTAGGCAAGGGCGGGCCTTGCCTGATACACCGCTCCTCTTACGTACTCGCGATCACTCCTCCTTCGGAACCTCCCTTCCCGGCATGCTCCACTCTCCCCCCGCCCCCTCCCCGATCGGAGTCTGCGCCCTGACGTCATTTCCCTCGGCCCGTGACGTCAGGACCGCTTCGATCCGTCCCGAACGCCATGGCAACTGGAACGCACCTCCTTCCAACCCCTCCACCTTCCAGCGGAATAAAATAACCCACTATCCTCACTCCACGTCGGCCTCCTTCCCACCTCCGGAGTTTTTACGTCCCATGCCCTGGTGCCACCAAAGCACCTCATTCCCACCCCACTCCCAAACCTCTCCACCTCCCGCGCCGATGACTTCCGCCTCTAGCCATCCTACCCGTCCCGTCTCGAAGTCGAACACATTGCCAGTCTTCCAGTCCGTCATCCGTCACGCACGCAAACATTAGCGACTGGTTTCATTATGTCCGCTGAACACTTTTACGGCATTTGAAATTGTTCCCTGTGTCCGGCGATATCTGGTGGAAATGTTTTATATCCATGAGAATAAAAGAAAATGGTAAACTTCCACACAATTTTATTTACAAAGTAACGACCCGGTTTCGACACGTAATGTCATTATCAAGGACCTCAATCATATCAATCACCTTGATAATGACACTACGTGTTGAAACCGGGTCGGTACTTAGTAAATAAAATTGTGTGGAAGTTTACCATTTTATTTTATTCTTATGGATTTGAAATTGTATTTGACGAATAAATCCATTTTAATATCAGATAAGCTCAATTAAAGAATGATCGAAGACTTTCCCGGCGTATTGAATAGAGGAAAGTTATTCAATACGCCGGGTTATTCATTCCTCCGGGTTAGGTCCTCCAACTCCATCTCGGTCGACGTTTCGACGAACGAGTTGTCCGTCGTCATCAGGGCATGACGATGACGATGCCCTGTTGACGATGGACAACTCGTTCGTCGAAACGTCGGACGAGATGGAGTTGGAGAACCAGACCCGGTGGAATGGCCGAATAACCTTCCACGAAACTCAAATAACTCAGATTTAGCCAGATAAACTCGAATCTCGTTAGTAAATCGGTAATACACTCATCTAGGATAAATACCCTGAATGATGTATATTGAGTCAAGCATTAATGGCTAGTTTCATGATGTCCTGTGAACATTTTACGGCATGGAAATTTTATCTGAAGAATCAATCCATTTTAATACCAGATAAGCTGAAAAAATTTAGATTTTACCAGATAAACTCAAATTGTGTGGTAGGTAATTCGTTAAATGCTTTCGGCTAGGGTAAATACCCTGAATGATGCACATTGAGTGAAACATTAACGGCTGGTTTCATGATGTCCTGTGAACAAATTTACCGCATGGAAATTGTATCTGACGAATCAATCCATTTTAATGTCAGATAAGCGAAAATAATTTAGATTTTACCAGATAAACTCTAATTGTCTGGTAAGTAAATCGCTAATACTCTCGGCTAGGGTAAATATCCTGAATGATGTACGTTGAGTACATTGAGTCATCCACGACTGGTTTCATAATGTCCGGTGAGCATCTTACTACATGGATATTTTATTTCACGAATCAATTCATTTTAGGCCACCAGATAAAACCAACTGTCCGGCGAGTAAATCGGTAATTTCTTTCGGCTATGATAAATGCTCTGAATGGAGGTTCGTATCAATTTATGAGTATAATAAAACTAACCGACATTTTCCCCAACATTGGTGAAAAATTGATCTCAGTGGTGTCCTATCATAAGCATGAAATGTAAATGCATGAAGGAAAATAATAATTTTCGATGGAATAAATTAAATATCTTCTTTTTTATCTCCACTGGGAGTTGCATGGCCGAATACGCACCCATGCAGTCCAGCGTACGATCATCGTCACTCCTTGAAATATCACGGAGGTAGGTTACAGCTTCCCTTCTCAGTTTGAAAAAAAATTCCTCATCTTTACAATGGAGATATACCATTTGCCTTTCTCGCTACTCCTACAGCATTCCATGCAGCGATGCAGAGCACGTGATCAAAATTATTACACCCGATAGTTAAAATTTTCGCAAGTATAAGGCAATGATTAATAATCATTTGGCTAACTAATTTCTTTGGTTATTGACCAGGACATTTAGCATTTTGGAAGGTGCGGAATGCATTAATGAATGGCAACTTTTATTGTAAAAAAATAGAAATAAAAAGCCTTGGAGAAGATTATGGGCGTTTTATGCGTAGTCACTGCAATCCTTAACAAAATAACTGGTAATAGTAAATGTAAAATAGGGATATTGGCCGGTCCAAAGTTGACAAAAACATCATTAGCCTTGATTCGAGCGTTTAACTAATGGAATTAGGTGCTTCCATAATAATAAATCAAACCAACCCGCTACTTATTTACTCGACCCACATCACTGGGTATGACCATCCACTCAATTCGTTACTATGGCAACTAATGTCAGATACTGAGAGTTTCGTGTAAACTAGGTAAATTGCAATGAAAAGCCGTAAGCCTTGTTTCAGGATAAACTTTGACACCACGTATTCAGCGCGAGCCATAATGCATGCGAAAAAAATAATCATGCAAAATAAAATTTACGGTCCATAACTGACGTTGTTAATCAATGGTATTTCCTGTTACCGAAAGGTATAAGGATCGCAACCCAATATTGTTTTTATATGATAACATATGAATCTCTAATCCATATTTTTACTCCGAAACATCAAAGGCAAGTTCACGCCCCTCCAGTCCACAAATCCTTAACTATACGCAAACATCACGAGGTGCTGGACTCAGCTTCCTACAGAAAATAACTTCGTCGCTCTCATGTTGCTGTATTATGCTGCCTTATTGACTTTTTTGACTTATAAATGGCGGCCTTCCCGCCATTTATAAGTCAAAAAACATTGACGAGCCCATTAATTCGGCACCGAACTTTACATGTAACTTTCATGAAACAAATCTCTGGGTTTTTGCACACCATGAGAGCGAAATTCTTTCAAGTCTTAGTTACGTCATAATTATCTCTCGCTTGATTTTTCTCATCTATGCATGACATTGTCTCATGGAATTTATAACAATAGTCGTAGATAATACCTTGAGTTATCGGCACCCAAATGAATTGATACAATCAAATATCACAGCACTTACCTTTCTGATGACTGTTTATACACAATTGCTAGCTCTCCGGGCTGAGCTTACGTCCAGATATTCCTTTGGCGTCTGAGTATCTCACAGCCAATACGTCGTCTGCAATAAAGCATATATTTCGTATCAATACTTGTAAATATTATAGTTAGCTCTAAATTTCTTCATATGAAAATGGCACTGATAAATCAGGTGTTTGGATTTTGTGTTAAAACCTGTAATTGCATGCAATGCGATCAAATAAATTTTATGAATTTGTAAATTTACTAGATAAAGAGCCCACAGTGCCTCCAAAGCATTGAGAACGAATTATGCAATATAAAAGACGGCATAAGTAAAGGAGAACCAAATGGTGGAAAAATAATGCATTTATAAATGCTGATAAATAAATTCCCAGCCGATTTTCACGCATTAGTACGCGTTTTTATCACCAGAAATTCAACCTTGAGGAAGGATATATTTCGCCTTAGTTTTAACAATGAGGATTGCGTTGGTGTGGTAGCTAGAGTGTTTGCTTTCTACCTAGTGAACTCGGGTTTAAATCCCGGCGGTGGCAGGGAATTTTGAAAAACACGATCCCTACTTGAGTGCTATGTGGAGGACAATTCAATGCTTAAAACTCCGTCCGTCAGATGGGACGTTAAGCCGTGGTACCCTTTTCGCTTTTCGTTAAGAGCAGGTTAATGCAAACGCCGGGCTTCTCTGCATTCTTCCTTCCGTACCCTTCCCTCATGGCAGAGATGGCAATCGAAACTACATGAAAGCCAAAAACAAGTAAAATTTCAATAGTTTCGTTCCCGGGAACGAAATGTAGAAACGAAGCGATAAAGAATTTATTTATTTATTTTTTTATTTTATTCATAAACCACCGAATACAGCTCATATTGGCCATTTTAGATCAGAGTATTTAACAAATTTTAACAATCAAACGTACACGAACAACCATGCCCTGGATAGAGGGAATCTACCCAGGCGGGACTCGAACCCGCGACCTCTTGTTTGGCAGGCGAGGTCTTTACCCCGTCGCCACCGAGGCTAGCGAACCCGGCGAGATTAACTCAGGGTCGAAACTAAATTGTAGTCAAAACTTCCTCGGGGTGAAACCAAATACATGTAATGTTTCGCACCGGAGAAACCACGTGCTTCACCTTCGAACAGTTTAGTTTCCAATCACACACCGAGTACGAAGTATGGTTGAATGGAGTAGAGGTTAGCCCTACCACCTCTAGTTGCATGAGGCACGTTTCCACTGATAACGCGCAATGCAGTATTCAGTTGCAATATGACGTAGCTCAATATTTTGACCTCTCTACATTCTGTCTTGAAATGGGTCGAAACTATTCCCTCTTATCCCCCTCCACTCAACTTTTGGGATCGAAACTTAACTATGAGCAGCGGAGTTTCGATTAATATATTTTCTTTCCCGGGAATAAAGTTTCTCCTCGGATCGAAATTAAGCTCCTTGGTGATTTTAATTTCGTGCGTGAATGAAACTAAACCCAGGCCTCGTATTTTCGTTTCTTTTCACTTTCCATCCCTACCTCGTTGGGCAGATTACCTCAGCGGTCGGATCGTCAGCTTGAGTATGAAATTTAGAATGTATACACTAAAAACTGGATCATATATACCAGACTCGAGCAGAAGGCGATCTCTTCATACAATTGTCGTATCAAGCGCTCATAATCCCCTATTCACGGTGCTACTCCGAAATCCTAGCACTAGACGTCGGAATCATTAATACCACGTCCGAATAGTGGCATAATTAAGCCTCAACGTGCAATTAACCGTGGATGGAGAAGTAGATAGAGTACAGTTGAGCAAATTTTCTTGAACAAGCTAGCGGATGAACATGCTCACCTCTGTAAAGCTTTAAATATAACTAATTACCATATGAGACGAATTAGAACGCTATTCAACTGGTCCGTACGTTTCACTGGTACTTGATGAATTCAAGCATTCTCTTCGATGGTCATCAAGCCGATTTTACATACTGTAACAGTTACACGCTCATAGTGTGCGCCAATGGCGTTCTTCCACGCTAAACGATCTTATTACCGTACGGCAGTGAGGAAATGAAATACTGCGTACAGTGTAGATTTTTCCGATTGCCAACTAATTGCATCCCAAGCTGATCCTAATACCTCAGAATATCTGCTAATACGGAGATCGCTTAAACGCACGGCACGCATTGTATGAACCGGAATACCTAAGTAATCTAGCCCAATCTAACTCACAAAGCATCACATCAAACTGTGGAAAAAAATTCTGAAAAAAAGAGAGTGAAATGCAAAACTTTTTGGAAGGAATTCTGAGATTATAAACGTAACTTTTTTTCAAATGAAAAACTTTAAATTTACATATAAAAACATGAATTTATCGGGTTGAAAATTAAATAAACTTATGACTGCACTAAATTTAAAATACGTAAATTGCGTAATTTTGCGCATTGATTCAAAAAAATATTTTATTCAGGACTGTCGAGTCAGAACCAACCAGAACATCAATTTAGGTTCAACAATTATTCTTACACTAGGACATCAGGATAAGATTTACTAAAAGCAGATTTTTAATGAGCAAATGCGTGTATAATAAGGCATTGAAACTGAAAAATACTCATCAAAGACTCTCAGTATGCGATTCACGGACTGGGAAAACAATATCAACATATTAAAGAATTAAGTTGGCGAAGAGTTTTAAAAGAATTGAAACTTCTTCCATTGAAATTGCTATTGGACAAAAATGAGCCAAAAAAATGAAACCACAAATTTTTAAATCGGTATTTTTTAGGAGAAAATTTCCTTTAAAAATCATATTTCTGCGCATACAAATTTTATTGTTTCAAAGTATTGGATCTCATTTTACACGGAAATGGTAACAGATATTAATATCCTTGAAGAAAAATAAATGAATATATCGCTGAAAACACCCCATGGAGGTATTTACGTCCCTCAAAAATCATATGAACTTCTGCCGTGAAGAGGAGAGAAGGTATCCAGGACATAATGCAGATAATATGAACCGAAATTTCAGGCAGGCGGAGGGAATTCATTAGTTTGATACCGGGATTATATTTATAGACGAGAAAAATGAGAGAATGTGGCACAAATGAAAACAGAGCCAGGCAACACATAAGGAAATGAAATCTGCTTGAAAAGAGTACCTTACAGCTAGTTGAACGGCTATAAAATGCTCATCAAAATCGTCCTTTATTGGGAACCTGATAAGCTTCACCGTAGACTAGGAATTTGAATTCACCAAGAATTCTAAGACCGAATGATATTCTTTCATGGAAATAGAGTATAATTTATCATAAAAATAGGGAAGTTAAAAGTACAGCACAAATTCACTTATTTATTTCAACCCTTTGGTCTAATCAGAGGAAAGGTTTTCATTGTTTGTTCGGGCATTGTATTCTATTGGGGGTCGTAAATACAAACGAATTTTTACTCCAGTATTATATCACAATTATGATTCTGGACCGATAGAATAACTGGAAGAACTCAGGTATCATCCAATAACGTTGTCATCTAGGGTAGATAGAAAGTAGGAAATGAGTCCATCTCCATAAGATATGGGCTACAAACAAGCCGAGGGCGTCTATATCTAAAAGCCCCTCAATGGCCACATTGAAACAAGGGATAGTAATCGCTAAAATAGAAAACTTTTCTCTCGCTTTTGAGGTTATAGACGCTTTACATACTGCCTAGAACCTGCCTCAGGTCAATAGAAAATATGGGTATGAACTGAAAATAGGAAAAAATTTCATATGCTCAAAATTATTTACACAATTCATTTAAAATTAGCAATCTTTAAGAATGCATTAAAACAAAAAGAGGCGTTTTCCTAACGTAGAATAATCTATATTTTCTATTTAAATAAGCCAAGACCCATGCTTTTATTAAGCGTCCACGAGTTCTCCTATAAAAACTGAACTAAATTTCTTTAATTATTGCGTACAAAAGGCATAACTAAAGCCATAATTAATTTTCAATAGCAAGGCATGCATAAATTTCACACATGCATAAGAAATTTTCAATCAGTTCAATTTTTCATAAGAAAACTATCCTTGGACACGATACATCTCGCCGAGTGCTAAAAGCTGTACACTTGAGGAAGCTTATGCTTTTGAACGGAGATGACATGATTAAGGGTCATCCATCAAATTTAGGGTTATGAGTAAGAACTTTACACACTTTACATGACATGAAGTTTAATAGGCACCGATGAAATATTGGCAGCTATGTTCTTTTTAAATTTCATAGGCTCATCTCACCTGTTTACAAGTCCATTGCTACTATACTCAATGGCAAAGATCTGCAATTCAATAAGCAATATCTCGCGGTCGGAATTTTTAAAGCTGCCAATGACTGTTACATTATGGATTATTCTTGGGAAAGAATAGGTGATTGATCAACATTTTATACTGCACAAATTGAAGCAATACCCTCGAAGGAATCTGAAGCACCAGAACCCACACAGACATGCAGCAATGAATTCAGACCAAATTCTGGGCGTTGTAACTGTGGACAATAAATTAATACGTGCCACACATTCGCACAAGCTCAAATATTACGAAAAATTAGCACAGGTATAATTTTAATTTTGAAAACTTTACTTTCGACCTAGGTTTCGACGGAAAAACAATTTTTTCTAAGTGATTAGATACTGAATATTAGCCCTCAAAATGACTGCCAGGATATCGAAACATAGGTCTAAAATTATAAGTTATAACTTTCGAAATATACGAAGTAAATTTTTCGTCACGTCCGTGACTACATTCCACGAAGTAGAGTATTCAATCATGTATTCACTGTATAATTTTAGATGCCTCACCCTTTAAGGAGATAGTATCATGATAACACTACTTTGGGAAAATACGTTCCTGATAACAAACGCAAAGTTTTTCAAAGTAGTATCTTAATAGATTATATCAAGATGATTAAAATGTCCAATTTGGGGTCCAAAAGAAAGACTACCCATAAAATTTTGGCGACGGAGCATATCGAACACAATAAGGCATTCAGAGACCGGGAATTTCCGCAGATGAACAACTTCTAGCATCTCAATTTAATTAATTTTTCTCTAATTTATTACGGCCGGCCACTTTTTCTCCAAGTTCCCTTGGGTTGAGAGCGTGCGAGGAAAATTCCATTCCCCCAGGTTCTCCCCAAATTAAGCCATTTGTCTGTCCCACTGTCTCCGCCTCCCATTCATTTCTGCCCTCCATCTCCTATCTCTCCTCCCAACCATTTCTCAAGCGGCCGGCCGGCCTCCTTTCAATCCACGTCCTAGTCCATTCGTCTTCTTCCTATGAGGCAAGACGTACCGAGCTCAATCGAGGATTCCTTCCACGAACAAGAATTGATCCACCAGAGAACGAATGGGAAGTTATCCCAGTGAGTGAGCAGCCAATGACAACTCTCTGAGTTTTTCTGACCTTCTAATACGCCGTTCTACCCCCAAAAACAAATGCGTACACCAGAGGATGAAAGATGCCCTCAATGAGAAAACATATTGCTCAAGTAAGATTTCCACCTAGATCCCATTGTGGGCTATTTAATTTTATTAAAACGTTTTAATACACTCACATTGTTGTTTACCATGTTTTCATAAACTCGCATTGTTGTATACCATGTTTTAATAAAATCACATTGTTGATTATCATGTTTTTCTAAACTCACGTTGTTGTTTATCATGCTTTTATAAACTCGCATTGTTTTTTTTTCAATCTTATCCGGGCCAAATCTTGAAACTCATTTTTAACCCACTTTCCGATTAGCCGTTAGACCAAAATTTTCAGGATAACTCAGAACCAGGTGGTGATGCATTTTTCTAACACATATATAATGATTTTAGCTATATCTCGATTGCTTTTCAGAATTTAAAACTATGCATGGAGATTAATTTAAAAAATTGGCCACAAAATTCTATGGCGGCGCTACGATCATTTAAAGGAATAGGAGAGTCATAAAAGGAACAAAGAAAAATAGAGAATCATAACTGGTCATAACAACAAACAAAAATTAATTAAATTGAGATGATTTCCAATGAACTTTGATGCAAGCAAATGTTTACATCAAAGTTTATTGAAAAATTGATAAAACAAAAATTCACTAACGGAAGCAGAAGAAGAAGGAGCTAAAAAAATTAGGGGAGTAAATAAGGCAGTAAAATTATTTTGTAATGTAAAAAAAATAAAATTCGAATTGGAAAAGGTTATACTTGTCAGATAATCGAGGTTGGTTTATAAGTTAAAACACATCTATCATTATATTCTAGGCTAGTTGTGAGGCCATAAATTGCTTAGCATGAAGCACTTGTGCATTTGTTGATTATTGCCATTAGCTAAAGACGGTCGGTTGGATTAAAGTTACCCTATTCTTACTTATCTCAAAATTGTCATATGCGGACCTTGATTCCAAGCCATATAAATCCACTAAGACGCTCAATATGGCTGAAAACCTACAACAGAAAACTGTCTTTGGGTAAGAATTTTTATTTTGGATCTTCCTTCAGCTCCTCTATCACATTTTTAGTGTTAACCTTTACGATTATCATGCCTCAACGAAGACAGGTTTAGGAGTGGCTCCTCCGAAACATTCACGCATCCAAATTTAGTAGCTACAGAGCCTGTACCTTATAGAGCTCCTGTTTTCCTGAAGAAGTACAAAAAAGAGTGAAGTCTAAATAGAATTATTAATGAGGACAAAATCACGGGATATGCAAAATGTGTCTAGAATAAGGTAAATTCAATTAATACAAAGTAATATATACAACTACTTTTCCAAACGAAAGAAAATACGTTCGAATTCTGAAATCGTAAAACCATTTTATTTCTTTATGATAATACAAGCCAAATGTAAATTCGAAGCATTCTAAATTCAAAGAGGATATTGGCAAGGTGACGTCTCAGCTCGGTTCCAAAGGTTTCCCTGAGATGAAATGATCAGAATTTTAAATTTAATGCTCATTTTGATTATTTTAAAAGGCTGTAATTTTCGAAAGCGGCTAAAAAATATTTTACAAATTATATTCTCTTCTCCAAGAAGAAAATAGCTATTTAATATAGAGACATACTCAAAAGTTGGAGATTTAAGTAGAGATGCTACAGTCAATTTCTTTGCGAATCGCATGCAAAACGAAATTTTCGTGAACCGCTTATCTTCTATCAATATCTATAAAAAGATGATGTATGTTTGTATGTCCAGTATGCATTTTCATACAGCTGAGCGGATAGCAACCAAAGTTAATAAATACGTGAATCTCATGCTCCCAAAGACCGTAGTGCTACTTCTGATTGCGTCCGACGCGTCTTTTGCGTTGTTATCTCAATAAAGTTTGTTACGTCACGACATACAACTTCTACGGTTAGACTTCCCACCGGGTAGGCCCACCTCTTCACACGATCGTAGAGAAAATAAAAATCTTATATGATCATGAAATTCAGTTCCAAGTTTCCCATTTCTCTGGCTAAAATCCTTCCCAAGTATCGCCGGGTGGCCTGCTAGTGGAATATAAATTCTGAATATAAAACTTCAGGCGTAATTGTGACATTGGTTCGTTAGCAAGTAAGCATACAGATTTGTACTACAAATACAGAGGAGGGTAAAAACTCTTTAAAAAATCCTCAGAACAAAATAGGGTTCAGATTTTCCACGAACCAGGAATTTTAGCGACGTCAATCATCGACGGCCGATTTTAAATACGCGGTGCACGATGACTGAGGAATAATTGGGGGGAAGGAAACTCCAGGACAATATCAAATGCAAATAAAGGCCGTAACGTGATAATAAAATTAGGGAGGTTCGACGGGACTGTACGGCTCCGACGCGAAAGGTAAACATTTGCACGAATAATCGGTGGAAATTTCAAAATAATCACACATCCCGATAAATCAGCCCGACGTTGTCAGTTAACGAGCGAACAAATTATCCTCGGGAAAAAAGAATTTGAATTGAGCCTCGCCATGAACGCGGAAAGTAATTATTTTGATTCAAAACTAAATTTTGGTTTCCGAAAACATCTCTAATTTTATTCGAGTATGCAGACTATACACAAAAAACTTACTCATTAGATATTGAGGCACTGAATTCTAATTTCATAAGACATAGAAACCAATGGGCTGGAAATACGAATTTAAGAAGAGTCTAGTCTAACGAGGGTTCGAGATAGGACAGAATGACATCGTATTGAAGTAGATTGATATAAAATGATATGGATTCGGATTGAGCTAAGTTGATGATCGCATATTTTCCTCGCATGAAAGTTAATAATTTTTCTCAGGGCTATTTTAAAAGCTTCTAATTTTAAAAAGCGCCAAAAAGATTCATATACTCAACTCTCTTCTCATATAATCTCTTCTCCCACTAGAAAACAGCAGTTACGTGCGGAAATCTACAGTTAATAAAGTCACATTTCGTGGAGAAACTATAGTTAATTTCCGTATGTACGACATGGAATTTTCATGGAGATTATTGTTGTCACTATTTATCAATGTTCTTCCGAGCATGCAAGTGATTCGTTAAGTGTTGGCATTCAATTTCACATTAAATAAAATATTCATGAATAATTTTCAGCAGTTAAGATGCGATAGAAATGCCCAAGTAAGAGATTTTATACTTTATTAGAAATAAATGAGGGTTTTAATATACATTCTGGAATTCGGGCACTCCATCGAGCATATGAGAACGTTTGTAAATACACGTATGCGCCAATGCTAATGCATTTCAATGAGCTTGGGGAAACTCTACATAAATCCAAAAGAACAATGAACTAATTATTTCTATAGTGCATTGACAAGAACATGTTAGGGTAAACTTTTGGACATTAGTGGGAAAACTGAAAAATAAAATCAAACACTTCACAATTTTTTTAGCATCATCGTTATGACACTAATGAACATATTTCTCATGACAGCTAACAGCCATATTTTTCAACCACAGCAAGGGTATAATTCACGGAACTATAAAATGGACTTCAGCGCTATATTTTATTTCAAGTTCATAAGGAATCTAATAAAAGGCCATCATGATAATTTAATATGGCAGAAGAAATCTCTTCATAGCCACTGCTTAGATAGAGAATAAATAAAACTTTGTAAATAAATAAATAAAAAAAGACTTTTTGCAATAAAAAGAATCTTCTTACAGCTGGGAATACGAGCATAGAAGTAAGGAAACAGTTCATCAGATGTTATGGAGCATGTTTCCTTAT
Organism: Ischnura elegans; assembly: GCF_921293095.1. Taxonomy (NCBI): domain Eukaryota; kingdom Metazoa; phylum Arthropoda; class Insecta; order Odonata; family Coenagrionidae; genus Ischnura; species Ischnura elegans. The sequence continues at coordinate 68,043,044 of NC_060253.1, read as the reverse complement.
GGCAGCGAGGCTTGAACGTTGACAACAGCAGAGACGTCAAAGAATGGAAGTATTTGAAATGTGGCGTACCGGAGAATGGTAAAGATAAAATGGATCGACCGAGTAAGTAACGAGGCATTGCTAAGAAGAGTGGGAGAAAAGAGAAGTCTTTTTAAAACCTTAAGCAGAAGACGGGACAACTTAGGTGGCCGCATTCTGAGACATGATGGCCTGATGAAAACAACGGTAGAAGGGAAGAAGGGCAAGGGACGGCCCCGAATGAGTTTCATAGGACAGGTTATAAAGGATGTTAAAGGGAAGAAATACGTCGCTATGTAAAGGCTAGCGGGTAGAAAAGAGGAAAGGGGTGCTGCGTCAAACCAGTCTTAGGATTGCTGACTAGAGATGATGATTAAGGATTCATGTAACCGACATTATATTTATTTAATTTGTATTTGACTAAGATGGTGATTTCATACAATCTCAATCATGGCATGACCATGAGGTAAACAGATAATAATTAGCAATAGTAGATAACAAAGATCGGAAACTGAAAAATATCCTTTTGGACCATATGATGCTCTAATTACTAATTATTGATGAAAATTTTCAAGGTTATCGTAGATCGATCGAATCCTCTTAAAAAATTCACTTTGTAAATCTACTAATCCCCTTTATATAGAAATTCGGGTCGTTGCATCTGATCCCTTCCCATTAAAACGCATTCAACAACTCAGCGACTAGCACAGAATGCCTCCTGTACAAAGAACTGCAATTAGTTAGGAGTGTCGCTGACTTTCTAATTTCTTTTATAGCTGCACCTTTGAGGGGATAAACGTTGGGCTTATCAAATACTGCCCAATCCACCAATCCATTAGTAGGAAAGGTCATTTTATTGCACGCATGAAGTGCATTTTGTTTGAAGTGAGTCTATCACGAGGACAATGATACCATTCAAGCCGCTAGCCTAATTCTCAATTACCCACGCATCGTAATTTTCCCTAACGAGATCCAAGTTCGTCGGTATCGCATGACAAACGTTACTGCACCTCACAGTGCTGCCCTCTGCGGACTAACGGCCTCTTTAACGCATATGCGCAGCGTCAGCACAGTCAAAAGCTTCTTTGAAACAATGACTGTAACCGAGATGAAACGTTAAACAGAATGGGGAGACCATGTGCTCCGCAGGGTAATCTAGTGGAACGGTCGGTCCGCAACTGGAAACGCAGTTGTGCCGTGGCAGTCAGAGGCCGGAGGAGTGTAAACAGTGGGAGAGGAAATAACCTGACCTATTTGCGCGCGATAAAATGCGCGGACGGAAACCCAAAGTATAACTGGCCTGGCTTCAACACAATGAAGCGGGCCTAAAAGCGGCCCACGCAGAGAAGAAAGGAGGCGAGTTTATCCTTCACACAAATTGGCGTTGAAAAGTATGCGCTATCTCATGAAAAGAACGACTAACATTCGACAGCCTATAAAGTCAGCTGGCCACAACGTTTGCTTGCATTTATGGAGTTTTAAATTTCCTGGAATTTGTTTTTGGCGATAAACTTTCGATCACCGGGGAACTTCGATCTCTATTGTGTATAAACTAGACCACTCTTCTGATTTTTTCTTCTTACATGCCAACTTGCAAGAGTGGGCTTGTGACAGGACGATTTGGACGCCAGGAGTGAACCTATGAGAGAACATAAAAAGTGGGTTCACGTCGGAAGATATAGGACAGTCTCATTTTAACCTAGCCGTGAGCCTAACATCCGTTGAAGTCTTTTAACATTAGATTTATTTTTATTTATTTCTTTTATTTTATTCTAAAACCACCGGATTACCCATTAGCCGGGGTGTTCAACAAATGTAACAAGTAAACGTACTCAAACAACCATTCCCTGGACCGGGAAAACCTACCCAGGCGAGACTCGAACCCGCGACCTCTTGTTTGGCAGGCGACAACTTTACCCCGCTGCCACCGAGGCCGACAAATAGTAACCCAACGCCAATACGTTTTAATGATATGCCCGCATGGTTACTGTCCTATTTTACTAGTTTTATCGGTCCTGGAAATTACGTGCGATTCGGATATGAGTTTGTCCGCATATCTCTGGAAGATATGATGTAAATTGTTCAAACAATCTAAGCTAAGTCTGATAAATAAAGGGTGGGATGGTTAATTAGCTGAAAAGTGAGGGAATGCAAATATGGACGACATATAATATGAAGTAGTGCATTCAAGAATGGTTAAGCATTTTCCAGAACATAATCAAGTTAATTTTTCATTGCCTATCAACAGGATTTAATCTTTTTTTAGAAACAATGCGCCGGTTTCTTTATCAATAACTTCTCATTATTTAACTGAATAATAACTTCTAAGATAGAATTGTACCTAGTACACACATAATTGCACCGCGTTAAGTTTCCAAGACTCATGCTGTTTTAATGTTGATAATATAGTGCAAATAATGATTAACAAAAGCTGACCTCACAAATTTTACCTATTTAACACTCATAACAGTGACGGTAGGAACACCTTATCGAACATGCCCACCTCCTCCTCAACCCTTCCGTGTCTGTGCCTAGAAAACTTACGCGAACGACTGTGTGGGGTATCTCAGGTATCCCATTTGTAATTCATAAATTATATGTTGTGTTTTAGTCTTCCCTGTAATTCAACACCCTGGCTCTTTTTATGATGTCATATCTTGTTTTGTATAATTTATAAATACATTGTAGGCTACGTTTAGGTTTTTACACAGATTTTGTGCAAAATAGCTGGAATCTTTCATATTTTACTATTGTACCTATACATTGACTAACATGCTACGAAAAAACAAGTCCAAAAGGTGCCATCATGTGCCACCATTGGCATTATTGAAGTTATCTTATAATTCATTTATTGCATTCAACCCTCCACTCTCTGCACTCTTTCATCCCTGCACTCACATGAAGAACAGATTTTTTCCTTCCCGCCCACAGCTGTGCGGGGTAACTCAGTTACCCCACCAATAAAAATTGAAGTTTATAGAAGCAATTTAATGTAAAAAAAATCATTCGTCGCCAAATTAACGACAATGTGGTTTGGGTGAAATACAAAAAAATATCAAAGAGATAAAATAAAAATGAATAAATTATACAGCATTAACATAATTTTGAGTAACAAAGTTACCCCGCACGGTCATGAAAGGGTTAACCAGTGACTTGGGTAGGATATCGCGAAGATGGATGGGAATTTTTTTAACAGAATCAAATCTGTCATAGGCAACTGAAAAAAGAAGAGTATTTGAGTATTTCTCCATTCTCCGGGTTATCGCCGCGTTTCGTGGTCAGAGGTCACAAAGAAGAGTATTTACAATCATGCAAGCTTTTGTAACGGCTATTTTATTTTTTCATTTGGACACACGAGCGTACCCTGCGCATCGCGACGATGTTTGAAATTCCACCGCGTGAAAGATAATTCTTCGTCCGCTATCGGTGAAGCACTCAACGGTGGAGTCAAGAAGGGCAGGCGGGAGAAGGCGGAAGGTATGCGGAGGTTGGGAAGGTGTGGGGCGGGAAACTGTGGAGAGAGAGAGAGGACCCCATGGCACAAGTTCCTCTCTCACGGTGGAAAGTGAAAGGCGACGGGCGGCGGCTTGGAGAGAGGGCATCGGTGCGAGAGTATGGGCGGGGAAGGGGTAGGCGATGAGAGCTTTCCGATTCGTTCTTATGATACATGCGAATTGGCTCATGTCCACGAATCGTTCTTTCAAATCCTTGAGTTGGTTTCCGTGGGATGATTAAAGTATAGTCGAGTTTCAGTAATTCGCAAACCTGAATAGGGTGGTTTCCTATTTTTTTTATTGCCTTAACCGAAAGATTATTACTCCTAGAGTACGTATTTCACGATTTTAGATTTTTAAATGACGATATCTATTTTTCGCGATTGAACGAAAAGTGAAAAATTTCAAGCGCGCGAAAACGCGCCGGCTAAGTATGAATGCTGGGAAAAGCCCATGTGACGTCATTCTTGTTCCGGCTGCCGCTGTGTTACGCCACCTTGGTTCGAGGATATGAGTGCCACTACGATGCAGGCAGCTAGCAGGTAGCGATTAGCTTAAATATGGATTTTTAATGCTCTATCAAACGAAGGAAACTTTCCGACCGTAGGAAATTTTAATAGGTGATCATTTAGAGATTTTTCCGTGAGCTCTTTGCCTCATTCTTGCATTGGTAATCTCAGACGATGTAAAATAATTTGTATATTATGAATACACTAAGGGTAGGTAACGAATCGCAATAAATTCTTTTCGTATTCTTTGTTGAAGGGAACTACCCTATTGTCTCGTACGACAGCTTCGTCGGAGTCGCAGCGGCTTCTCCAGTTCGATTTAAAGGCCTAAAGAAGCCAACTGAAACACCAGAAAAAATGTCGTCCTCGACTGTGAAGACCTGCACCGTACATCACGAAGGCAAAGGCACTTCATTCGTTCTTTCATCTTGTTCAAAATTGAGTGAAAGAATGCAATGAAATAAGCATGTAATATGGGGATTATGTATTGGGGTTTTTAGGAGGACCTGATACCTCAGGAAGGATGAATACAAAGAGACAATTATGAAGACATCCAAAAGGGACAAGTGAATGATTATTTTGGAAAAGAAAGGCATGCAGCGATATTCCATCACATGCATTATTTATAAAATACCAAAAATATCATGAGATTTTCAAATTTTAAGTGAGTTAGCCTAAAGTTAGATTGATTCGATCGACTACCCAATATTGAGCCCTCGTATAAAGTAATTGTCAACCACAATTTTGCCAGAGTACACGCGAGAGATTGATGGAAGCCCGAAGAGCAAAAATTAAGTCACAGATATTGATAAAAATTTTGGCTTTTGAATTGTGAAGTCACCCTCGATGCCTATTGGGTAGTTTTCTTGTATACCGTCTGTATACTCGAGTAATAGCAGAGATGTTTTTGGAAACTATAAAGTGTCCTCACAGGCACTCCCTTTGGTTATCGTGATTATGAAATGCATTTGGGCTAAACCAATTTAGCGAATGATAACAATATAAGAATTATATACGTATTGCTCAAAAAAAATATAATTTTTTTAAAATATCATAGATGTAAAATAAATTTTGGAGCTTTAGATGACCCCAGAAGCCTGCTGGTGAGACCACCATCAGGGAAAAATCGTGATACTGTGTATACATATGCAACAGCAAAAGTGTATTACAGATGCAATTTTGAAATTTTGATAAGTAACACATAGTAAAGGTATATTAAAGAAAACAGCAGAATTTAAATAAAAGTAGCAAAATAAAACAAAAATATGGTTTGAAAATACTTCTGAGATATCCCCTATAATATTTTTGTTTTTAAATACCCATAGTTTCAGTATATTTAGGAAATTATATACTTTGAAATCAACGGTTTGCGAGTTCACTTAGTCAATAGCTGCTATAAATACTGCACAGGAAGCAAATATCAGTGAAAGGCAAGTTTTTCCGAATATTTTGACGAGCCGAAAAAACTCTGTGGCGGGCCGAATGTGGCCTGCGGGGCAAAATTTGCCCACCTCTGAATTCTTGGTGGAATTGCGACATGATAGACTTAAAAGTAAACTTTGTTGTATTCTACACAGTATTTCTTAAATAACTCGACCGGTTTCACCCTTTTCAGGTCATTATTCAAGAGTTCATTCAGTGAAAGTTCATATTCATCAAGAATTATTCATTTTCATCTATTAGACATGTATCTATGTATTGTTACTCTCTTTTATTGCCATTGGCAAACAGTTTGTGCTAAAAATTTTCTCGGGTTTTCTACCGGTTAATGTTCCCCATGTCTACCGACGTTTCAACAAGCGACTTGATGTTCATCCTCAGGGGATCTTCTGAATATACTGAACGATGAACAGCAAGTCGCTGCTCGAAACGTCGGTAGGCATGGGGAAAATTAACCGGTTGAAAACCCGAGAATCTTTTCTGCACCTGTTACGCCGGGAAAACCTAAGATCATACATCATCATCATCATCACTGGTCAACAATCCTAGGATTGGTTTGACGCAGCTCTCCACTCAGTTCTCCTATCAGCTAATCTTTTTACACCTACGTATTTCTTCTCTTTCACATCTCTCTTTACTTGTTCCATATATTTTGTTCGAGGTCTTCCTTTTCCATTCTTGCCTTCCACTTATCCTTCGACTATTGTCTTCATCAGGCCATCATGTCTCAAGATGTGGCCTATAAGGTTGTTCCGTCTTCTTATTAAGGTTTTCATGAGGCTTCTCTTCTCTCCTACTTTTCTTAGGACTTCCTCGTTACTAACTCGGTCGATCCATTTGATTTTCATCATTCTTCTGTAGCACTACATTTCAAAGGCCTCTATCCTTGCTACATCAGCTGTAAATAGTTGGTCCCAAGGAAATAAAACTTCAATTAAATTAAAGTCCGGTTCATGACAACGAACCGTTCGAAATGAGCGATTCTCTGATTCGCGACACAGCTACGGTATGGAGATATTGGAAAGGAGGGAGGAAGAGCGATATGGAGGGCGAAGAGTTGGGTCCGTTCTCGGAGGGGAAGGTGGAGAAGACCGGGTGAACGCGGGGGTTTGAATAATGCGATGAGGGAAGTCGGTAGAAGTTGGGCGGGGAATGGGTCCATGGCGAGGGAAGAGAGAGTCAAGTTGGGCAGGATAGGGGAGGCCCATTCAATAATTCCGCAGCACCCCGTGCTTTCTTTTCTCCCTAGATCAAGACAAATCTCCTTCCGCTTTAAAGATTTTGAATAATCCTCTCCCCTTCTCGGGATACAATAAAGAGAAGGTTTCCAAAATTTTACGCCCCGTGAATATTAATTTTTTTCACTTAAAATATTCTCATCCACCACTTTTGCATTAATAATGACTGTGTACCTTTTTTTGTCAATTTTTGGTCCATGAGAGAGAATTTTACATTTAGTGCCAAGCCAGCGTATTGGAGAATTCCTTTGCCATCCTCTGAGATAAAAACAAAAATATTCAAAATAAACAGAAACGGAATATCATCCAGGTTAAAATTCGTGTAACGTAATTTTCATTTATATTTCATGTATTTTTTCCGTCGTTAGCAATGAAGATGGCAAATTCAATTCGCCGAAACGTTGGTTTTCTCCAATTAATAATAGACTGCTTTTGCGAGCAAAATCCATCTTATGAGATTCAAAATAGTTTGATAGCCTTTTACCACACATGAGCAAGTTCTACGAAATAACAATCACCTGATTGTAAACTATCCATTCAACGGAGAACAAAGAAAGACCTGGATAGTGAGATTAGATTATAAATATAAAAGAGAGATTACATTAGGTATTAAAATAGCGATAATGGTCAACTCTCTGAGAAAACCGAGAATAATTGCGCCTAAACAATTTGGGGAATGAAAAATAGTGGTTGCCAACAAATTGATAGGCTCATATTAAGGCAGCTAGGCTTTCTCAAGTCAATTTTAATATGATTGGCAGTAATAAAAAGCATCCAAACTAGTTGTTAACTATTTATAGCTTCCGAAAATGTGTCAAAATGGATGTTGAAAAAGAATGCACTTTTCAGAAATTATATTTACATAATAAATCGTACAATAGTGATCCTAGCATTAAAAGGAGACAAATGATACTTTACGATAATAGCTAATACCAGAATATGAGGCGAGGAGGGGTAAGTGACGTCCCCATAATATTTATAATCGAAGGTGGGTATGGGAAAGGCGATTAAGGTTCTGCAATAAATTCACACATGTACATAATGTCAGGGGGTTTAAGGAGGTAAATATGAGGTTTTCGACTGCACGATTCTAAATAAATACTCGTCGAACATGTAATACATACAGTTTTCACCATCATAGACGACGGTCATCGTAGGTAAATATAAAAATAAAGGTGAAGAGGGGATTCTTAAATCTTGCACATTTTCGGTTAACACTTTTTTCATCTTTTTGAGCACCCGCGTGTAATTTTCATGTTAATAGCGTGATTTGCTTTCCATTACTGCATTACTATGCCACGCCACTACGCTATTGACTCAAAAATCAATTCGTTGTTAGGCATGAGTTACATTTTTCTCTATGAACCTTTAGTAATAACTAATATTGTTTCCATTTTTTGTAAAAAAGATATATTTACTAGGACAAAATCAACACTTTTCGTATGCTGTGACAAGGATCACCATGGAAAATAGTACAAAAAGGCGAATTTTTCAATGCAATTTCCAGAAAATATAGCACAAAAAGCTTATCATCAGTAGCCTCCAGTCATTAAAGCGCAATTAGAATAGCATATTTGTTTTCATGAATAAGGTGTATGCTTCGTTTTACTGACAAACCACCTTCACACACGCGGGATGTCAGACATGGTAACAGAGAGAGAGGGATAAGTAGAAAGGGCACTCAGAGAGTGGATAGTCGATATTTCCCCGGGTGTGGAAGTCCCGCGAACGGATTAAGGATTGTGAGACAAGAAGGGTTGACGTGGTGAAGAACTGGGAGCCCGAATACAGCCGATGCGAAATCCGAGGGTGCGGTGAACGAGGCACGACATTGAAAACACAGAGGAACAAGAGTAGAATTTAAATGGTGTTTGAATGGGCTGGCCACAAGTAGCAAAAATTATGCTAAACTATGTACTTTATATATAAAAGAGGATGTCTGTTTGTCTGTCCGCTATGTGTTTCCATATTGCTGCACTGATTGCAACCGAAGTTAATACATAGGTTCATCTCATGCTCCTAAATTCCATAGAGCTACTGTGGCGTTACGTCTTTAATTCTTGCAGATTCGTAACGTAAGCCCCAGACACAGGGAACTCCGATCGTCTGTCACTAGCTGGATGAGGGAAAGACTCCACCAAGGCCGTAGCCAGAAAATATTTTCGGGCGGGGGGGGGCTATGGAATGGTAGACAAACATAAAATTATTTTTATAAGATAAATAAAATATATAGCTATAGCATATACGGTTAAATATACATATTTATTACAAACCCTTAACGGAAAATATAAAAATATTACCGTATATGTCTGAATATAGTCCCCTATTTTTTTCCAAAAATGCCCATGGCAAAAGTTAAGGGGGGGACTATATTCAAACGCATTTTTTTAACTTTTCCCGAAACTAAAGCCTAAAAATTAGGGGGGGGGACTATATTCGGAGAAATATGGTATTATAAAACTGAATTTAGCCTTCTAGCTTTTTTTTGCAGCGACCAAATGAATTAACTCCTTGGTGTCGATGTCAATTCTACGGTCCCTCAGGAGGCTCATAAGTCACTCACCTCTCTACTAATTCACAGCACTATTATTTCACACACTGTACTATAACTACAAACACTGCACCTACAAATTCGCTTAGATAACTATTGACTTAAGTCGCATTGGACTACTAGATGTCCCTGCGCCGCTTTATAATATCGTCGTGTGAGCACCAAGCGAGCATAAAGTATCTATTTAATTTTTTTCATTTCGGGGGGGATCAATCCCCCTTGATCCCTCCCCTGGCTACGGCCTTGGACTCCAAAAACAAGAATAATCAGCAGACAAAGAAACAAATGTCACAAAATTACGAGTCATATTCAATAAAAATGTATTCCAAGTAGAAATATTCAAAATCAAAATTATTACAGGAAGCAACGATACTAACTAATAAACTCATAAGAAACATTACCAGTATTTTCAAAATCTAAGTACAAAGCTATGTTTGCCTTGCAGCATCGAATTAAATTTTAAGTAATGACATTCTTGTGTGTGCTCTTGTGGTGATCGGACGTGTTGCGCTTGCTTGGCCTTGCCTCTCTGCCTTGAGCTGTCTACTGAATAAGGGAGCGGAACTGAAGTGGTATCATAATGCCCACTTGTTCTCAATGTGGTTTAGCCACGAAAAGAACCCAAAAAAGTGTGAACTGTGACACGTGTGAGGGAGTGTTTCATATTGCCTGCGTTGCGCTCAGTGAGGCTGATTTGCAGCTTCTTGAGGACACAAATCTAACGTGGAACTGCGCAACCTGTATGGCGATGATCCGCTCCACCCGAGGTGAAGACACTCCGATTAAAATCTCAAGCATTGGACCTCTTCTCAGTGGAGATCAACCCGAGAGTTCCAGTTCCATTCTTAAGGAGTTGCTGGAACGTGTAAAGGCGATTCAGAACGACCAATGTGGGTTTTCAAAAGCTATAAAAAGTGAAATAAGTGAAATGCAAAAAGCTATAGCGGCTTGGGAGTGCTTGATTACCGATCACACAAAGTCTATCGCCCTCATAAATGAGTCACTAACGAGCAACTGTTCTAAAATTGATAGTCTTGTAGCTGAAAACCATAACCTGTCAAAAAGAGTAAACGACCTTGAAGCGCAGCTCAACTTCCTTGAGCAGGATTCTCTTAGGAATGTCGTGGAAATCCACGGTATCCCGACCAAGCCTGGTGAAGTGTTGGGAGCTCTAGTCTGCCAAGTTGGATTGGGCCTTGGGGTCAAACTCGACGCCTGTGATATTGACTATATTTATCGACTTAAAGCCCGCTCTAACACTAGCAATAGACCCCCTCCTATCAGAGTTCGCCTCATGAAGTGCAATCTAGTGCGTGAATTGCTAGAAGCTCGCCAAGAAAAACGTAATTTCTCTACAAAAGACATTGGCTGGAGCGATTCACATACCAATATCATTTACGTGAATGAATGTCTTAGCCTAATAAATCGCAAGTTGTATGCGAGGGCAAGAGAGTTAAAAAGGGATGGTAAGCTAAAATATTTATGGGTAAGAGGTGGAAAAATATTCGCTCGGCAATACGATGGGAGTGATAGACACCTTTTGCGCACTGAGGATGATCTCATGGTCTTCCAATGACAAAAATCTATGGGGCCAAGAGGCTTCTCACGTGAAGGTCTTTTAAGCTCGACCTTGAATATTTGCCATGTCAACGCTCAATCTTTATCAGCTCATATTGATGAATTCCGAAGTTATTTTTCATGCAGCAATTATCATGTTATTGCAGTATCTGAAACCTGGCTAAAGCCTTCAATCCCGAATGAATACGTGAACTTGGACCATTTTTCATTGATTCGAAATGATCGTTCAGTCAGAACCGGTGGTGGTGTATGTTTATTTGTAAGAAATCACTTTAGTTGTAAAGTGCTATTAGCTGCAGTGAAAATTTTAAACCGGAATTCCTATTTGTAGAATTATCTTGTAAATTCGGAAAAGTTGTAGTGGCAGTTGTCTATAGACCTCCTAAAGTTGGTTATCTTAATGACGACTTCGAGTCAACGTTGTACAGTGTACTACCTCATTATAAAAATGTAATTGTGTGCGGTGACTTCAACTCTGACTTGCTTAAAGTCACGCATGATAGCAAATGTATTAATGATATTTGTTACCGTTGCAATATGTCGATTGTACCGCTGCAACCTACCCATCACCTCCCTTCCACAAGTACTTTATTAGATTTATTTATTGTCGATGACTTATCTAAAGTTATTGATTATGGTCAATACTCTATTCCATTTCTTTCAAATCATGACTTGATATATGTTTAATTTAGATTTAATATTCCTAAAAGTAAAACCAATGCTATATTCTCACGTGATTTCAGAAATTTCGATTTGACGAAGTTTCAAGAGGATTTTGATGGTCTTTCTTGGGCCAATTTTCTGTCTGTCCACACAGTTGATTGCAAATTGAGCATATTCATATCCAATGTGCATAAACTACTAGAAAAGCATGCCCCTTTAAGAAAGACACTACCAAAGAGAAATCTTATTCCATGGGTGACTCCTGATATCAAGGACTTGATGAAAAGAAGGGACATAGCGAGGCGTAAATTTAAAAGAAATAAAACGGAAGAACTTTATCATCAGTATAAAAGCCTGAGGAATGCGACCCTAGGTCTTATGAAAAAAAAGAAGAGCGAGTATTATAATCAATGCTTTTCCAGTAAATGGGATTCAAGGTCAATCTGGAATGAGATTCGTCGGCTAGGGCTTGTTAAGACTAGTAAAGAAAATGAAAAAATGAATTTTTCTGCTGAGGAGTTAAACGCATATTTTCTTGACTCACTTAACCCCAGCTCCTCCAGCCTGTCAGGGAGAGGCCCATGCCCCCTTGTTTCCAACTATACTAACCCAAGAGATAATCAGGAGTTCGGTGATGACCTCTTTTATTTTCCTTATTTCACTCCTGAACTCATGTTGAATTATTTTCATTGCATCAAATCAAATTCAGCCGGAATAGATGGGTTAGACAACAAAACGCTAAAAAATATTCTGCCAGTAGTTTTCCCAGTGATATTAGATATTTACAATTGTTCCCTAAACTATTCATCCTTTCCCGTCAGCTGGAAAACGGCTGTAATCAAACCTATCAAAAAAAACCACAATCCCTCTGAACTCTCTCACTTTCGCCCAATATCTTTGTTGTGTACCCTATCTAAGCCTCTGGAAAGGTTTGTGTACAACTCAACAATTGCATTTTTAGCAGAAAGGAATCTTATCGATAAATATCAATCTGGTTTTCGCAGCACCCACAGTACTCAAACTGCTCTCATAAGAGTAACAGAAGATATCCGTGTCGGCAAAGATAATAAGGAAGTTACTATTTTGGTACTCTTTGACTTTAGCAAGGCCTTCGACTGTGTCAATCATGACCTCCTCCTACTCAAAATGAAAAAACTTGGATTCTCTGTACCTGTTCTAAAATGGTTTAAATCTTATTTGTCAGAGAGAAAACAAGCAGTTAAAGGTAGTGATGGCCAACTCTCTAGTTTTTCTAATGTATCTTGTGGTGTGCCGCAGGGGTCAATCCTTGGCCCCCTACTTTTCACGATTTTATTAAGGATTTGCCTTGTTCCTTAATTCATTCTATGTATCAATTATATGCGGATGATTTACAAATATATCTCCGCTGCCATCCAATTCACCTGCTTAAAGGCATTGAAAAAGTAAATGACGATATCAGCCGTATTTGTAATTGGTCCCGTGAAAATTTGTTGAAAATTAATCCTCTAAAAACGAAAGTGATTATAATTGGCGCCCCACAATTTATTAATAAACTTAATTTTGATGCATTACCCAAAATTTGTGTTGACGGCTTTGAAAATCAATACTCTCAGTCTGTTAAAAACTTAGGAGTTACTCTTAACAATGTACTCACTTGGGAGGAACAAGTAGCACATATTTCAAATAAGTGTTATATAACGTTGGCCCAGCTTAAGCATTTTAAGCATTTAATACCTCTTGAATTGCGCAAAAAGTTAATTCAATCGTTGTACCTTCCTCATATTCAGTATTGCTCGCTGGTAATGTCTGATCTAACTAATGAATTGTCTAATAAAATGCAAATATTGTTAAACGCTGGTGTAAGATTTATATTTAATGTGGCATTACATGAACACATTACTCCTTACTACTTAAAGATCGAGTGGCTAAAACTTGAAGAACGAAAAAAGTTACAGTATTCTATTTTTATGTTTAATTTATTGTCAAGCAAGACTCCTGATTATTTATATGAAAGAATAATGGTCAACATTAGCAATTGTGATAGGGTTGTTAGGGCGCGGAGACGTTTTAAAATACCTAAATGCAGAACAAACTCGTTCCTGCAATCCCCTCTAAATACTTCTATGAGAATATGGAATGATATCCCAGATTATATTGTTAAGGCTAATAACATTAAACAGTTTAAAAGGCTTATGACAGCTCACCTGTATCAAATTTTCCGCGCAAGCCTTAATGAAAAACCATCTGGTTCATTGGCATATGTATAATAATAAGTGTATATATGTTATGTTGGTATATTTTGTAACTATTCATTTTCTGAAGACGTGTATAATTTATTTTTTGTTATGTTTACCTGGGTATACTCTGGTATGTGTGTTACCTTTTGTATTAGTAAGAAAGTGCACTTATATAAGTGTATATGTATGTAAATTGTAATCCTGTTCCATAGGACACTAGTCCTCGAACAATAAAATCCTATTCTATTCTATTCTATTCTCTCAGTCAACCGATGTGTTCGCCGCGACCGCCGAGAAGAAAGAGAGGTGGCCGAGCCCCGAAGAGTGGCAGAGTGGAGGGGGGAAATTTTGCAATTGTGTGGGTGGAATACGGCGATGCCCAAGTTAGCTGCATCGGTATAACACTCCCGGTAGGCGCCCATATTGACTGGGACCTCTAGAAAACGTCTCTCATCCAAGCAGGGGTTGGGGGAGAACAGCGTACCGCCGGGTTTCCACTCCTCCATCTTACGGGTTGGAGACATGGCCAAGTGGTGAGATAGCTGGTTGAGGCAAACCATTGGAATTCAAGGAGGGGAAAGATATCGGATGAGGTGTTGGAGGGAGAGAGAGCTGTGATAGGACAAAGTGGAGTACTTCTCACTCCAAACTGCATACTAATGCCTCAGCACCCACTTCTCCTAGATTGCCAGCTGCAGGTATTCCTCCGCCGTACTAGCTATATGTCTGGATCTCCAGGTGGGCTGGTTCGGAGGGCTGGTTTGGATGGCTGCTTCGGATGACAGCTTCGGAGGACAGAGTACGGAGACAAGAGTCTCCGAGCCTTTGAGTCGAAGGGCCTTTGGCGAAAATCCTTTTTACCTCCCTCGGCCCTCCATTACGCGTATAGACACGCTCAAAGAGAAAACATAATAATTCCGCTGTGTGACCATGAATTCCAATTTTCTAGTTTCCCATTTCTCTGGGAAATATCCCTCCCGGGAAACGGCGGTTGGCCTTCGAGTAACTAAAGCGACCCGGGTTTCGATGAGTAATCATCACCCTAAGGCGTATTTTTTATGTATTTATCATATTATTGGTACTTTAACGAAGTCAGGAAGATAGAACATTTACGTGCTTACCAAAAAAACAAAGATGATAAAAGTGATGTTGCTAAACACTTAATATACAACTGCCATAGTAGCGATTTTAAAAATATTTTAAAATTTTGCAACGACCACCGTGAATTAGACTCTAGGGAGCAGATGGAAATTTTAAACATTATTGAAAGTCAGGACAGCACATTAGTGCATTCATAATATACAAATTATTTGGTTTTAGAAACCCCAGATTAGACGAATGTTAATAGTCAATTTTAATCTCATTTGAAAAAGGCCAGATTGGCGCCCATGCGATGCCACTGCACGTGACGTCCGAAGGACCTAGATTCTATACGAGTAGTCAGGAGTGACATGCATGAGGCACAGAGCTCAGGGAAACATTTCTTAATAATCACCTATTAAAATCGCCTAAGATCGGAAAGTTTCCTTCGTTTGGTAGGGTATTAATAATCCTTATTTAAGCCAAGCGCTACCTGTTAGCAGGGTACTCTGCTTCCTGCTAGCTGCCTGCATCGTATCGGCGCTCATAGCCATGCTCATAGCCTCGCACCAAGGTGGCTTCACACGGCGTGGCGGGAGCTGGAACCAGAATGACGTCACACGGGCTTTTCCCAGCATTCGTACTTATCCGTCGCGTTTTCGCGCTGTTGAAAATTTTCACTTTTCATTTAATCACGAAAAATAGACATCGTCGTTCAAAAATGTAAAAGCTTGAAATACGTACTCCAGGAGTAATAATATTTCGATTTGGGTAATTAAAAAAAATAGGAAACCACCCTATTGTTAATTGTTGCCGAAAACCTCAAATGCAAAGGCCTGGTGGTTTTGGGGTAATTCGAATAAATCAATGTAATGATCGAAAGAAAACTCTCTCGTCATAAAAAGTCTCCTTAGATTCATCAAGGTAAACCTTCATTTCGGTAATATTTGTTCTGTAACATTAAAATTTTAAGTGGTCTTTCGTAGACAATTGAAAAACTGTCAATTGTTAGACAGCTTCTAGGCAACGCATCGTTCGGGAAAAAAAGAAACGATTCCGAAAAAACTAGAAACTCGGCAGCGGGGCAGTACTAGTGCCTTGAGACCGTTTGCACAAACAAAAAGAATTTCGAAATTATTATGAATTTAGCCAAAACGAGCATTCGCAAGGTTATATGCGATATTGTCCTCATTTTGATTCGCTGATGTGGAAAAAGATGGAGACGCCTAGAAATAAGATATGAAGTGATACTGCTTTGCACTTTTTCACAGGTGATATAAACTTTAATGAGGAAAATTGCAAAGTAGTATCACTTCATACCTTAATATAATGAATATCCACAAAGTATCTGCTTCTTCCATTCAATTTACGCCCAGAAATGATTACTAATAGCTAACTCACAATAAGCAAACTTTAAGATAATTGGAGAAGCAACATTTGTTCCATGTAAAATCTAAAGATTCACTTTTTTGGGAATATATTACCAGCTTATAAGTTTCGACAGTTTAATTCTCTCTATATAAGTCATCTCTTAAGATTCAGGAAGTTAAACTTTCATTTTTATAACACTGGTAAAAATGTAAGTGATATTTCGTTGGCAATTAAAATTCTGCCAACTGTGAGAGTTTCAAGGCTTCGCGTCGCTTGGGAAAAAAGAAACGTTTCCGAAAAACAGGCAACCCAGCAACGGGACAAGGGTGGGATTAAAAGGACAGCGAATGGAAACGTACATGCGCCCATGTTCCGAGGGTGTGTCATGGGAGACGGGGAGCAGGACCTTCCGGCGTCGGGTGAGTGTTAATGCTGCTTTGGCGACAAGTGCGGATCAAAGTCTCGGAGCAACGAAAGGAACACGATTCGCCCTTATACGGGCGGCAAACAAGGGATTCCGAGGTTCCTCCATTGCTACCACCCAAGCCATCAGAGACGGCAAGACCACTCTGAGGTCTACTTTTTATTTCCCCACTTGATGATAGACAAATATTTTCGCAAAAATAAATCGTTTCTGAGAGTTAATTTTGGTTTCCCACCAGACTATTAACCCTAGATTACTAAACCTGGCTCAGAGTCACGTGGTCACCAAACCTTCGTCATTTTGACGACGCTATTTTTTTTAACTTTCCAGTGACGTTATTTTTGTGTTTTAAACCAATTAATTTAAGGTTTTATTATTTTTAACGCTTATTTTAAAGTTTAAGTGATTTGTCTTTCACAGAAAATATTTTTTTATATAATTTTTTACTATGATTTATGACAAAAACATTTATGTAAGTTGCTGGGGAAATATTAAAAATACGATTTCATACGTAATTTTTACTACAAAAGTATTTTCCAGAACTTTGAAATTTGAATTTACCGAGTCGTAAAAATTACGAAGGTTTAAGGATCCAGGGTTAAGTTCCGGAAGGGGAAATATTTTACTATTATGCCTAAAAAACTAAGTAAATACTTTATAATTCCAATACAATGCAAGGCCACTCTGAGGTCTACTTTTTATTTTTATGATAGACTGACGTTATCGCTAAAATCGTTTTCGATAGAAAATATTTGTTTCCGAAGAGAGAACTATATTAAGTTTCGGAAGGATAAATATTCTTCTGATACAAAGTTAATAGTTTCCGGCGATACTTGTGGAATTTGCTGAACATTTTGGATGAATAAAATGTTACTTCGTGTTTCCACATTTTCATTTGAAAAACGACCTTAATCTCATTGGTTAACGTCACTTCTAGTTAGGAGAGATCAATGTACTCCTCACCAGAAAATGACCGTCCAAACCATGGTCGTGTTGCAAATGAAAATCCAAGTAAAAAAAGTAAAATTTTATTCATCCAAAATTTTCTACAGTTACGCCGTTTCCCAATCATTACGCAGGGACGACTTTGGTATTACGATGTGAGATGGAAAAGTACCATGGGTATGGGGTAGGTTTTTACAAATCGATAATCACCTTGAATTTACAAATATGATACGGCTAACTGCTAAATATACTCTACAACGCCTAAATAAATAAGTAAATGCTCTAAAATGCCGAGGTCTACGTTTTATTTTTCCACTCGATGGTAAAATTTTGCTTTTGCTATAATAAATCGTTTCTGAATTCAAATTTTTCTTTCCCACTAGAAAAGTGTATTGCGTTCCGGGAGAGTAAATTTTATGCTATTACTACGTTTCTCCATTGTAACGCAGGGTTTTGGGGAAGAATTTGTTCTTATGGATGGGTATAGAGTAGGGTAAAAACCGTGGTCAAGAAACTTCTGCGATAAAAACCGCAGAAGTTGTTTTACGTGGCGTAACAAATGTATAAGAGAAAACGACGCAAAGGACGCTTCGGACGCAACCAAAAGTAGACAACGTGGTTTGATAGCATGAGATGTACCGATGTACTAACTTTGGTCGAAATCCGTCCGGTCGTATGGAAATGCATAGCGGATAGACAAATAGACATCCTGTTTCATTTATATGGATTCTTCCATTTCTCTAGGAACAGAAAATCATACCTCTCGCCGGCTGGACAGTAAGTCCGAGACTTTTATGCCAAAACACGCCGGGAGGGGAAAGACAGAGGAAAGAAAGAAAGGATAGGAGGTACTGCCGCGATGAGAGCCCAACGACGCCTCCAGGGAAAGTATAGGGATAGAAGAAGTAGGATAGGGAAATCCCAACGCCGTTAATAGAACGGCAAGGCCCACTACTAGTGAAATAATAATTTAATGTTTCTACGGAGAGGAAATATTTTGCGATGGAGAAGAAACACCCTACGATTTTCCATAAATAGACCAGATAGATGCAGAGAACGAAGTCCCAGGATGGGCCGAGGGGCTGGACCTAGTACCTTCACTGATTCGCGCAGTCATATGGGGAGGAGTTGACTTGTTTATTTTTTAACCTGGCCCAGGCGAGGCCACAAACCGGCCCCCTCTTCCCCTGGACCAGGGCCCTTTTTCAGAGTTTAAATAGACACAGAGACGACACGCAGGTCGAATTTGCTTTGATCATTCTTAATTTTTTGTGGAGTGTTGAGGATAAGGGAAAAGGAAAGAGGCGCCACCGTGGAAAGGAAACCGTCGACGCCTCTGGGGTGAGCATGGGAATGAAAGTGGTATGAGTATATAGAGAAGGATAGGGAAATCCCAACGCCATCATTAGGGCTACGTGGGCAACTACTAGCGAAGCCAAAATTCAAAGTTTCAAAGGATAGGAAATATTTCCCTATGAGGAAGAGAAACTATACTATTTTCCGCATATAGGCCAGAAAGATGTATTGGAAACGAGTACCCATGGCGGGACCACGAAGGTTACACTCAGGGAACCAAGTCTGTGACTTTTATGCCCGTGTGTCTCACGAAGGGAAGGACTGAGGAAGGGAAAAAGGATAGGAGGCGCCGCTCCGATGAGAGCCCGATGACCAGGTATAGCTAGTGAAACGAAACGAAAATGTTTCGTTTCGACGCGGAGCGAAACGAAAATACGAGGTCTGGGTTAAGTTTCTTCCCGCGCGTAATTAAAATCACCAAGGAGTTTAGTTTCCATCCAGGACGAAACTTAACTCCCGGGCATTAAACTATATTCATCAAAACTCCGCTGCTCATAGTTAAGTTTCGATCCCAGAAATTGAGTGGAGGAGGAAAAAAGGAATAGTTTCGACCCATTACGTGTCGAGAGGTTGAAACATTGAGCCTAAAAATCGAATGGCCAGTTTACGTTCACCGTGGTTCTGCTCTTTGTGGTCAAACATGAGTGCCCCACGTATCTAATGGAGGTAAGCCGAACTTCTACTTCATTCAACCATACTTTGTACTCGGTGAGTGGGTCGAAACTAAACCGTTCGAAAGTGAAGCACTTGGTCCCTCCGATGCAAAATATTATCTGCGTTTCGTTTGGTTCCAGAGTTTTAGTTTAGTGTCAAACCGAAGTTGTTTTGACTCCGATTTCGTTTCGACCCCGAGTTGATCTCCCCAGGTTAACATCCATAGCATTTCGTTCCTACATTTCGCTCTCGGGAACGAAACTTTTGAAATTTTACTCGTTTTGACTTTTCTTTCCTTTCACTTGCTATCCCTGCCGACGACGCCTCCATGGAAAGGAAAGGAATGTAGGATAGGGAAAAAAACCTGCGCTGGCATGGGGACGACGGAGCCCACTACTATAGAAACCATGATTTTATTTGCCAACGAAATTGGAAGATTATTCTATACTGAGAATAATCCATAAATCATTTTGTTGGGAATCCAACCAGATAGATGCAATAAAATTTCACCGATAACGAGAAATGACGTTGCCAAGTATGAGTAATACTTTGCCTTACCAGTATGTGAAAATAGAAACACCTCGCCTGAGTATGAATCATACTCATGTGAGGTGTGTCTATTTCACATGCTGGCATGCAGTTTCATAGCACGCGCCCTCCCTGGGACCCAGACATAATCAGATTACCGTGACCCAGTTCGTCCGACGATGAAGAAAAGCCTTCCTGCTTAATATAACGAGCGCTGACAAGTTGGTGCACAAAATTTTCGAATAATCACGCCTCTTGCTGTGTGCAGCCGTGGTCTACGAAACGGTCCACTTGCTCAGCGATGCAGCAACCTCTCCTAACTTCCACGAAATCCGCTTTGCGCTCGTCATGGTCTCTCTCATTGTACGCACTTAGGTAACGTGGTAATATCACCGGAATTTCTCGAGGGAGATCCTCTCGAGTGCAACCCATCCTCGTGGGACCAAAAATCTCCAACCATCTCCAACGGCTTTTCCCCATTCCTTTCCATCACTTCACTCGCCTCGGCGTTTCATGCTTCTTGCTAGCTCTTTTCTCCCGCCCTGCTGGGTTACAGCCATGTCACCTTGTGCGGGGCTTAAAACGGAAAATGAATTCTAAACTCCCGTTACCACAAAGGGACACCAAAAACCTGGATAACGACGTACATATCTGGATAATTGGTCAGATAAAAGAATGTTTTCGTCATACCTACGTTTTTACAAATGAAGAATCCGTTAGCATGCATTGATAATGTGATTTTGTCAGAAAAATTAATCGAATTTATTTTGAATTTTAATACTGAAAGCAACAATTCAGTTAACAATACGATATGATAATGACCGCCAATTTTTTAAAAGATAACTCCACTTCCCGTGCAAAATCACAAGGCAATTTTATCTATAATTATGACTTCCACAAGATAAATCGTGAAATATTCCCTGACTATTATTCAGCATGCAATGAAAGCGAAAATCCTGTTAGTTATATAAAAATAATTGGCAATTATATACAAGATGACTCCACTTCTTGTGTGAAATAGCTGGTCAATTTTATCAGCATGTAGGCTATATTTGATGGGTTACAGCCATGTCATCTGTGCAGGAATTTAAACGGAAAAAGAATTCTAAACGCTAGTTGCCAGAAAGGAATGTTAAAACCTGGACAGCCAGCATTATATCCTGAAATTTGGACTGACAATAAAATTTTTACCATGTACCTACGTTTTTAGAAATAAATAATTCGTTGTCATATTGATTTTACCAGGCAGAAATTGATGGATTCTGTTTAGAATTTTAAAACTGAAAGGGAAAACTTATTTAGTAATATGAGATTGGTAATTTTCAATTCGACGACTTCTTGTGTGAAATATTAAGTCAATTTTATCTATATATACGATTCCACCTGATTTAGCTTTTAATGATTACCTTAAAATGACCCTTGAAAACATTGTTATTCAGCATATAATTAACTGGAAACTAATTACGACACCGTCAGATCAAGATCGCCTTTTCATTTCATCTTCATGCAACCGACCGAATTTTTAAGTAACCATCATGCCTTGAGTCGTCATTGCCTCTCAATGTACGCAACTTAGGCAACGTAGAAATATGGACGCGATTTCTCAAGGGGAACTCTTGAAGACAACTCAATCTCGTTAGAGCAAAATTTCCAACCATCCAAATGCACTTCCTCATTTTTTCACTCGCGCATACCTCGTACTAGTTATTTTCTCTGCGGCATAGGGTTACATACGCATCACCTAATGTAAACCTCAAAATAGGAATAGATATTCATGACGTTCGTTGCAAGAAGTGGACGTTAAACATATAGAAAACCAAATAAATATCCAATTCTTGTAACCAACTGTATTAACGTTGCCGTATACCTACATTTTTATAACTGAGAACTTCGTCATTAGGCGGGACAAGTGTATATGTACACGGATTGGGATTTTTTAACTGTACATTTTTTCTCGAATAAGAAAAAGATGTACATTACTACGGAAAGCAATTCCTTGTGTATCTTTCAATTTGCTAATTAACTTCCTGTATTACTAGCAGTCTGTATGAAGGTATTAGTAATTAGCCCAAGTCAGGTGTGATAACCTGCTCCGTGTTTGAGGAAAGTTTACACAGCACGTGGAGCAAGTTTGCTCATCTAAATATTTATTCTTGAGATACTTAATAGAGGCAAAGACTTACGTTAAAACGGCAAACGATGAACATTAATTATAAATTAGAAAGCAATGAGTAATCAAATATTCATTAAGTACTGAAGATTTAGTACATGATTACACGTGACATATATTTCTGTAAACAATTAGCAAAATAAAACTATAAGATGTAGTCATTGACATGTAATCAATTTCTTACAATCTTAGATAATTATCCATATATCTAGCCGAAAAATGCAAATGATTAATGCCAAATAAAAATACTAAGTCGTCAAAATGTGTAATCGTGCGCTACGGGGGTACATGGACGTACCTCCTAAACTAATGATATTGTATATTAAAGCTGAGTTGACTGTATTGGCAAGGAGAAGCCAAACAGATAAAATATAAAAAAAGACATTCAACTCGGTTTTCACCGCTGTTCATGCGGCAGGTATGACAATGAAAGTATGCTAACCTGCCATTATATATCTAAAAATTAAAAGTTAATAATTACATATTTTCATTTACAGGTGAGTGTCATCGCCCTCATTAACCTTGGATTCATTGGAACCCAAATGCTGTGATCTTAAATGGAAAACAGGCAAAATTGTAAGTAAATAAACAATAACTCCATGGGTGGGTACGTGGGCGAGTAATTGGATGAATAATTAATTTCAGTTTCACAATTATAATTGAATACTGAATATAAAATAAATCAAACTAGAGTTCAGGTCTGCAAAAAATATTTTCTTAAAATCAATATTTTTTCACAATATGCGACAAAAGAACAAATTCGATTGCAAATTATAATGAATAAACACAAAAAAAAACTTTTTTTTGTGTTTATTAAGAGACAGTCGGAATAAATGGTATCTTCAAATATCTTAGAAAGCATAAAATTGATAATTAGATAGGATTTTCACTAAAAACACGAAGACAAGTGTGGCCTAACCTTATCTAAGGGGAAGAGAATAGGATCCATCATGCTTCAATTTATTTAACAGTAATCCCGAGAGATGTGGGCTTCAATCCTCTCAGTGATCACTCATAAAAACAAAATAAATCTTTGCCCATTGCTTCCAATTTTGTTGGATTGGCACGTATTTCATTAAAACATCCAAATTTTAAATGACTATAGCCTTGCTCCGTAAAGGATGCAAGTTGAGGGGTATGTAAATATTCACGTGTGAGATGGTACCCTAAGATAGAGTACTAGGAATATTACAGGTAAATGCCCCTCCTGCTTATTTTGACGGAAGACTAATAGGGTGGTTTCCTATTATTTTTTTATTGCCTAAATCGAAAGATTATTACTCCTGGAGTACGTATTTCACGCTTTTAGATTTTTAAATGACGATATCTATTTCTCGCGATCAAATGAAAGTGAAAATTTTCAAGCGCGCGAAAACGCGACGCATAAGTATGAATGCCGGGAAATCTTTCCGTGTGACGTGTTTCTGGTTCCCGCTGCCGCCCTGTGAGGTGACCTTGAGGCTTAGCGCTGATACGACGCAGGATGCTAGCGGGTAGCTGAGTACCCTGCTGTCTGGTAGCGCTTGGCTTAAATAAGGATTATTAATACCTTATCAAATGAAGAAAACTTTCCGACCTTAGCCAGTTTTAATAAGTGATTATTAAGACATGTTTCCCTGAGCTCTGCGCCTCATGCATGCATTGGTAACCTCAGACGATGTATAACTCCTATCTTCTCGTATAGAGACTAGGTCCCTGTGACGTCACGTGGAGTGGCATCGCATTGGCGCCAATCTGGCCTTTTTCAAATGAAGTAAAAATTGACCGTTGCCATTCGTCTAAACCGGTATTTCTAAATGAAATAATTTGTATATTATGAATACAGTAATGGTGGGTTACGAATCGCAATCAATGCCTTTCGTTTTCTTTGATGAAGGAAACTACCCTATTACCCTTATAGCCGTCCTAGTTATAGAATTACGACTTCAGCTTTAAGAAATGAATTGTAATCACAAATATTTTGGCAACAAATATCAATTAAATGAATAGTCAAAAGTATATTACATTCTTTATTTTAATTCAATTTTTTATTCAGATCGACCATTAAATTTTTTTTGCTTAGGGTACAACTTCAAAAGTCTCAAAATTCGATAAATTTCTCTTCTTGAGGTGCAACTCGACGGGTATGAAATGTGTTGGAGTAAAAAAGTCAGATTATTCCTCGAGAATGGGTTACATTACGGGCTGGTACCATCTTACCCCTATAACCTCAGGCTTCCTTTGATCCTAGAGGCTGCACTCTTCATAACAATACGAGCACATCCTAAACAAATGAATAGTGATCACATAGCTTTTAGCAAATCTAATAAATTAAATGAACTTCAAAACATCTTACACCCATTATTTCAATTAAATTCTCTATTACTAACAACCATTTAAGTATTTTTTGCCTTGAAATACCAAAATTATTAATTTGGTTGATTTTTGTATTGAAAATGGTCACTTAACATGTAAAACCCCGTAAATTAAAAGTATAATATACATATATTTGATTTTAAGTTGTAAAACCTCGTATTTCGTTATATACAGCTGAAAAAATTTTTACTGAAATTTGTATTTAATGAGTTTCAAAACAAAAATAGTTATTCAAATGATGTACGACAAGAGAAATAAAGTTTTTTGTTCATACTGTGAATACAAATATTTTTGATCTACGAGGTTTTGCATTTAAGGTGACGAAATAGCAATTTACACGTTATGTGTTTTAACTGCAATTTCAAAAGCCTCAAACTTCGAGGAATTCCTCCTCGCGGGGTGCAACTCGACCGGCAGGAAATTCGCAGGACTAAAAAAGCCAGATTATTCCTCGAGAAAGGGTTACATTACGCGCTGATACCCTCTTTTACCCGTTCGACCTCAAGGCTTCTTAGCCCGCAAGAGAGAGAGAGAGAGAGCCGCGCTCGTTACGTAACAAGGCGAGTGCATCACGGCGAGGAAGCGGACGGATAAAAACGGCGAGTCCTCCTTCGGATGATGAATGGCAGTGGGTGCCTGCTTTCGACACCACCCGAGTGGAAGTTGCGCATGCTCGTCAGAGGGCTCTAGTGTGGCTGCGACTATGCACTCTTCCTTGATGAACGGGGGGATACCAGCCCCGTCAAGTGCTCTCCGGCGAGCGAACAAGTTGGGCCAATTTTCATCCGCTTCGCGAGCGAGAAAATTTTTCGAAAGCGTCCCTGCCTATGAGCGTGCACTGGATGAGCGATGATGAATGTACGGCCGTAAAAAAATCGTCTGGTCTTGAGTAAATAATTGGCACGTTCGCCAAAATATTTTACCGCCGTTTCGGTTTCAGATCGAGGTGTAAAACACCTATTATTTTTTTCCCATTTGAAGATTTTTAATTATCTTTCCCTTATTCTTCATACAATAGAGAGGGTTTATTTTACGCTCTGTGAATATAAAATTGTCCACTTAAAATTTCCAATCAAAAAATTCCACAAAAAAACCGTGCAATGGATGAATGTATGTTTGATGATGAATGTACGACCAAAAAAAATAGTCTGGTCTCGAGTAAATAATAAACACGTTCCCCAAAATATTTTACCACCGGTTTGGTTTCAGATCGAACGGTAAAAAATCTAAGATTTTCCACATAACTGGTTTAAATAGACTAAAAAAATTAGGTGTAAGAGACTGGATATTAAACTGGAGAATAGGCGATTTCAGATGGGGATGTGAAGCACCTAAGATTTTCAAAATAACTAGTTGGAATAGAGTAAAAAAAAGTCGAAAGAGAATGGATATTAAACTTTGGAATAGGTGGTTAACCGTAGCCACCGAGAGACAAGGCCTGAGCAACCAGCCGTGACGTCACGACGAGAAGGGTTAGATTATTGCCACTCGTCGTTCGCTTGAACGATCGCAACTGGAGTGAGCGTAATTCTTTCTAATTAGATAGTCGAATTCCTTCGCATTTACTTTGCTACGTTAAAATATTTACCACAAATATTTCAGGTTTACTTTATTCAGCTCTTAACGTCCTTATATATTTACGATTGCAAACTAAACCACCGAAAGTAAGCAGACGCAATGCTCGAACTTCTTGTTCAATAACACATTTTTGCTGCGGGGAATTCTTTGAAAAGCAACAGCTCATTATTTTTCTCCAAATATATGATAAATTATTCCACGAGACGTTAATTATTACGTTTTAAAATCTGATCGGAATGAAGTAGCTGGCAAAGGCTTTAACCAAAATTCTCAGTATATCACTCCGGTAGCTTTAGACATCTCACTTACTTGACGAGCTGCTCTCCGAAATTGATTATCTGGATACCATGGACCTGTTTAAAAATAAAGGTCAAAGGGGAGTGGAGGTGATGCATAAATAAGGATGTCAACAGTTGCGTATTAACATGTTTATTATTATCATCAAAACTCGAGTGTAATTGTACACATCACAGAGGACATTCTCAAATGCGGCTGCACACATTTCCCTGGTACTTTTACTTTTGAGCAGAAGTTGAGAGATAGAGTGAGAGAGAAGAATTGCACTAAATATCTACATACCTGTGGAATAGTCAGGCTTGTTAACAGATTTCAAGGACAGGTGTTCGCCAATAAAGTAATAACAGGAATCACTGTCTGGCATGACAGAGTTTCAGTAATCAGAGGCAATGACTAAGGAGTCACTGCTATATCTACTAGAAGAGGCAGATCAAAACATTTGGGAGAAAGTCTCACCTAAGATTCCAACATTATAAACATTCTTGCGTAAGCTAAACTTCCCTAGTTTTAAAATTGGAACTTTTTCAAAATTAACACTAACATTGCGTGCCTAGTTTACCACAACAGAGAGCTAAATTCAATGTATGGGGTTGAGGATAATGTGTTCGGAACAAGTATGCAGTCATGCTTATGAACCACTGTCCAAACATTTCACAAATCAAGAAACTGAACTTTTCTCCAAGATTCACTAAGCTTGAAATAATATTCTGTCGGTCGTATGTCTCCTTCACCATAATGCTCTCCTCCACCGTCTCTTCCAATGCAGAAAATTCCTTCACCTTTCTTCATTTGCCTGGGCTCTCCCGTATGCTTGCCTGGGAAGACAGGTAGATGGGGTAGTAGGGAAGTAAGGATGTCACAGCGTCTCAATCGTGACCATTTCAATGGTGCGGAAAGTAATCTCGCTGTCCTCTCATCATACTTCCCTAATTCACGAATTATGCCATGAGGAGCAAAATTCTCTTCACACACGCCTGTAAAAGTAATGCAATTCACTACTTAGGTCTCAGTGCAACAATCAAATTAAATATTTTACATATTTACGCTCACATAAAAAGTAATCCCTTACTTCCCATTTCATGATATTTTGAATGACTATTAATTTATTTTAAAGCATTTTCAATTCTTTAGACTACTCTATTTTTCCATTCTACCCCTCATGCCTTTAAGTTTTAACCTTGAGAAAACTGAGGCGTGTATAGGGAGACCAATGACTACAATATTTATTACGGAGGCTTCCGCGGTGAGTTATTTGGTGATTGGTTTTCGGGTTCATTCAGCATTGACTCATATTTTGCGGACGACAGGTTCGGGCGCGTTCCAGCTCCCGTCTTCGGGTACAAATGATAATCAATGATAATGTCCAATCACTTGGAACCGAAGACGGGAGCTGGAACGCGCCCGAAACTGCCGTGCGCAAAATATGAGTCAACGCGGAATGAACCCGAAAAACTATCACCGACAACAATATTTGTTTAACTATGAATAATCGAGAACTATGGCTTACAGGAATTAATAAGAATTGATTCACCAAATAGGAGTCATGAATAAATAAAATTTGACGAATTACCCAAATTTTTTACTAGAAAGCAATAAATTTTCTCTCGCTGCGATCAATACAATAAGCCTTCCAATAAAAAAAGCTGTTAATAAATGCTACTCTAGCCGATTGGATTTTTTATATTTGTTTAAATGATACCACAGCCGTGCTTCTTTTATTTATAATTAATTAAGTAAGTACTTGAATATTTGGCCAGCAAGACTAAATTTACACTCTTTGACTCCACCAAACAATAAAATTAAAATAATTTACACACTTCCAAGTACAGGAAATCTTGGACTGCTGTCAATTACATTAAAAGAAATTCTAATTTTTTTAAGTGGTAAGTTAATGCCGCTATTCAACTCCTCATCTCTTTAATTATAACCCACAAGATTAATTGTAAATATTTATATTAAATCATGAAAATATTTCATTCATATCAAACGGTGACATAAAAACAAAGATCTTTTATGCACTGGAGTAATTTCACTGTGCTAACTTTACTTATTACTATATAAAGAACCTTTCAGTAATAGCTCAAAGCAATATCAATCTGAATTAAATGATATACTTCGATCCACAGAATGGGATTCATGACTAAATTAAACATGCCGAATTACCTATTTAACAATGAATAACTTTTCCACCACTGCAATCATTACCAAAAAAGACTTCCAATAACTAAGGCAGGAACGTTTAATAAATGTTTAATCACTCAGGAGACTTTAAAAGTATCCATCGATTCACACCCTTCAAATTTAAACTCTGCAATTTCATCGAAATAATAAGTAGGCATCTTTAACAAAACCAAAAATTCTTTTGGACACACTTTCATCAATACCTCTATAATTATACGATACGTACCTTATTGTTCTTTGTTGGCTCAAGTTCTTCTCTCATAATAGCACGAATGGATTTTTGTCAAACTTCTGGATCGCTCGGGAAATTGAAAACAGACACCTAGGGCCCCGTCTTGTAATTTCCTCGGCAGTCAGAAACACTGCGGTAGTTAGGCTAATTGCACAACTTTTTACACCTAAGTAGAACTTCAGTAACATCCACTGCTACCGTAGAACGAACCACTACTAAAAACCTCTTTAATTTCTTCAAATTATAGTTTTATTTTCACGTCTCACTCATTCAAACAACTTCTGTTTACCTCTTCGACAATGCTACTATCCTTCCATCAACAACTCCCTAACAACATTTGTAACCCCACTCGTCCTGACGTCACCGACCTTCTCTGCTCGCTTGCGTAGGCCTTGTCTCTCGATGGCTACGGGTTAACCCGTAACCAGTGACGTGCAATACTTGTTAGTGACGTGCGGTCTGGGAGACCGCAATAAATCAAAAATTCAAAAAATATTGCTACGCCATTTTTTTTTGTTTTGTTTAATTTTTCTTTGAATGCTTAACTATTTTAAAACTTATATTAAAATTTTTTACACTCCCAATTCGAACCAATTTGTCATAAAAAAAATTGTGATTTGAAGCAGGATCAAAAAACTGATGCCAAAAACACTTGAGTTATAATCATAATATTTATGTATCAATATTTCACCAGACTCAAAAAAGGCCTTAAATGTTAAAGTTGGAAGGCTAAGTTATGTAAGTAGCCATGAAATTTATCCCGCTTATTCCTTTTCTTGATGTTTGATGATGACTGTACGTGCGGTCGACGTGGAGTTGGTGGAGTGACGTGGAGTCGGTGGAGTGACGTGCGGTCTCACAGACCGCAAATCGAGTTCAATTGAAAATTTACAGGAATTAATAAAAGGAACGTTGAATTTTAAGAGTGGGATGTCCTTGTTATGCAAAAATATGAAGATAGCGATAATTATAGATATTTTTAAATCTTAATTTTGAAAATATTCATAATTTCAGAAACGTAGTGGTCTCTCAGGCCGCACGTCACCGGTTAAGAGTTAAAGGTCGAGATATAAAACACCTAAGAGTTCCTTCCGTTTCGGATTACCCTTTCCCTTACTTGGGATACAACAAAGAGGGGTTTAAAATTCTACGCCCTGTGATTATTAATTGTTGCACTTAAAACATTCTTGTGCACTGGATGAATGATGGTGAATGTACGACAGAAAAAAATAGTCTGGTCTTGAGTAACTAATGGGTGTGTTCGTAAAAATATTTTTCCGCAGTTTCGGTTTAACATGGACATGTGAAGCACCAAAGATTTTCCAAATAGCAGGTAACAATGGAGTAAAATAAACTTTCGTGCAAGAAATTGAATACCAAACTGGAAAATTGGCGGAGATGGAAAAGATATGACGGTAATTAGCAAAAGAATATCATGATCTGGAGACAAAAAATTAAAATATAAAATATTAAAATCGTAAGACAAAAATGTTTGAATATCGATAAATGGAAATTTGCGATAGATAATACCTGGAAGACAATACTTCTCTGATAGGTTTCGATATCACGATTTATCATATCGATACAAAACCCGAAAAAAATCGCCTCCCAATAAAATATCACTTTCTCTAGTTCTTTATTTCCTTCAATTTTTGCATGTGAAAGGGAAAATGGTGATAAAATATTATCACCCCGTAACGGGTAGGGAATTTTTTGAAGATACCTTCTTGATTTAGTGGTCTGGACGGTATACCATGAAGAATCGCCGAAAAAAGTTGACTTCTTTGAATAATTTCCAACGAAGTTCTAAAGGTCTCTTTCGAATGTCTAAGAATCGACATTGAAGTTTGAAAAATATACTTCTCTAGATAAATACGTCTTATTACATGTAGATGACATTCTCCGCTGAAAATAAACAATAGCTGGGTGTTTTATCAAGACAATGTACCTAAAATAAGTGCACCAAACAATCAGGAATTCTAGTATTACTGTAAAAGCATTGATTAAAGCCAGATAATAATTGAGATGGGCAAAAATTAGGCCCAAAAACAGTATTCAAATCTTTTTCCCGTGTATTTACGACTGCTTTTGAAAATTTTTCCGAGTTTCTAGCTCATTCGTAAATTCCTCGTTATTTGGAGGAGTGCGTCGTAATTTGCCATCTGAAAATGATTTTTTAAAGTACTATTAATTGGAAACCTGATACTGGAATTATGAAAATTAAAAATACTCCCCAATTACCACTAGCTAATGACGATTAAAATATTTCTGCCCGAATGTAATTAAATCCACCATATTCATCATACCTGTTTTGAATCATGTTTTCAAATTCGATCAAATATTTTTTTAATTTTAGCTCTGATGCTATCAGCAGAAAATCGCATCTTATCAATCTATATCCGTAAAATTCGTCATTGTTTTCCGCTTTCGACAAATATTGTGGTAAACATTTGTACGTTGTCAAATTTTATGCATCAAAATTTTGTAGAGCCATGGTTTTGATATCAAAGTCACAGAACACTGGGACTGAATCGCAAAAAAGCAGACATTCCACAGAATAAATCAATCAAATAAATGACTAAGGGCTGATAAAGGTATGATGCAGTAATTATATCGATCGTTAAACAAAACACGTTTTAAGGAGAAGTCACCCTGGATTAAATGGTCACATATTTGTCTTCTCAAGGATTTCTTACAGTATTATAGCTTAAATTATCACAGGGTGATTTTCAGAGTATATAAACTCTTAAAAACACTCTACCAGTATTTGAAATACATTGATTTCATATATCAGAAAGTCCTAGCATAAAGTAACCAAAAATATCGATAATATTTTGAATTTTTGGTATCTGTAAATATTAAATAAGGTTCGCTGTATTTACTTTAAAATGTCTAAATGGTCAATATGCAATTAATTCCCCACACGAAGGAAGAGAACAAAAAATTTTTGTATAAAACGAATTTTTGTTTTATGATACTATGTTATATGTAACATGTTACACAGCTTTGTAACTTTTTCGTAAAATATATTAAATATAACTTGTTTATATAGCATGTCACTCACAGTAAACGCACATTAAGATTGAACCTCATCATTCAAGTAAGTAAATCAGTCAAGTAAATAAAACCATGACAATAATAATGACTTTCTACTGGACTGACGCAACTAAGGGTGATTTGTTTAGCAAAAAGCATTAAGAAATAAGACTATCCATTATCAAACAGTTGGATTATTTAATCACATAAATAAAACCATGATAATTTAAACCTTGAAATAGAACGGGAGTAGTGATTACGTGAAACGTTCAACATAAAGCATTAAGACTGACACAATTAAGTTCTCGATTTTCAATTTAATTAGGGAACAAAATGACTCTGCGTAATTTCGAGTTGATTGAGAGGGTATCCGTCAGGGCCTCCAACATCCTAGCAACCGCATTCCTTTCTTTGTGCAGCACTTCAAACCTCTCGTGGATCTCTCCCCATTCCTTCCAGAAAAAAAAACTGCGATCTGGCAGCATTCCCCACCTCCGACATCCCCTCCAGTTAACCGCACGCCGCCTCAGTGCCACGAGATGGAAAAAAAAGGGCGAGGGACTGATGGAAAAAGCGGGAAAAAATTTGAGGAATTCCGCCAGGGACTGGGGGACAGGAATGGATGAATTGTGATCGTCGTAAGACGAGGACTTAATTCGGTGAAAGAGAGAGAACAAAGCGAGACGGCCGAATGACTGACTGATCTCCCCACCGGTTTGGAAGCCGCCCTTCTAGAGAATCTCCTCTGCATGTCTTTTTGATCCTCAAAAGAATTAAAACATAATAAACAAACCGCAAGGGAGGGAAATAAAAACGAAATAAGAAGGAAAAGTGACGTTATCGTCATTTTCTTCTACTAATAAAAGAAGGTCGTGATGCGTACCACAACGTTTCGTCTAAACATAAACGTCATGTCATCCGTCGCTACCCTCTTTGATCTCAGTTATCTCTCTTATTTTCGGGAACAATCAGCCATCATCCCCGATATGCGCATAGCTTCCTCAAAAGAAGACAATATTCAAGTTTTGGCGTGATGGTAACCACGGGGTGACGGAGGAATTCAACCCGAAGTTTGTATAAGCAAAAATGATCACAAGGCTTTTGCGTGACTTTATTTCTTGGAAATTTTTCATACAGCTGTTGGTTCAACATTTTCAAGGCACAGACATAAGTGAGTTTATATCTGTAGCGTATTTCCAATGCGATTTAAGCAAAGATGTTAGCATAACGCATCATTCACGAGTTAGAACCTGACACCAATTGATTAAAAAAACACCTACTGTGCACGCATTTTTCATACGAAGCATTTTATAAACAGTTTTAATGACAGTCATGACAGAGAGGGTGTAAAAATTTAATAAAGGTCCATTTATCTCAAGTGGAGACTGATAGCCTCTACGTTAACTGGATTTGAGCTTGAATTTCAAAGAGTGCATTGTATAATGATCTAAGAAAAACGACGTACTGTTGAGGGCCATCTTGGCTACAACCATATCGCACCTGTATTTGTGTTGTCTTACTGCCCTATGTTGTCTTATCGCACCTGTCTTGTGTTGTCACGATTTATTCCCTCATGTTTTAAGCAATGAATGAATAAGGTATGCAATTAAATAATTTATTTATCTAACAACATCGTATAATTGACACACCAAAGAAAATTAAGGTATGCAATTAAATTATTTATTTATCAGACTACATAGTATCATTGACACACCAAAGAAAAACAAGAAATGGTTAATAATAAAATACATTATTTTTTAGCAGTACATTCACTAGGTCATTCATATCAAGGCCAATTGGTAAGTTTTCATCGTCAAATGAAAGAAATCTTATAAAATATTTTTTGTGCCGGCCAAAGTACAGAAAATAAACAACTACACATCTCATAATTGAATGACAAGATAAAATCTATAAAAATTAATGAAACCATAAAATTTTTTTTAAATATATATTTTTAGTCAGCAACAAACTTTCTGTGCTACTTTAATCACGGCTTTCCGGTAAGATTGCCTGATCTGGCAGCATACAAGTTGCCAAAGATTTCTCGCATTTTTTTGCCTGACCTCATTCTCTTTGCCTCGTTCTTCTGAGCCTCCACTTATTCTTTTAGCTCCCTCAACCAGCCGCACTTTTCTTTTAATAATCCACAAAGAAGGTTATCTCCTAGAGCAAAAAAACAAAGAAGCAGCAAAGACCGAAATATTTGTCTTCGTGCACTGATTTAGATTACGTCGACGAACTCAGATAAAAAGAAAAAGATTAGAAAACTAAATACTCGGAAAATTTTCAGGAAGTAGCGGGGAAAAAAATCACTCGGAACACAAGCCGCAAATAGGAGACGTTCTTTTATTTCAGACAAAAAGCAGTGCCTAGAGGGAGAAATTTGAATAATTGAACGCAGTGAATAGCTGCAGCAACGGGCGATGACAGTACAACGCTCTGTGGGATTTTAAGAATAACGTCGTCTTATTCAGCGCTGCGACATTCGTGACTCGTGTTCAGACTCCATAGAAAAGTTTCACGGGTCGTTAAAGATATATAAAGATTCGTAATAGCTGTAGGTGACTGGCGCTACATTTTAAGTTTCAATTAAATTCTCACACTTACTGCTACTAGGAAGGTTTTACTTTTTGACGTGCTGAAAGGTAACAGTGGAACGCCTATTCAGGATCTCTTAATAATGACGACGTTTTCCAAGGTATTTATTCCTAATGCGAATCAAATAATCACAAAAAATAATATTTTCATACTGAATACCAGTAAACCCAGCACAACCTCATATGAAAACTAAGCTTCTAAAGGCGGAGAATGATTAGATATCGCCGAAATTCAAGAATTCAGAAGCACGCAGTAAAACCTCGTCATCAATAAGAGACATTCCAATGGAGTTTAATATATTCGGTCCGACAGTAAAGCCATCAAAATTTTCAGGTAAAAATATTCAGTAGGTTAACAGCAATCTTCTAAAATTCTTAAATAATGAATTGAGGAAGAAATCATAATAGAATTATGAATTAAAATACTAGCTCAGTATGCTTAGCATACTTAATGGCATGGTAAATCAATATAAAGTAAAACCAAGAAGACAAAGCATTTTATGGCCATAGCAATATCTTTGCATAAAAATTAATTCAATATAAAGTTATGAAGTTCTTGTCTTGGAGTGCAAAACTGAGTTACCATGTAGTACATTAATCAGCCCATATGGCTAATTTTAGATATCATTGGTAAATATACCTATATTTTACAATAAGCATTCCATATGGGACGTTGGAAATAATAAGTCGTAGTATAAATTAGATTTTTATAAATATAAGGATAATTCTGTGGCCATACTCTGTTAAGAAAGATCATGTTTACGCGGTCATTGTCAATCATTTTACATGATTTATACCATTTCACTAAAATTAGCTATTTGAATATATTTTCAAGACTTAAAAAAGACAACTCTGGCTAAAAATGGCCAATAGTATCCAACTATGCATGTAGATTTTTACATTATATATCCACCCTAATTATTTAAGCTGAAAATGGTCGTTACAGTAGAACTAAATTATTCATGTTTTCCTCTACATTAAGGCATCATTTAACATGGGCACAGAGAATAGACAAACGTTTTAAGAGCTTGACTTTGTCACCCTTTTTATGAAAAACTCCCTTTTTTGAAGCTTATTCAGACATTATTTTCCTGTGATTACCGACTCCCAAGAAATAGGAACGTCTACCTTACTTAGCGATCACTCAGATGTCGATTACTCAAATGTGCTTGTTATCGGTAAATACCTCAGGACCTTTTTACATTTAAAAAAATATTTTTTAATAAATTACGTATCGCCTCCTTCACTTCACGAAGCTTAACAGAGTTTCAGTGCAAAATACAATCATTTTGCATTGCTGTGTACAGCTATTGTACAATATGCAGAAATCTCCATTAGACCAAACGGAACTTTCTCGATGACTATCGATTTTTTTCGATGGCTCGCCTCACCATTTAAACACAGAATGAGGACTTAGAAGGACGATGTATGACAAATGGATATTCACGAATTGTAAGGCCACGTGATGAAATATTCTCCTTCCCTTCTTTCCTCCATACCACGCCGTTTATATCTCGATGTTCTGCTATCTTCAATTCAACACATCCTGCTGCGACGCTCAAATTCAAACGTCCTACGGATCGGATCTGTCCGTCCTTTTTGCTGCACCCTTGTCGTCCCAGCATGAGCTGTCATCGGGGATTCCAAATTCGGTTTTGCAGTACCGCCACGAGTTGAGATACTCAAAGAGAGCACCAAGTGGCTCCGCCTTTGCACTTTTTTCAAAACGCGGAAGCCGAAATATGTGCTGAATTTGCGAAAGAGAAAAGTACGCTACACTTAACCTTGAATATGATAATAATAAAAAAATTAT
Source organism: Ischnura elegans (assembly GCF_921293095.1). Taxonomy (NCBI): domain Eukaryota; kingdom Metazoa; phylum Arthropoda; class Insecta; order Odonata; family Coenagrionidae; genus Ischnura; species Ischnura elegans. The sequence goes on along the minus strand of NC_060253.1, from coordinate 68,006,717 downwards.
AAGGTTTATTCCCTTTGTCTCGTGATGTAAACATGTCTGATATTCAGAAAAACAAAACTGAAATGGTTACCCTTGAAATTTAGAGAAACGATTTTAAGTAGCCATTGAACGAGTTAACCGCTTCTTAAAAATGTAATACAGGACACAGGCGTTAGTTTTTCAAGAATGAGTAACAATAAAATGAGCCATCGATAAATTATTCACCTAAAACTGGCATGATTTTTAAAATTAAAATTCAATGGATAAAAGTCTCCATAAATCTATTCCCTAGGGTATGAATGATTATTTTTCCAGTTATTTTCAAAATCAGGGTATGAATGAAGCAAATATTTTTGGTATGACACAGAGGAATGGCTTTGTCATAAATTCCAGCATTTGTGATTGATTATCTACAGGTTTGTCCAGAGCATTTTGTAAAACACCTCACTATAATCTTTGGTGACGTACATTCTTCTCTCGATGGATCTATATGAAATTAGTAACTTACAAACAAACTACCGATACAAATTTTGGCTTGTCATACGACCTAATATAGTTTTCTATCTGATTAGAATTTAAAATTAAAAAGGAATGACATAAATTGAAAATTTAACGAATTGTCCTGGACTGTTCCCTTTACAGTATTAATCCCCTTCTTTAGTTAGACTTCGTGCCAGTTACTCCTCATTCTTTCCAGGACCCCAGTTATTTTCCTTGCTTATCCAACATCTTCCCATTAAATATATTTTTTACCACCCCCACTCGTTCCAGTAAAATTGTTCTTGCACCATGTAAGTAGTAGATACGTTTCGATGGAAAAATATTTTTCCCAGCATAATACTTTTGTGATGAGATGTTAGGTTTGGACCACTGGCGTCACACACCTCATGACACGCGTATGCGCAACGCCAAACCAGCTGAAGCTTTCGACGATCGAGTATACATAACATATGGTTAAAGAACGTGTAAAAATTGAATTTTTTAAAAATACTCTGGTGTACACCACTTATACATGTCAATGATATCCCATGATGGACGATCCCTTTTGTGTGGCAGCGAGAGAGAAATCCATTTCGTTTGGAACAGCGGTAGTTTTAGGAATGATGGGTGGTACTATTCGTTGGTGACACTTAACAACCATATGATTATTAATTAATATCAATGATGAATGAATTATAGAGAGAAGTATTCTCTCATAAACATTCCATGGTTGTTCATTAAATCCCTTTTTGCATAAATGAATCAACCATACGCTGGTGAGGCGTTAAATCTGGAAGCCTGAAGCCAAACTAGCTTAAAACCATGTCATCAATAAGCTCCTAACACGAAAATATAATTGTTGTTACGGCGTCCTATTTAGTACAAATATGGCGACGGTTAGTTTCGAACACGTGTATTGATGACTCATGCTTTAAGAACGTATAATTATCGACGATTTATAAAAACTCTTTTATGGACGACAACTACATGCCAACTTTGCTTTTAGTGAAACCGAATCAGCCAATCCTTTTAAAAATTAGGTTTTTTCATGCTATACTGCCTACCACTCAAATTGTATATAATCAGAAGAACAACCCGTGGTGGAGTGGCATTTTTCCATACTGAAAGAAAAACATGCAATTTTCCACGATTATAAACTTTCATTCCCGACCTTAGTTTCGAAGTTACTAAATAATAAAGATACAAAATGGTACTATTTTGTGCCTTGAAGATCATCAGCGACGAAGGGAATGCTTGCTCGAGTATAGGAGGAATTTGAGCATCGATAAGATATCATTCGTCTCACCAATCAAGAACATATTGAACATCTATAATCTAAACTTTAGAGGTTTGTAAATATGTGTGTAAAGTTTCATACTCGCTCGAAATACGTATAATCTTTTGGAAACACCGTGTGCATATGCAGGCAAACCATAAAATACAGTCAAACAATAACGCTTTTTACCCATGCATGATAAAATACGCTAAAAAGAGGAAAAATTGTCCCGGTTCACGGTACTCCTTTTTTACCCTCAGCGTATACCTTTCCTTGCCACGTCAGCCGTCCAGTACATGCGTGTCGCAATCTCTCTTTTCTTACCTCGGCACCCACCTTCATCCTTCCAGCGACAGTGTTCAGCACGCATTACCCAGCTAATAATATCCAAAACTACGAGGCACCAGTCATCTGTCTCTCGTTTCTAATCTCGAGGGTATATTCCAGAGCGGAGTGGGGATGACAAAGGCTGGAATAAAAGGCAGCGCTGTTTCCGAGCTAAATTTATTATTTTTTCATTCCCGAACAAGCAACGGCAATTCTTCCGGACGAGCGCAGATTTTCTATTCCTCCGAAAGCTTTGATGGCGACCTTCATATCTCCCATCTCCCTTGCTTTCCTTCCTCGGAATTGTTCCTAATCTCAAAGTGATTAATTAACTCCGATTCTTTTGATACAATATTGTATACCTCATTTTTCAGTCTAAATTGGAACACAGATACAAAGAAATGAGATAATCCGGTGGAAAAGGTGACTGATAAGCTGATTTGGAATGACTTCAGCTCGGCATGCATATTCATTACCTTGAGCTAGCGCTATGATTAGTTTTGTCATTCAAATGTTCATTGAGGTCTAGGAATTCATTTTCTTTGCCAGCAGGTGGGATGCATTTTTGTATTTCCACATAAAGAGATTTCCATTTCATGAAATATTTTACAAACGCTAAAAGGAATTTATTGAAAATTTTCACGGGAAGACATTAAAATACGATGCAAAAACGGTTATTCATACACAAAAAATATGAAAAATGAATGGGTTTGGAAAAGTTTTAAGGGCTTATTTTATAGTTCAGATGTATTCACAGATATGTGCTGTACCACGCTAGAGTACATGTGATTGTGCAAATACTTATTATCATTTTTGCGGGCTTTATGAGGGACAACAAGAATCAGCTGTTGGAAAAATACCTATAAATCCATATTCTAAAAAATGATGAAAAGGAAAGTATTTTAGCTACGTAACTTTGGTATGTAGTGCACATGAAAGTTTTTAGCCGTCATATTCAAATGCAAATTAATATGACAACTGATAATATTTGTATTAAAGACATTGAAAAATGAAAAAATTGAACCCTTTTACCTATTTTTATGATTTAAATAATACACTACATTAAAAGAACAATTGATTCATCTTCACAACATCTAATTTTTTGCATGAGTATGGAGAGATGCAGACCACCTGGAAAAACTTAAGATGACTTGAAAGTCAAAGGAACGTCTTTGGAATACCATGATATTCGTTTTAGTAGCATTTAGAATCAAGCAGCTCTAGTAATCAGTGGACATGAAATAAAATGGTTCCAAGAGCCGCGTAACCACAACAATAGGTAGTCAGAAAATTCGTAACTGACTATTCGTAAAATCAACAGCTCGTATAAAGAAGTTCCGTAACCGGAAGCGATGACATCAACTTATGGATTAAATGAGAAATATTAATCAAAAATGTCATAGAAAATCATTTCAGGCAAGGATATAGTTGAAACACTATTGAAAACTTGTTCAAAGGGTGTAAAAAAATTCTGAAATATTTAAGTTTAACCTATTGTTGCACAGATGGTGGTTTGAGTATTAATATTTCTCATACTCCCCATAAATGCATTTCATCACTTCTAGTTCCGGAACGCCTCGATACGAGCTGTAAGGTTTGCGATACATTGCCAGTTACGAATAGCCTGGTTACCAATTGTGGCGGTTTCGAGATATCGTGGTTGCGAACTGTTTCGTTTACAAAATGCCGGTTACGAAATAGCCGTTTACGTAGTGACGTGATACCACGATTGGCTTGTGCGATAGAGTGAGGAGTAGCGAATAAGAAGCAACTCGCTGGGCAGGCCTGTGTGACGTCATCAACTTATTTGCGAAAGGGTTGACACGGCTATAGAAGAAAGGACACAGAAAACTACGTGTTCTTCACGTTTCAACTCGAACATAATCGACGAAAAAAAATTGAGAAAGATTTATCAATTTCCAAAAATGAAGATATGCCTAAACTCAAACGATGAATGACTGGCAATGAATAACGAACGACTTTGAAGTAGGACGTGGGACTAAGGGCCGTTTGCGGTGTTCCTGTTTGCTCACACCGCGCCAACGGCGTCCCGCATGGTTGGGCACGCCTTACGCCGTATTCCAAGGGGAAAGTGACTGCCACGTTTCGTCCCTTGGTGTGCAGTCAGGTGAGGGCGGAGCAGCGGGTTTTGCCACGGAGGGAAAGCCCTGGGCCGACTGCCTATCCCTGCCATGCTACATAATGCGGTCTCCAACGGGTAAGAGATAAAGGAAGTGAGGAAGGCAGATGCAAAGAGGATTAGCTAGCATTCGGGTCCAGTCATATTGCTCGAATTTCCTCAACAATTCTGTGTAATGTCTTTAGTATTACTTAAAAATGTTTAGTATTACTTAAATTTAGTATTATTTAAAACTTTGTAAGGTTCACTGTTATTTAATTATGGGCACGACCCGGGTTTCGTAACTTGGTTACATCGTCAGGTGACTGATCTTGCATGCATCATACATTTATACACAAAGTACACAAGTGACAGTGAGGACATCTATCGGAAAGGAAAAGGACTGGTTGAAAGGGCGGGGGTGAGGGTTAAACATTGATTATTCATTTTTATTTGCATTATATGTATTTGGAAACAATCTCGCCGGCCTCGGTGGCGGCGGGGTAACGTCCTCGCCTGTCAAACAAGAGGTCGCGGGTTCGAGTACCGCCTGGGTAGGTTTCCCCGGTCCAGGGCATGGTTGCTCGTGTACGTTTACTTGTTAAATTTGTTGAACACCCCGATGTAAAATGGCCAATATGAGCTGTATTCGGTGGTTTGAGATTAAAATAAAATAACAAATAAATAAAAATAAATTTAAAATAATTTTTCGTTTTAGACACCAAAATAACAGTGGGAAAATTATCTCCCAACAAGTTCTACTTGCATATGATGGCACACTCATGAAATATAAAAATACATGTGACCAAAAAGCAGATGACAAACTCCAATGAAAAATGTTGTTTGCTTTAATGAAGTAGGAAAATGAATGTTCACATCTACTGTAGTAATACATGAATGAATGATCACATAATCTCACAAATAATAACGCTTAATACATTGATGCTCCGGTGTTTTAGATTTATATCGGAGTAATGCCATCTAAAGATGGTTCACATCTGTCTGGTTGGCATTTTAAGATATTGAAATTTAAATCTCCTTAGTATGAGACAAATGCAAATTTATCAAAAAGCATTTAAGCTCAAAAATTAAACTACTTTTTACAGAATTATAATGGAAGAATAGCTAAAAACTAGAAATGAAAAAGGTCACGGAAATATGATTCTGTTTCACTTCGGTAAAACCAAAATAACGTTGCATCTGAGCAGCACGCTTCATTGACAATACATTACCTCTTAATGCACCAGGAAACTACAGGAAACTGATCTAGATACACTCATACCTTTATGAAACTACGAGTATTTACTGAAAAATATATCTTTTTTTAGTAATATAGGCAAATTAAAAATATCACCTGAGACTCAAGTAGGCGCAAACTGTTTCGGCGCAAACCGGCAGGACGAAAATTGTCCGACACTTTCATTTCTGTCCCTCCAGCGATGAAAGCACTTTTATCTCGGCGAGACTATAAATAACATTTCCCCTTTCTGAGCGAATTCACCCTTATTTCATTTTCTCCAACCTTCCCTTTGTCCGTTTGAACGGCTCAGTGGCTCTATTTTTTTTCCTTCGACCGCTCAGTGTGCATCACTACTGTTTCACCCCTCACCCAACGGCTTCCAGATATTAGATATAAGGTCAACTTGTAGCCAATAGGAGTTTGTTGTGCTTTGACTGATTCTAAGGGGCTTCATTACTTGAAAATATTCATGCCATGTGCATGAATTTGAGTAAATACTACGAGGCAAACTGAATATACTACCACAAGTGGGTAATATTTTGAAACATCCGATTATTTACAATACAGGATTTCCCAAAAATAATAGAAAATTAGATCAATGAATTCTAGACGATACGGATAGTCTTGAACTACATCTTATTACAGCGTATGTCACTACGTTTATACTGTTTTACCCCTCACTCAGCGGCCCCCAGATATTAGATAAAAGGTCAATTTGGAACAGGAATTTTTTGGGCTTCTGTTGATTCTATGGGACCTTATTACTTGAAAATATCCACGCAGCATCCGAACATTAATCGGATGTAGAAAAAACTCAAGGGGCGCAAAAGATATACTGAGCTACCTTCACTTTTATCGAAATAAAAAGAATTATCAAGTAAAATGCAAAGTTTTATTTTAATTGATTATACCTACACATACACAAGACGATACCATCTCACGATATAAAAAAGTTACAATTGTGGTTCTTCAATGCTCGCCAATGCGTGTTGACCCGCAAGGGGGGGGGGGGGGGGAGGCGCCCCCATATGTATATCACTCCATATGCACCAAATTTGAGTGAATATTTTTTTTCCTTTATTCCCATTAAACCAAATACAGCACATTGGCCTTTTATATCGGAGATTCTCAACAATTTAACGATTACGCACGCATGTACAACAGATATAGTTCTGAACCCATTTTCAACTGAAGAGAATAAAGTTTTATACAATCAGGCCAGACACAATCCAGATATCACGCCTAGATAGAGACAATCTTAAATTGAAAAGTACCACCTATCACATGTGGGTCGTTGTGTGAATTTTCAATTTATTCATAACTTCAGATTTTCCGAAATAGTAGCAAATTTGTTTAATAAATTCTAGGCAATATGGTTAATCACGAACGAAATCTTTGACGTAAATATTCAGGAATGGTAACCGTGTAAACTAGTCACTAAAAACCGATTTTCAAAGTTTAAAAAATAGTATCACTCAGTGGAGGCAGCAAAAAATATGAAGAGTGTTTTTCCTTTGCAAAAATAAAATTTTAAAAATGTTACACTCCATAATTTTCTCTCACTCTTTTTTAAATTAAGTTTAGCACCGCACAAACTAATACTTAAGAGATATAAATATTTATCTCAATCGAGGAACATGTCAGATTGATACAAATGTTTCGAAAACATTGACTTAGACCCCTCTGTTTTGACGACGGAAAAGGAAAATCGATTTATGCCCTCATCTTCTTCAGATTTCTATTTCGGTAAAACAGAAGTCGGCAAGCAAGAAATAATAATTATTATTATTACTATTTTTATAAACGTCTTTATTGGGCAAGATCGGGGCTAGAAAGTCCCATCTTCCATCTAACCCCTCGTCAAACATGAAATATATGCGGTTAAATATATTGTCAAGTTGCTCGTGAAATTACATGCAGAGAAATTACATAAAAATAAATAGAAGTTCCATTTTCAGTCAACAAATAAAATTATAAGTTAACAAAGTTACCATTGACCAAGTGTAAAAAGATGTTAGTGAACGTGGGAAAAACCTAAGGATATTGACTGTCGTCCTAATTGGAAAAAAACCCACTGCAGGAAAACGCCCACATAAGAAGGGGGGGCGTGAAAAACCTGCGAAAACCTACTGAGAGAGCTTTTAATAAAAGGTACTCCGATCAAAGAAAATACTTGACCCATGTATTTGGCTTGAAAGAAACTAAAAGCGGTTCAAATAAACACCTCATGACTCTTTGGCCATAAATATGCATGACAATGCAGATACCTCGGTGCTGTCCCTGTCATGTGCTCTGGGTGTACTTACGTATGCAAGCACAGAGTACAACCTATTACTATGCTCCACTACCATCCCATCCCTTTCCGATAGGGCCTGAGTGGTATAGACTAAGGATGCATTGAGTGGAAGGAAGGTGCTGAAAGCTGAGTTCTTAATGTAAGATTTTACACTTTCCCGGCGAACAACATGTAAAAACTCTTCTCGGGATACCGCGCCGGTAAGATTATATGAGAGCGCCGACGTTTCGGGTACCGACTCGCCACCCATTCTCACGACTCTTAAGCCGTGAGAATGAATAGCGTGAGAATGAGTAGCGAGTTATTCATTCTCACGGCTTAAGAGTCGTGAGAATGGGTAGCGAGTCGGTACCCGAAACGTCGGCGCTCTCATATAATCATACCCGCGCGGTATCCTGAGTTCTTAAAATATGTGAATCAGAGTTGATAATTTCGATACATTATGTTGCATCCTAAGATGAAAGGTAGGGCGAAAGGGAATCTGCCCCTAAGCATCGAGAATATGCTCCGAAGTCGCTTGATCAAGTCCCTTTCCCCTACTCTTCCGTGATAAGTAACACTACTAAGCTGGCTTCCTAATTCCACAGATATTATTGTGTAGCCTTTAGACTGCGGGAACGATTTTAAACGTTATGTGCGCTGACTGCGGGAAAAACGTTTTTAACCCTAAGGTTATATCGCCTTATATGCGCTGACTGCTCCAATCGTCTATTGACGATTTTCATTTATTTATATATTTTGAAATTATTTTTCGCATAATTGTAATACATGTTCTAAAGTTCATCATTTGAAGTAAAATCAGCAGAAAATTAGTCAATTAATTATTTTTGAAACACTTTTTTTCTTAATTAAAAAGTTATAATTAATAAAATTATGCAAAAAAAAATATTATAATTTTTTTGCGCCTGTGGGGAGCTCTATATGAGCTTAAACGTCTGACCAGTAGTGTCATGGTACCGAAACATAAGAAAACAAAAGATGATAAAATAGATGATGAGTGAAATAAACACGAGTATCGAATAACAAATTGAAAAAAGTTTTTAAAAATTAAATTTAAAAAATAAGGAAATTTATTATTAATTGCCAGTTTTAATAGCTTCTGTACACATTTTTAAGCGCTAAATCCCTTATTCACTCACACTTTAGAAGCATGAATAGAAATGCAAAATTATTCCTCAGATTGTCAGATTTCCTGATAGAGATATATAGATTTGTAGTTCGTGTTTGATTTCTGTGGAGTCTTCTATTAAAAAAAAACAGAGAGACGTAGGATATATTACTAAAGTTAACATTGACCGGAATATCTATCCTATTAAAGTGTTTTTAACCAATTTGCAATGATTTTTATGAGTGTAATTCAAATATGTTATATTCGTGACTTGTTACTTTACTTTTGTTTGTGACTGCAAGATCCAAAGGAAATATTTTTCCCATTTATCATAACGTAAGATATTCTGTCGGATGGCATCCTCAAAGGATAAAACCACCATATGGGAATAGATAATATGGATGATTCAATCCATGCTTTTGAAGTTTAATATTTTATCTAGCAATCTGAGCCGACAATTGCCCCTTTAACTTGAACTGCAGCAGTCATTATCTAATAGTCTAAAAAGGCTGCCCATTTCCAAGCCTAAATATTTTTTATCATTATTATTTGTCATGAAGACTATTTTATAAGTTGATTACTCTAATTTGATCTGGCATTCACCAAAATTTTTCGCATACGAAGACCAGCTTCGCCGAAAGAACCGGTAAAAAAAGTATTTTCATATATAAGATAAAAAAGCAGCACGTATAGTCTGGTTCCTTAGTTTTCAGTAAATGAGGTTCAATCAAAAGACGTAAGATATTTTGATATTTTAATGAAATAGCATGTGCTTCCTTTCAGGAATCAACTTTTTCAAATATCTTAATTACGTTAGTTGATTTATTTCCGATATCCCCACTGCATAAATAGTGCCTAATATTTATTATTTCTCCTTGTGTATATAATTCTGCCCTGTGGGGCTGAGCACCGGCGTCCACTTGAATACACACTTTGTATATGTACTTCAAACCCACACTATACTCGATCTACTCTCTCCCTTCCCGCAGTCAATCTGCTTCTCCCAACGTGACACCCAATCCTGCCACTTCAAAAACTCCTCAAGTGACACGGTCCGGGTTTCATGCTTTCCCTCAAGTGCTCCCAGAGAACTGTACCAGCCCACCCAATTCCGAAAACCTGGGCCATAATCCCTCCTTCAACTCTCCCTTGTATTGCTATTCTTGTCAACGAGGTTTCATCATGCCTGGGTGATTAAAAATAAATCTCTAAATCTCACCAAAGCCGTTTCCTGTTAACCCATTTACGCCCAGAAAACTCTCCGCCTGCGATTGTGAAGATACTAAGACAAATTGCTTTCATGTTGGTCCTTAGAATTCCAGAGAAATATTTCGGAGATATATAAACTTGTTCCTTCAGGATGACCCGTAGGTACACTGTGAAGGACCAGACAGAAGAGCCATATGGGTACACTTCATGGTAGTGAAGTCAAAACCTAATGTTGTTCAATTTCTTCGAGTGACCTTGATAGAAAGGATGAATCTTTAAGGAAAAGTATTTTTGCATCAAGCATGTAATGTCTCCATTGCATCTTTGCATTTGCATCTAATGTCTCCATTCTTCTGGTGCTACCGCGTCGGTTGTGGGTTCAAGACAACAGTTTTGTTGGCACTGTTGCCAGCCATATATGCTTATTGACACCGATTTTTTTTCATCTATGTCGTAGCCAGTGGCTGATCCAGGATAGGGACAAGGGGGGCCTAAATAGGGATTAAAATTCCAGCAGTAGTGAGGATTGGAAAATATTACCATTCTATCTAGTGTAAATAGGACACCCAAGTCTATAGTCCCTCCCTTAGCCCACTTCATGGATCCGCCACTGGTCGTAGCCACATAGTCGGTCACTTATGAACCTCGGAATGGAACCTCGACACCGCGGCAACCTACGTAGCCGCAATAAAATAATCTACACTATGCCATTTTCTGTTTACTTTTATTTTACTTGCATTTAATTTACGTACAGAAGCCTTCCATATTGAATTTCCGTTCCGCTTCCGTCTCTTTCCTTTATTGGTCATATCACGTCCGGCTTCCAAAATAAATTATTCTAATAAATTAATAAATTATTATTTGCCTTAGTATCTTCCAATTAATTAAAATTTAAAAAAATAGTAAGAGGATTGAGTTAAATGCAGGCTTCAACTACATATTTGCAGCAATTGGACAGCAAAACGGAGAGAGGGTTTTCTTCAACATCCTCATTTGCTCAAAATGATAGGGTGTAGCCATACGGCTACAGAGGGCGGAAAACGGTTAAGAAGTATTTCTTTCGTGTGATAAACCCATATGTGATAACAAAAAACGAGCATGTTGTTAAGCTGCAATACACCAATGAAGTCAATGTGTACGACTTCAATGAAAAGCTTTTCCAGAAACTCGATTCGACTGTAATAATGTTACAATGGGGTGGGTCAATCATACGCGAAATCTCAATTCGCTTAAAATAATACGGCAAATGAAAGGGATAGATATAATTGGCTACTAAAGAAATATTTACACCCATTTTTTCCACTCAATGAAAAAATAAAAATCGAAAGCTCTGCGCTAGTAAGTTGCTGACATTATTAGAGTTTCGTTCAATTGGTCGTTCAGAAAGAACCTTTTCTTGAGGGAAGGATTTGCCTAAAATAATACAAACAACAAACAGCTAAACACGGCGAATGCGCGAGGAGGAAGAGAAAGTGAGATGCGGTGACCTGCTCGACAGGATTGCGTGACGTCATCAACTTATCTGCGAACGGATCAAGACTGTGGATTTTTCGCTGCCTAGGGAAGTAGGCGACGCACCAAAATATAAAAAAACGGAAAAATATTAGTATCTTTATTATTATTTTTTCACTATCAAATTCCACAGTAGAGCGAATATGGTGCTCGAGCGCAATCCTACCCCACGTACTTTACTTGGGTGACAGTTTTTATTTACCATCAGCCCATGGAAAATTTTATTGAGGTGCATAAATTCTTTTATCATAATTGCTACTTTATGATGCATCCTACTGATCAGTTTTCTTGTCATAATAGAATATACATTCTAGTAGTGAACGAGGAGTTCTCTAGAAATAGACAACAAAAGAAAAGTCAACAGAAATCATCAAAAGTCATTTGTAAATCACTTTCGACTTGCTTTAGCTTTGTGAAAAGCATTTTCAAACAGTACAACTTGTAATTTCAGTTTTTAACAACACCATAGAGATCATAATGGGATAAAATATCATCAAATAGTCACGGCAATACCATCGGCAACAGCTAACGGCATCCTACACATCAGTTTTCTTGTCATAATAGAATATACATTCTAGTAGTGATCAGGAGTTCTCTGGAAATAGACAACAAAAGAAAAGTCAACGGAAATCATCAAGAGTAATTTGTAAATGACTTTTTGACTTGCTTTAGCTTTGTGAAAAGGATTTCTAAACATCAAAACTTGGAATGTCAGTTTTTAACAATACCATAGAGATCATAATGGGATAAAACATCATCAAATAGTCAAGGGAATACCGTCGGCAACAGCCAACGGCGATATTGTTTCACTCCTTATCCGTGGCATCCGTTACGTCCGCCCCGTTTGCTTCCCCGACCTGCCAACACACGTGCAAGCGCAAAGACAAAAGCGTGAACATACGTGCTAATGTGAGAGGCTCTGTGTGTGGCCCTCCACATCCCTCCCTCATCATCTGGGTGCATGTGGAAGAGAGGCCTAGAACCCTTCAAACGCACCGACCGCCTAATGGGATTTATGAAACCTGACTGGTCAAAGGGATGAGCGACTCCAGTTTCGCATGGTGAGAGGCGTAGAGTGGCCAGCGGATGGAAACGGAGGGGTTGGGGGTATGGTTTTAAAGGGAGGAGGGTCAACGATGCGAGACGGGTAAATACCCACTGCGTAGGGTATTAATAAATTGGTATTTCCTATTGGTATGGAAATTCCCTAATGAAATCTGCTACTTTTAAAACCCTACGCTTCAAACAATTTTTTATATCCCACGTCACTACTTTTAAAGGCTTAAGTGTGACGACTTGGGCAAAATAAAATGTAATTACCTTGGCCATATTCGGGGCTAACAATTGAATTGATTCATAACGTAAGTTTTTAGCAAGTGCTTATCAAGTTGGCCACAATATTACAGAGAAGTAGCTACAAACAAGGAGCTTTTGTCAATTTCTAAATAATTTGCCTGTTGTTCGAATCATCTTCGAAGAATTACAGCTATATAATGAGAAACTTGGGAAAAAAATGGGAAACAAAAAATCAAAATATTCTCAATTTTTTACCATTTGTTTAAAGCTATATACTTTAAAATTATGTGGTTTGTTTTAATAGACCTAATTTTGCCTTATAAAGGACATCTCAAACTAACATAAAAAACTGGCATGTGAAATGAATCAGCTACTTTTAAAACCCTGCGCTTGATACAATTTTTTATATCCCACGTCACTACTTTTAAAGGCTTAAATATGACGGCTTGGGCAAAAGAAAATGTGATTACCTTGACCACGAATCGATACAGGACTCCCCGAACTTATCAAGCTTATAAATAGTTATCAATAGTTACAACAAAAAAAGCGTTGTTCATTTATAATTTGTGATACTCAAATATCTAAATGATTATCCCCGTGTCTTTAAGAATAATTTCATAATTTTCCAAGCAGTTTCAAAACATGCACCTTAAACGTATCTATTTTTATACGCGATAAAAATGTGGTGAAAAAAAATCACTGAAATATTAACCTCATAACAAATTTTTTCTAATCACGGTAAAAAATCATTTCACACTTATCAAGCACCTTTTGAATTACATGTTCGGAATGGGATATTATTTTATTAAATATGTGCCTTTTCGTGAGTGGAAGAGATAAAGTTGTCAGAATAATTTTAAAACAGATACCATTCTGGAATTTTCCCTGAAATTCTATGGATACTCTTAGGAACAATGAAATTCCCTGTCTTCTGACTACGTAGGTTGTTGGTTATTGACAACAGTTTCACTGGCTCTGCTGCCAGCGTCTTCAGGTCGAAGATACCGTTCCGCGATTCTGGTCCTCCTTATATATGGGCTGAGCCCAAAGCCAGCGAAACTGTTGTCATTAATCAACAATGGACGCGGTAGTATCGGAAGAATGGAGACATTGGAATTCCCAACTTTTCAGGTTTGAAAAAAAATGGCAACGCTGATTAAGGATAAGGACCAAATTTCAAGCTATAAATGACGTTATGAGAAGCCTAGGGGTACTAATGATTTTCTTTCTAAACAGTGTTAGGTACAGAAATCAATAAAAGAAAAATACAAAAACTTTGTGGCCAAGAGATACAAATGAGTGTCTGTTCTGTGCTGACATTTTTTATATTTTTTATTCCCAAACCAGCTGCTCTTATTCATGCAGCTCTTTTTGGCCATTTTATATCGGGGTATTCAACAATTGTAACAAGTAAACGTACACAAACAGCCATGCCCTGGACCGAGGAAACCTACCTAGGCGGGACTCGAACCAGCGACCTCTTGTTTGGCAGGCGAGGACGTTACCCCGCCGCCACCGAGGCCGAGTGGAATATCAAATGCACTACTAAATATCAATTAAATCACGTTTGCTTTCCTTATCTAATTTCTCTACGTACCCAACTATGTTTAGAATAAAAATCACTTGTACCCCATGACTTCTCACCTGCTCAAATAGCCTGCAGCTTTCCAGTTAGTGTATTTACCCTGCTACATAATCATCTCAGGTATTTTACATCACGATTGAGGGTGTTTTGCATAACAAAGGCTGAGGTGAGGAAGGAGATAGAAGAGAACAGTGGCGGGACGTACACAAACAGGAACTCTGTTAGCGTGTCTGGGGGTGGAAGGAGGAACGGGATAGGAAAGGGGTCGTGTATGACGCAATTTCCACCTTTTTCGAACGAACGCGCGTTTTCTCTCCCGTGAAAAAAAGTTTTTTTTCCCCTCCTCTAAAAAATTTAATTTTTTTTTGTTTCACACTCGAGTCCAACCCACTAAAAACTACCGTTTAGCTTCCAATTCTCTTTTTTCTCCCTCTCTCTCTCTCTCTCCCCTTTCACGCATAGTGCTCCCTTTCATGAATTCGGACTACTCGTCACTTTGAAGCGACCCCGCGCATAAACCCTTTCGCTCCATTCCGCTTGCCTCCACCCGAACATTTTCCGCTTACCGTAGCAATTAACACTGTCGGGACATTAGATTACCAAAGTACCCGAATAAGGGTCGCGGATTGACATGGAGTTAAACATTAAAAAATAAGCAATGAAATAATTTTCGTAAGATAAAAATTTGCGGTCTTCGGTGATTTCGGGGTGAAACATTTTCCGAAAATTTTCGAACCGGAAACCCTAAATTTTTTCCGCTTACCGCAGTAATTAACACAATAGGGGTATTATATTACCAAGTACCTGAATAGGGGTCGCGGAATGACCAAAAAGTTAGACATAGAAATATGAAAAAAAAAACTGAGTAATGATAAACCTTTTCGGTCTTTGGTGTTCACGGGGTTAAACACTTTCGAAATCGAACATTTTCGAACCGCACACCCGAACCTTTTCTGCTTACCGTAGCAATTTACACTATCAGGGTTTAAGGTTACCAAGTGCACGAATAGGGGTTGTGGAATGACCTAAAGTTAATCATAGAAATAAGCAAAAAAGTGAATTATTATAAACATTTTTGGTCTTCGGTTTTCGTGGGGTAAAACATTTTCCGAAATTGAACATTTTCGAAGCGAACACCTGGAAATTTAATTCATGATATGGCACAGTTCATAAAATTCTCTCATGCTATATAGGGGTATAGAGAAGAAATAACTTGTCCACTTCCTCACTTAACTTTAGTAAGTATTCGCATAAACCTATTTGCATAACCTGCAGATATCGGAATGCAATTGTATAAGGAAAAAATTGTATTTGTATGGTAAGGGAGATTACAATATTGAAAGCATAAACATCGATAAGCTTATCGTATTACTGACTGGAAGTAGGGCTCTATGCCTTGGGCGTAATTGAGGGCTACAAAATGATTTATCTTGGATATCCGGGAGAAAAACGCTAAAGCAATTATGTCACAAATATGTTATTTAAGATTAAATTATAGATTTCTCAATGGACGACTTCAAAAATTTAAATTATTTTAAAAATATGATTGATGACTAGGAGAAACAGTACAACAAAAAATTGCGTAGGTTATTAATCCAAGTCACCCGCTGCGGCCTTCACATGAAGGGAGGATTTGACGCAGGGACAAACCGAACTCAATCCGACAGTAATCGGAAATAATGCGACATAATGCTCCCGATGCCCCCAAAGAAAATAATGAAACGAAAATGACAGGCGACGTAAAAATGTGGGTTATTGGCTAGAATTCGGGAATAAAGCCGTCAATCAAACGGTGCGACGTGAAATCCTTTGATTGGATCGCGCGGAGGAGCGCTTTAGTCACCCGGAACGCGAACTTTTTGTTGCACCCGCCGTTTGAATAGTCGACTTCAAAGCCCAGGCAAAACGAATGGCGTTCGTAAACAGCGACATGGTGGAATCACCCAAGTATGTACAAAGCCAGTGCCGCGAAATTAAATAACTTCCGCGAGCCCGGACTCATTGCCGTGACAAGCCTGATTGACAAGAGCTGCAAAAACGTATCAAAAGGTCTTTCCATGAAAAGAACGGCGGGATGGCAATTAGTAAACAGATGCATCATTCAAAAAAGAAGGTGTCATTGGCCAAATTAACTCTAATAAATTACATTATGTCATTAAGTGTAAGCATTTATCCACATTGAAAACTTACTATAAGGACCGTGTTTTTAGTCAAAATACTTTTATCTGACCTTTTAAGCATGCCTATAACTTGGATTCGTGTTAAATAATTCGATTTTGGCTTTAGAGTGAAAACTTTTACATATGAGTAAAGTTTTTAAATTACATTATGTCATTAAGTTAAAGCATTTATTCACGTTGGATACTTCATATAAAGTCGGTGTTTTATGCCACAGATATGTTTATATGACATTATAGGAATGCCAATAGCTTAGATTCATGTTTAAAAATTAGAATTTGGCTATATAATTCAAGTTTCTCATATGTGTAATGTTTTTCAAGACCGAATATATCCTTAACGAGCTAATATAAAACAGGGAATATTTTCCTTTTAAGTATACCGGAACTAGCCACGGTGATAACTTTTACAGGAGTCACTCGCAATGCACAAATTGTGCGAAAAATCCTCAGAGAAATATCGAACGTCTTGATCAGGATTCGAACCCGGATGATGCCAAAAGCAGTCCAAATCGTGCGCACAATGCCACAGCACCAGAGAGCAGGCCTCGACTTAGAACACATGATGTGAACTGCCTGTGGCATCATGCGCTCAGCAGTCGATAACACCTTGTCCGATTGTGTCCATATATACCTATTCACAGGGAGGAATGACGCCTCCGTAGCTGGCTAAAACACTCGACCGGAATTCTGGGGATCCGGGTTCCAATCCTGGTCAAGGTGAATGATTTTTCTCAGGGGATTTTTTCACAAAATTTTCCGTGCAAAAAAAAAGAAAACAAAAAATAACAGTAGCGTTGTCATATTTAAAATTTTATGGAAAATTGAAACTTTTGTCACCATTTCATGGTATCTAAATTTAGAAAAATAAAGAGAGGAAATTTTCAAATTAGAGAGAGGAAAATGACGTCAACTGAAAATTTCATGGCAATACCGTAAGTTTTGAATAAGTACGCCACAACTAAATCAAGGGAGGGGTATTGATGCGTATGAAAAACTGCCCGAGGGGGAGTGATGAGGTGAAAAACTGTCTATGACCGGAAAAAATATACATTTACTACTAAATCCAAACAAAAATTCCAGTAAGTTAGGGTGAATTAATATTCAAAGAACATTCAATACGTATTGAATGTGTACATAAACGCTGCAGAGTTCTAGATCAACTCTGACTTTTCATTATCATTATCAGTATTCATACAAGCGACGAATGAGACATTTTATCACCTAAATACTCTACTAAATACAATTCGACAAAGGATTTAATCTTCATATTGAATCAATTTTTACCAATTTTTTGCTTCAGTAGCCGTTATGAATTTGTTTCACATGGGAAATGTTTCCCATTATACTATTTATTGGATTTAGGAAATGTGAAAAAGGTTAGATGGCTAGATGACAATTTTAAATTACCCCAAACCATTTATTATTAGATAAATAACCTACCACATTAATCATGAAGTTTTATTCTATAAAACTCTTTCATTCACGTGAATTCGACTAGTTAATTTTCGAAAGCTGAGGTATGAGTAATTCTACAGTTATGCAATTTCAAATACTATTTGCTCAGTTACTAGAAAGATTTCACCTTCCTCTATATTTATCGAACAATGTTTTCAGTCTGTGACTATATCATATGAATATGCTGATGAGGAATAAATTACTGAAAAGTTTAATAATAAAAATAATTATATTTGCATGCCTCATAAATTGCAAAACTGTAGGTATGATCAAATGATTTGCAACTTATTATCGCGGAATTAACTTTGCCTAACAAGTGTCAATAAAATACAGCTGAAATGGCTGCAATTCACGAATAAGAGAAATGCGAATTTATCCAACCTTTCAGGCACTCTAACTTTACTTCATTTATTTTTGATATCTAACAAAAGATGAAAAAAGGTATGCCATAATTCCTGTCTCCTCTTTTTAATTTTTGTATAGTTGAATTCTTTTTTATTTTTTGTCATAGACTTCATGTATCCATTTAATCATATCCATTCAAAGCCCTGAAGAAGAATTTAAAAAATATATCGAAACGTATGTCAAAAGTTTTGCAAATCATTCCTACACCTATACTCTGAGACGCTAATCAGCATCTAACAAAAGACGTAAAAAGATATAGTCATTTTAACTATTCATTTTTACTAGACATCCTTTAACCAGCACAGACGAAAATGCACGGCTTGGGAAAAAAATCAATAAACAAAGCAGTGTGACCATTCCTCACGTAAGAAAACTTTCACCCAAACACATCAACGAGAGACGGCTACATCGTCAAGGCATGGACGACGAAATGGAAATGAAATAGGTACACTTTCTGCTTCTTAACCTTTCTTTATGGACTGGAAGGCACGGATAAGAGATTGAACGGGGTTATCCCTCAGGACATCATTCAAGGTTGGAAGGGGAGAAGATTGATTAGCTCGAGGAACACGGAAGAGGAGAGAAGCTGAAGGGTAGGGAAGCGTTGAGGAGGCTTGGGAGGAGATAATGTTGACGATGAGGGGGGTGCGAACTCGTGGTGACGCGAAGGTGGGGAGAGTGAGTCCCTGCGAAAGATAAGCGGGCGAGGAAAGGGATTGAAGAGAGTGAAATAGTTGAAGAGGCAAAGGCGGTCGATTAAAGGGTGAAGACTTCCTCACAGGTGGAATGGGTTCAAAAGCATGAAGGTAAGGCCAGAGATTTTGAACACGATTTAGTAAGACCCCAGGGCAACTCCCAATAATTTTAGTTATTATAAATAAAGTTCTACTATCGGATTGGGTAGATTCATAAGGAGAATCAAAATATCTTGTAGATTTCACTTAGACCTATGTGAATGCACGTACCTAACTTACCTAAGCCTATTTGATCATGGTGAATTATATAGAAAACATCTTTCCCCCATACCCAAATTGAGCAATACTTTAAATTTCCTAATACCTCTAAGACAACACTCTAACCACCACACCAACCCGATCCCCATTCAAAAAAATTATTAATTTTATATATATTTCTCTAAATATTATTTTTGATTACTACATTAAGTATATTTATTATTTATGCCTTCATTTATTATACTGCCAGGTAAAATCTACCTGTAGATTGTAATAATTCAATGTATTCATACGTATTGGAAGATATACTTGAAATTTACTCTAAATATTATGTCAAGGGTGGAATTTTCATTGAATGCTTACGAATGGTTTTCTTAAGTATATTTTCAGCAGACTATAAGCATCATTCATCGTTTTGTCCTTTGAATAATAACTACCCTGTCTTGTTGATGCAGTTACATCTCATCAATTTACATCTTATTACATAAATATATGAAATTATCCGATGGCATAGCCGTTATAGCAGAAACAGAGAAGGATTTGAAAAATATTCTGGTTAATATGAGTAGAGTAATGAGTAGATATCAACTGAAAATAAGCTCGAAGAAAACCAAGATCTTAGTATGCAGCAGAAGAGAAGAAGTTAAGACCAACATTAAAATAGGGAGGCAAAAACTGATAGAGGTGGATGAATTCTGTTATTTGGGAAGCAAGATAACTAGTGACGGGAGAAGCAAGAAAGAAATTATCAGCAGAATAGCCCAGGCGAAGAGAGCATTCCACCAAAAGAGGGACCTGCTTACAGCGGGAAACTTAAATATGGAAGTAAAGAAACAATTTATAAGAACCTACATCTGGAGTATGCTCCTATACGGAAGTGAGGCATGGACAATGACCGCAGCGGAGAAAGCAAGGATGATGCTACAGAAGTGGTGTGGTGCTACAGAAGAATGATGAAAATCAAATGGATCGACCGAGTTAGTAACGAGGAAGTCCTAAGAAGGGTAGGAGAGAAGAGAAGCCTCATGAAAACCTTAATAAGAAGACGGAGCAACCTTATAGGCCATATCTTGAGACATGATGGCCTGATGAAGACAATCGTCGAAGGACAAGTGGAAGGCAAGAATGGAAAAGGAAGAACTCGAACAAAATATATGGAACAAGTAAAGAGAGATGTGAAAGAGAAGAAATACGTAGGTGTAAAAAGATTAGCTGATAGGAGAACTGAGTGGAGAGCTGCATCAAACCAATCCTAGGATTGTTGACCAGTGATGATGATGATGAAATTATCATCATGGAAACTGAGTATTGTGCATTACAAGACAGTCTTTCTACAGACTCATCATTTGCTGATACATTCCTCAATATAAATTAGATTCCTGCCTATTTATGCTTGACAAAAATGCCTCTTGCGTATTTTCCAAAAAATTTCTTTTTTATTTTCTGCGCGACACGATTTTAAGCTTGTTCGTCTGCCAGCGAAATGTTTCGCTGCTCGTTCACTTGTAAGGGATCGGTAGTTTTTGTTGAGGTCTACTCATTCATTCGCATTATAAGATTTGTCGATCCTATAATTTAAAATCCCCTGGGACAAGAGCGCTGAGCACAGCTTTTGTTCGAGGATGACGCGAAAAAAATTGGTGTCTGAACTCCTCTGTTATTTCCAATCGCCATGCGGTTGACGGGAAATGCTATTTCAGAAACATGGGTCTCGCTGGTTTAAAAGGCAAACGTGGACGGTTTCGCATGGTTTACTCGGACAAAAAGGTATGGTTTTGCGATTTTATTTTTATGACAACCGAGTTCGTAATTGTTGGAATTAAAATCGGGTTATGCGCCCTTTGCAACAACTTTCCTTATTATTACTTCACTTTTTTATAATCCAGAGAAATTCATGATATATTCACATAGCATATACTACAGCAAAACTGCCCACTGTATGAGTTGCAAATCAATCGAGAAATCTAACTTGGAGAACTTAGAATAGTTTTTGTGCCTATCGAATCATATTATAATTATCCAGGTAACGCCATTTTAAATTGATCTGACTCTCTTTTTGAGCTTTCAATGCCATAGTTACGACTGATTGATTTATCGTCATGATATCGTTTGGGCTCTTTATAGCTAAATAGTTGTTCCATAAACCCCCTCGAAAAGTCAACTTAGAATTATATAGAGATTTGGAATATTAATATTCGTCATTATTAGCAGTTGCTATTTGAGGTAGGCAAGGAAATTAGCGACTATCACTCGGATTGTTAAGCTATGTCCTCATAGCTCATTTTCGGCAGGCGCGACATTGGGTTCCAAATCTCTGTTCGAATTGAAAAGATCATATTAGAACCTTAGGTATATTTAGAGGCCCTTTAAAAGCAATTCAAGCTATCGGATTGGTCGGATCCGATTATTTTTATCGCATTCAATATTTTTATCGGACCCGATATCTGATATCGCTATCGCCAACTATCGATAATATGATATAGCACAGCTAATAATATCGTACGTGATAATTATTGTACTTCATTTGATTTGCAAGAAAATGTTCGTGAAGGGGATCAGAAGAACACTTTACGCAGAAATATTTCGCAATTATTCATCTCTCACGCAGTCTTTATTCTCCAAATGTCTTTTTTGTTATTTAACCAACATTGCCGGTCTCAGTGGTGGGGGGGGGGAGGGGGTACACAAGTCTACTGGGAAATGCAATAAGATATTAGGGAACGGAATAGAAGAATAAAATTCCCCGTTATAGTTTGTGTGCCGATAACGGACGGTTGGCTGTTTCATTTTGGGTTTTATATTTTGGGAATAGATCTTGAGGTCATAGTAGAGGCCCTTTAAGAACAGCAAAAGTTATCGGTTTTATGGGGCCTATTTATCCCATTTTTATTATTTATCTCATCCAATATTTTTATCGGAGCCGATATTAGTTATCGCTGTCACCAATTATGATATTAACAATTTATCATATCGTATAAATAATATCGTATCGTATAGTGATAAATTACTGTAATTCTTACAAGGAAACGTTTGCGAAGGGAACAAAAGAACATTTTACTCAGAAATATTTCGTAATCATTCCTATTTCACGTAGCCTTTCTTCTCTAATACCTATTTTTGTTTTTTTTTAATCATGCAATATACTAAGTATTCCGATATTTAGTTTTCAATATCGTCCAGACTAAATAACTTTACTAGTAAGTTCAGGAGGAGACACAGTAACGAAACGCCCCCGGAAGTGAGTAAATAGTGTCCAGAAACTGTTAAGCCTAACAGAAATTCGGTGAAGAAGCATCCTGAACTGTTTTCGACGCTGTTTTTAGTGGTGTGGTAATAAATAAATAGGTGTTCTAAGTTTTCCGATGTATAATTTACAATATAACCCAGGCCTACACACATCTACTGGGACGTGCAAGGGTAACGGAATGTCCCCAGAAGGAGGATGAGGGCCCCTGTTATAGTTTGTGTGCCGAGTAAGGATGGATGGCTGTTCCATTTTGGGGTATTGATTCTCGATGTGGGAGCAGAAAGGCGACGCGGGTTGGTGGAGGTAAAACGCTTCGATGGAAAGGGCAAGATAGCATCGGGGAAGGAGGCTGTGTGGGACGATAGAAGCGATGTGGGGAAAGTAGGCGCATAATAATGGATCGTGTCGCCCCCTTTACCACGGCAACCCCGCGGGAGAAGAGGTGTAGCCCACACCGAGACGACTTGGGGGTAGTGGTGTGTAGAGGCGGGTGGAAATATCCTGTAGATAGGGAGGAAAAAAAGGTGGTGCTCTTCAATCTTCCTCCAGAGAAACCCAATTCTCCCCACTCTTCTTCTTTAACGCTCGCCATCTCACTCAAGGGAGAATTTCTTCATCTTGCTCGCTCCTCGTTGTTTACATCGCGAGGCGAAGAATTTGGTTTAAATTGTGAGCATACAGCCGAATATCATTCAAGTAAGTATGAAATATTACGGTGACAATCTTATTTTAGCAATTTCAATACATGACATTATCGCCGGCTGATAATTCTGGAACTTTCACTATCATTCACTGCTATAAACTCTACAGCTCGTTGTGGGCTGGCTGAAATTTCTTGTGCATTCGCCATCGCTGAAAATTCTTGTGCAATCATTCTCATTTACAGCTCTCAACTCTGCAGCTCGTTGTGAGCCGGCTTAAAATTTTCCATCATTCGTAGCTATCACCTCTAGAGTTCGTTGTGGGCTGGCTGAAATTTCTTGTCCTTCACTATCATTCAAAACTACAAACTCCACAGCTCGTAATGTGCCAGCTGAAAAAGCTACCACATTCACTATCATTAAAGGCTATGATCTCTAAAGCTCGTTGGCCTGATGGCAATTCTTGAGCATTCACAATCATTCATAGCTATCACTTCCATAGCTCAATGTGCGCCTCGGCTTCTTCAATGACATGCATCCAATCAGTTCTTCTTCGTACTGTAAAATAATTCGCACTGCATAAAACTCCTAATCAGTTCCAGTATAAGTTAATTTTTATTGATCAAAAACCTCATGCATACTGTATGAAATAACTAGCAGATATGTATTTTAGTTATACCTGAATAACTAATAATAATTCAAATAAAAGTAGCAAGTTATTAACTTTACTTACTGAAACTACCGGTTACGACGCTTTCATTTCAGGAAACTGCAAAGTGCATGGTATGAGTAAATAAAGTTAAGTGAACTTCTATTATATTATACTATCTACTTTTTCCAAAAAAAAATCAGTATCACCTTAGTAATTTCTATTTATAAAATTTGCCTTGAATGGATGATTCCAAAGCCTCGAAGCTATCTTAAAAACAGGATCTTTTAATATATGCTGCCATCTAAACCATCTACTAGATCAGCAACATAGTCATTGGGGTTGAATATTTCACAGTTTGAATCGATTCATAAGAAATTTTCCATGATCAGCTGTAACTAGCTATAGCAACATGGCAACAATGTGCGATGCGCTGTCTACCTCGCATTTGATACCTTTAATTCCAAAAAATCCCAACTTCGTTGTAAATGGGGTCATATTATCAGGACCGGATTTAGGTGACAAGAGGCCCCTGACTTTTCCATTTGTGAGGCCCTCGTTACTCCGATTTTTAATTTTTTTTAAATAACATGAGATATAACAGAAATCATTATTATTGTCATATATCTATCAATATGTTACACTAAACAGATAGTGATTAGTACTAACCTTTATAAAAAATAGTATTCTTTGTCCTTACAATGATGTAATTTTAATTTTGCCAGCAATTGTAATATAGGTCCCTCTTGATCTTGAGCCTCTAAGCTAAAACCTAGTTAACCTATTGGAAAATCTTACCCAGTGTATTAGTCACAGAGAAGTCTAAATAAGAGCTAAACTGAAGGTATATATTAACACTACATAATTATCGATTGCAGCAAGAGTTATAATGTACGGAAAGAGACTATTATTCCCGGAACTATAATAACTCCATAGATTTAAATCCACAAAGTCTTGCTTCCTTCTTTGTATGATGTGATAGATTTGAAATACAGTCAGCGATCTGTTCGCCATTCAAGAAATGGAGTCTCTTACCTAAAACGAAAAAAAAACGGATCCGTATCTCCACGACAAGGTTTCGCCAGTTTTTGAATTTTTTCCGTCGGGTCACACCTCTCGAGTGACATCTCTCGGCGGAGAGGGAAAAATAAAAAAATGGGACGAAAAAAAAGTCAGAAATATTCCGGAGAGCCGCGATAGGGATAAACAACCACTCCTGTGGGGAAACGAGGAAGGACCACGGCAGGGAAACCGTCGCAAGAGGTGGAGTGAGTCAAAAGGGGCCTAAAAAGATCGACTGTTTGATGGATGAATTGATTGATCGCGCGAGGGTTCAAGTGCTTGCGAGTTCTCCCACGAGAGGGGGTCGCGGGCGCTCCGTCTGCCCGCTTTCCCGCCCTTCCTCCTTTGGCGCCTTTTCCTCCCGCCACGTCGCCTCCCTTTTCTCATTTCCATTCTTCTCTTAAAAGAACCACACCGGGAACGTCGCGTTCCTCTCTGTCTTTTTTTTGTCTCTGTCGTCTCACTAACAAGACCGTGTCATCTATCCTGTCACTGACGACACCCTTTTTGTTCGGCGTTAATATCTAAAGTAGATATTCCGCATGTGCACATAGAAAGGCGCCAACCTCGCTCGTTGTAGGAAGGGAAAGGCTTATAGCCACCGAGATAAACGAAGGAGATAGGGAATATGGACAGGTAAAAGAATGGTAGCACAGAGGGGTCTGGACGACTTGTTGTGCAGCTAGTAAGCTTTACCTGTCCCAACAAGAATCTTCTAAGCTCAGGTAGCTACCAGCAAGGCCATCCACTGTATCAACGATATAATTCGTGTAATTCGCGCTAGCTGTAGGGAAGGGAAGGCTTAAATCCACCGAGATGAATGAAGGAATAGGGAAAATGGACAGGTAAATAAATGGTAGCACTCACGTCTCTAGATGGTTTGGTTTTACAGCTAGTCAGTTATATCTGTCCCAACAAAAATCTCCTAACCTCAGATAGCCCCTAGCTAAATCATCCACTGTATCAGCAACAGTATTCGTGTAATTATGTCGTCTTACTAACATGACCGAGTCATCTATCGTGTTACCGACGACACCTTTTTTGTTCAACTTTGATATTCACAATGAAGATATTCCGCATGTACACATAGAAGCTAGCTTTCGGAGGAGGAAGGCTTAAAGTCACCGAGATGAACGAAGGACGTCAGGTAAATGGACATGTAAAAGAATGAAAGCACAGAGGTCTCTTTCCAGTTTGGTTTTACTGTTAGGAAGCTATACATGTCCCAAAAAGAATATCCTACGGTCGGTAGCTACCAGATTCATCACTCACAGTACCAGCAACATAATTCGCTCAATAGTAGGTAGGTATCGATTTTCCAACCGACCGAAGAATTTGAGATTCTACTTTTTTTAGAAAAATAATTCAGTACATGGGTAGGATTTAACATCATGTTGTAAATATTACCACAAAAAGAATTATCTTAGCAAAGTCCTTTTATAAACTTAAAATTCAACACACAATTTTCTTTAGTGATTCATATTTTTATCACAATTTGAGTCCTTATATGTTGGCCATTACCTTCAAAGCCAACTTTTCGGTCTTCGTCGCTCGGTCAAAAATATCAGTCTGTGCGAGGCTCGAAAAACATTTTTGCATTCAATCCTCCGGTAAAATATTAAACAATACCGTGATAAATACAACAGTAAAAATACATACAGAGAGAGCTTTGGTTCACGCCTTACGGGAGTAGCATTTCTATGTCGTGGAAGGTAATTCGGGAATTGCAACGGGTCAGGTTCTCCAACTCCATCTCGGCCGACGTTTCGATGAACGAGTTTTCCATCGTCATCAGGGCATGATGACGATGGGCAACTCGTTCATCGAAACGTCGGCCGAGATTGAGTTGGAGAACCTGACCCGGAGGAATTCCCGAATGACCTACCACGATTCGATACGCAGGCCTACGATCCTACGAGCCTACGATCATTCTTGAGCATTCCTACGTGTCTACATAAATCCAATCAATATATGTTATAGCAGCGGGCGTTATTTGATAGAAATTCTTTATAGTAGGAGGTGAAGGAATAAAAACTTTGCATTTTCCACATGCCACCTCCAACTAATCACCAACCTGAAAATTTCCCAATCAATTTATTAATGAAATATAAATATACTGCTCAATTTTCCCTTAATCCTCACCTTTAAAATGTTACGATGTAACGAAACCATGGTCGGACAAAATAAATCACCATGAGGAAACAGCTAAATTTTTATTTCTTCAACTCCTAGAACACAAATTTACTTGATTAAAATCGATAAGCCAAGAAGCCTATTGTTCATTGTTGAGAATAATCAGAACCATCGGGATTTGAGTTTTGGACAATTATCCCCCGTTTTGTCATCTTCACTTCCCATTTTCAGCATACAAAGGATCAACTCTTATGAGGGAGAACATCTCTTACCCTCCTCGTCTTCCTATTCGACGCCTCCCTCATCATTTTCATCCTTAGGGCACGGGGATGGTCTTGTACCTGTTGTTCCACGACCACCCTTCCCAACATCCCCTTCTCGACTACAAACCCCTTTCCTCTCCAGTGTAGATCGCTGCTTTGATTCGCCCGTACCATCACATTAAGTGTTGATTGAATCGTAATCGTCCTTCTCTTTTCCCCATGCCTCGAGCGGTTGCTATTTTTAAGGCCCTTCACAGGGAAGGTCTGCGGTGAGGGGATGGATGTCGAAGAGAATGGTTTCGAGATATGCGCGGGAAAAAGGGATGAAGCCAGTCAACCCCTCTCTCGCTACGGAAGGGTGAGGAGGAAAAGAAAAAAAGTTGACGTAATAAATGCGTGGAGTGCCTCCGAGGCCGTTATGAGCAGTGAATGAGAGTCTTCTATTACCATAATTTCTTTCGAGATTAAGCCGTCGATTCTTGATGCCGGGGGGAAATATCCGAAGAGGTTGGGAATCTCTTCATTTCTGAACTGTTCAAGTTTCCCGAACGATCATGATAAGTGGTCTCTTTTGAAGAGTTGTTTTAAAAAAATAAAAGGCAGAATGCCATCATAATAAATGACATTTTGATAAAAAAAATGCCGAGTCAAGTAGGGTTAATATAAGGTAAATTAGTGAATAATTTTTTCAAGTCTTGAAATTCTAGAGTTTCAACGGTTTTAACCCATACTCTTTTTAGTAGGTATTCATGAAATTTCAGCCGTTTATTTTCTCATTAATACCAAATAAACAAATTTAATGAAGATGACGGGAAAGCGCTGACGCCGATCGGGAACGCTTATTTTTTTCATTTACACAGATTCTTCTCAAATTTTATAAACACTAAGGAATTTATGGCTATCGATTGACAATAATACGAAACGTGCGAACACCTGGAGTATAGTACGAGAGTTAAAGCAATGCATAGTTATGGAAAGCGGAGGAAAGAGCCAGCGAGGGCATTATTCATGAATTTTTAATAACGTGAATCTAGGAAAAAATTCGTCAAAAAAGCTGTCTATTCTATTTAAAAGTCCTCTAACCATAATATCATGTGAAAATTTAGATTTATATCGCCTAAATTTTATACTGCTGAAAATACTATCTATACGTGTATTTTCATGGATCCTACGAGTTTATTCATGTAGAAAACTATTCATCTAATCTGGACATTTACTTGTTATTCACCCCATGAAATTTATCATAAATGTTTAGAGGTAAATATGGATTATCGTCGAGACCACAAGTGTCACGCGTGGTCTATACGTATTTTAACTTTTATTTTAAAAAATCTTTACCCCCTGAGCAAGGAATATCCAGGTCCGTCTTACAGCTATGGGTACCGAATGAGATCGAACTCGCGCAGGCAGGCATGCTCCATATTACCGACAGGGGCCAAGGAAAGTTATATGTCATACCGTACACAAAAAACTTATATTGTATCATAAATATATTGAATGAATATGGCAGGAAAGGGCTAACACCTATCGGGAAGACTACATTTTTTCGCCCAAGAATAGAAACTCACTCAAGCATGTATTACAGCCATTAATCTCCGAGATTAGGATATTCGAGGTCTCCGATACATTCGTGATTTCAAGTTTTCGTTTTCAGGAATATTTACTTATACAAAGAACAGAAATCATTTAAATTCATTCAAACCTTTTGATTAGTATAGTCTAAATTTTATACTATCGTGAATACTATCGCTATGAGTATTTATACCGAGACCATGAGTCGCCTCAGGTACATAATATATACTATTTACTTATGCCATACCATTGGAAATTTAATCGTCATTCACCCCATGAAAAGTATGCTTAATATCACAAAGTGGAACGTATGCACTATCGTTCTGAGTAATTTTACGGTGACCATGCTTATGTTCAGAAACGTACCCTTGCCAGAAACGTACGATTCACAAATACCTTTTCCGCTGGATATTTACTCGCTTCACATCGTAACGATCGGTTTATTTCAGAGCGATAAAAGGCACCAGCGAGCGCATAGGGCGTACCCAGCGAGGGGCAGAGGGGGTAGCTGCCCCCCCCCTCCCCCCCCCGATTCAAAAATCGCAAAAGTCTCTAAGCAATGTCAGTACTGAATTGTAACGAAAGTAATCAATAAATTTTCTTTAAACACACGAAAAATTATATGTATTAGTATAAGATATGAAACTAAAACAAAACTATTTTTTCAGGGAAATAATCCCATGAATTAATAATCCGCTGTTATAATTTCCTTAAAATGTTGGTTTCATTCGACTTTTCCGTGCTAAAATGTCACAACTTGCCTTGCCCCCTCCCCTAGACTATGGCTAACCCGCCCCCTAGTTATGATCCTGTGAACGCCCTTGAGCGAGCGAAGTAAGGGGATCGCTACACCTCCTGAGCAAGGAATATCCAACTCCGTCTTACAGCTATGAGTACCGTATGAGAAGAAATACGCATAAAAAGGCATGCGCCACATTTACCGA
The DNA here is from genome assembly GCF_921293095.1 of Ischnura elegans. Classification (NCBI taxonomy): domain Eukaryota; kingdom Metazoa; phylum Arthropoda; class Insecta; order Odonata; family Coenagrionidae; genus Ischnura; species Ischnura elegans. The sequence continues at coordinate 67,976,786 of NC_060253.1, read as the reverse complement.
GGGGGCTTAAGGAAAGGGAGGGAGGGTGACATGGGGGATCCGGAGGTTTCCTTTTGAGTGGAGATGAAATCTGGTCTCGTCTCTTCCGCGGTCTGCATTTACATTCTCAATTTGCATGTATATTGGACGTACTGCGTGCACTAGAACAGGTGCATAGGCGTCCCTCCTCCATCCCTTTTACACATTTTTCCTTTCGTGGGTCGTTGACGGTCTTCTCACCTCGTTTGACCACCTTCCCCTTCATTCTCGTTGATACGAGACTTATGCTCAATACTTATGGCGCCGAGAGAGGAGAAGATTTTGATGAATTTATGAAACGTGAACAAAGAGTCAAAACTGCGTGCGTCCAACTTTTTAGCGACAGTTTCGCCGGCATTACAGCCTGTTTCTTCAGGTAGAGGTACAGTGGTGTGCTGAAATCAGATTTTATTTGCTTCTATCGAACTTTTTTTCTTTTTTCGCAATGTCTGTCTTTTTTTCCCGTAGTAGGCTATTCCTGCCTAAATTTGAAGACAGCACTCGGTCCCTTTATATCTATCCAAGGTACTGTTTTTCTCAATAGATAAGTCTTAGATTACTGATGCATCATTTGATTCCAAATTTTCATAATATGTCTTGTACTATTCCCTAATAATTAATTCGATCTTTTCCATTCCGGCCTTTTAAACAGGGCTTTGTTATTATGATATTCCTGCCCCCATCTTTTTTTTCCCTCAAGCACTTTTACCCGCTCCGCTATGTATATTTTCTCGCGGTTGGTTTATTTGTTATTCCAATCCAGTATGGTGCAGCGAATGTAAGTATTGGTCTCATGTACATGTCGTAAATGTCTCTTAATTCGGGTGGTATAGATTTATTATTTAAAATTGATGCCAATCCCGCCTTTCCTACTCTGTCGTAATGTTTTTTCTATGTGTTCTCTGAAGATTAATTTTTAGTCGAGGGTCACCCAAAGGTATACGGCCATGACATGGTATGTTACCCCTGTTGTCTGATTCGAAGGATTGGGCATAGCGGTTTGAACATGTAAGGTCTGTGGAAGATTACTATTTGAGTTTTCATTGCGTTCACCGTAATCCTCCATTTATTGTTCCAGGCGTGTACTACGTCAAATTTGTCCTGTGCCATTTCAGCGGCTGTCTGCGTCCTTGCTCCTCGTGATTATAGCCGTTTCATCAGCATTCAGTGCCAGACATCAGCTTTCATCAGCTAGTCTCCTAAAAGAGTAATATTTATATATTAGACATATTACTCTATTTCATATTTTGTATATCATACTACGTATATTTTATACGATTCATATTCCATACTATGTATATTTTATACATGGAGTGCAATTCTTCGTATCTTTCGGGAAGTGCCTCCAGCTTTGTAGATGACAGTTTCGCTGGCATTGCAGCTGGCTCCTTGTGGTCGATGAAATGAAATGTTTTTTATGCACCTCCGTCAGAGTCAGGCGTCTTCTCATTGGTCCATATAGGACAACGGAAACTTGTGATTGGTCCATATTCCCTAGTATTCTCCTTTTTATTTTTCTCCCGAGCAGTCTAGTTTTTGCAGACTTTGAGACCATGAGTTGAAGAGTTGGTATTAATCTTCCCTTTTTAATTCTTTCGTGGATTTCATAGTCTCCATCCACGAAATCCATGAATATATCCAACTCACGAAAAAGATTGAAAACTTTGTAGTCTAGTGATTGTGATTGTCGGCATCATCAGCTGACCAAGCGCTAATCTGATGGACCTGGGCTGGGCTTTACATACCACCAAAAATCCTCTTTCTCTCATTTTATAAGCGGTATCTCTCAACATGGATCGTGCTGAATATTGGGACAGAAAATTCATCCAGAAAAAGCATATATATAAAATATAATAAAAATAATAAAGAAAAAGCATATATTTAAATTAAGGCAACTATTACTTAAAGGTGAGAAATAAGTAGAGAGGATTTTAAAAAGGTGAACTCTTCGACGGAAAATAATTCTTCGATGAAACTGTAGCCAGAATAAAATCACCAGAAAATCAGCATTTATTGCAACTAATAACACGCCTACTGCGCGGCATTCTTTCGCTGCCCAAATTCTAACATGCTTATTGCTTGCAAATTTCAATATTGTGGTTGAGACAAACTTTTCTGTTTATTATAAATAATAACTCAACGCAATCTTAATTCAATTCTTTATGCAATAAAAGGGTAGTACTCGATACTCACAGGTAGTACTCGATACCTCCACTGCATAATCGCCCACAGAGCCAAATCCGCTCATGTAGCAGCCCTAATAGTACTAGATGACCGGATTTGATTCAGTGGGCGATAGTTAGGCGTTTGTGCATTGGAGGTATCCTGTTGTTATAACTTTTTCTAGCTTTAAGATTAATTTCATACTTTATAAGCGTTAAAATCACCATTTTTATTTTCCAGTTTTTACTGCACAAATCCTCAAACAAAATGTTTTCGCGTCCTTTGCTTTTTCGCTCACTTCGAATTTGTACGTCATTTCTTTGGGAAAAAATGCCAAGAGAATAGCCTCTGATATCACCTTTTAAAGAATTGAACTTCAGTCGTGCATCGCCTTACATTTCGCCAATATTTTTTCTCACCTCTCCACCTATTCAGAATCACACCGCGGGTGCAGCAATGCCATCTCCAGATTTTATGCACGCGCAGAATCACGTAGAGAATTCCTCCTCTGAATCAAAAAAATAGAAAAAGATCCGTTCTAAGAATAAAAAAAGGATACCAGGAGATTCAGTTCAAATTGAGTGGATGAACACGTAGCCCCGAGACGGATGTTACCCTCTGAAGCAACTCCGGACTGCGAGGAGACGTCGAAAGAAGAGTAAAACTCTTCGTTCGGCGAAAATGACTGTGAGCCGTGGCTCTTTTCCATTCTCCTCCATCTTTCGTTCTGGTGCATTAGCCACGGTGCTCGTGCCAATGCAAGTGCGTAAACCAAGTTTACAACATGGGTGACATTCACCATGAAAGATTTACTTGGCACTTAAAATGATATATCTAGGGGATTAAAACGACAGTTTCTTTAAAACCAACCTTTGTGTAGCAATTTTATTTTTACGAAATTTAGTTTATTATATTAGTCATCAACCCTAAAGGAAAGTGATAGCAGTTGATCAAGTTGCAAACGTTTGGAAATATTAATTGCCTTTCCCTTAAGAAGCAAAATTATGAAGTTGTGGTTAACATTCTATGGAGATAAAATATACAATAAAACCCTCTCCTGTACGTCGCTAAGTATAGTAGAATTATTTTTTCGGCTAATTGAGAAATTTTATCACAAACAAAATATACTCTGCATTAATATGTGTATATTTAATTTTATAACTACAGAAGATAATTCAAATGAAAAAAGTTAGTAAAATCGGTAATGGGCACTTTCAACCTTCATTTGCGAAGTTAGTAATTTGGTGCGAGCAATATGTTTCTGACTTAACTTTAATTTTTTAAATTTTCTACTCACACAATAAAATTAAAGTTTTTGAAAGCTTTATTTAAAATAATAAGGGACTATAATCATCATATCAAAAAGTAATCCAATTTCACACTGCGCATTGGATGCCATTGGGAAAGAATAAAAGATCTTTTAAGACTCTGAGATTGATAAAACGCGTCTTTTATTACAAATATCGTCATTGGGCGCATTGAGACATTTTCTATCTTGCTCCTCACTAGTATTATCGAGAGAAGAAAGGCGGAAAAATAAACGTCACCCGATTCAAGAGAGCTATTCTTCCTCATATCCAGAAATTCTCTTTCTCTCTCCGTAAATCCATATCTCACAGCTACCTATGAAAGTAATCACATATTCTCAGTAGGTATAATCGGAAGCTTAAATCCTCTCTGGTTTCGACGAGCACAATTTTTATTCCAGGGCTGCTTGTCTTCTTTTGACAGAAAGGCCACTTACATCCCATAATCTTTCATTCGATCCTTCGAGATTTTTCAAGGTTTTTGGTCTTTCAAGTTTCCAACGGTTGAAGCCTCTGTACTATACTTCATTCCATCGACTAAAAACTATCCAATTTGAGTTTAAAAGCCTTATTTTCACTTCCAAATTCACAAAGAGAAGGTAATGACTAGAATATTATATCAAATAATAATATAAATATGTATATTATACGCTATACTTGACCGTACGCTAATCCAGCGTAGATAATTATCACAGCAAAACTTGTAAGACATCAACCAATCAAGTCTATTCAATTAATATATATTCATCAGCATCTGAAACCCTCTGATGATAAATTAAATGCCAAAAAAATATTTTAATAAACATATTGCACAATGCCAGATATAATGCTGAGGTTGTACCAAAATTTACAAAGTACGAAGAGCATAAATATATATATTGGACTTCAAAGACTATGACGCAAATCTCTTTCCTCCAGATGTAAAAAAATATGGATGACAAGTTGGTAACTTATAATGGTGATCGGTCTCATTTGACGATTGCAATGGTTCAAATCAATAATCTAAAATCAAAATAAAACTATGTTAGTAAAAGAAAAACCATCCTTATGCTCTCACAAGACAAACAATGCCATCGTCGAAATCAGCCAATCGGCGCTCTTCACTGACAAGGAAAGGTGAAAGGGACAGATGTTATAGTTTCCAGATTCCTTATGCTCTTAACGTAAGTCCTAAGGAATTGCTTCCTTTCTTTGACAATTAAATTCCTAAGTATGGGTAGAATGCCTTAAATCTTTGAAGAAATAAATTTTTGTCGTATTCCCCCCAGTATTACCTTTTTGATCCGTTCATCGCTGATCAATCGGTCACCGAAGTATCAAAATACCTTCACCACATCATGCTTTTTATATCCTAGTTTAACATTTGTCCGGAACAAATACCTTGGTTTAATTCGAAATAATTTTCAGCCTATACATTCCTATAGTTATCCATTGCCCTCTCCATATTTATTAGACATTTTTCAGATGCCTATCTGTCCTTGCTACTAATATAACGTCGATAAATCGTAGAAAACTGATTTTTCACCGTGGGTATTCAACTCTGGTGCTTTCAATTAGATTTTATTTATAGCTACCTTGATGAAAACTTTGAGATTTATGGGGAAATAAGCACAAACGTCTCTCATACCTTTCCTAGTTCTTGTTTTTTTTTAGCTGGCAATATTTTCTCTAGACTAGCAGGAAAACAATAAATGACTATTTTACTAGTAATAAGGACAGACTGATGGATACGAACATAAAATTAAAACGTTCAAAAGAAATTCAGAGAAGATAAGAAAGATCAATGGGCATTAGAGCAAAAAATATGCACGGTAAATTTTGGGAGCTACTCGTATTATCTGCGATTTTTTTGGGGGGATTTTTCCATATCAATATTTGCCGCAAGCGCAGAACTGAAAACTCTCTTCTTTATATTTACTCTCATATGAGAAGACCCTTTTGAGCGTTTGAGCTGTTCTGGTTTTAATGGCTTGAAGCTTCCCAATTTCACGAGGCAATACAATGAACAATGCAAGATCTATTTCAACCTCAGTTCCAATAAAACACGTAATATTGCTTAAAAAATCTTCAATCCGCTTTGAAGCGAAAACTCTGGGGATCAAAGTGGAAATAAACACAAGGCACTTGCAGTCACTGCCTTATAAACGTCTGAAGAGCGTTACGTTACGACTCGTGTGAGAAGATTTTTACAGGTCTCCCACACGCGCGGTAAAAGAGTCCCACATTGTGATTTAGTGTAACCCCTGCGTTTATTCCGCGATCCTCCGCAGCCGTTACTCGGCTATCCACACCTGATCCCACATACTTTAAACCCGGATGATGATGTCTTTCCCGTTTTTCCTCCTCACTCGTGCAATTCCTTTTCCCATTAGGACTTTCGTTTGCAGTTCAAAAAAATCCTTGATACCCATTCAGAAAAGAAACGACTCACGGGTGGCCTCGGAACGTAACTCGGCGGCGAAGCACAACAAATTCGCAACTTTACCCCGCTTTATTATTCTGCTCATAATGCTAACTGATGGGATTCATTTGAATTCAATTCCGAGGTTTATTTCCAAAATTTCTTTTAGAAAATGATAAACAAGTTTAAAATTTTTAGTAAAATTACCCTCACTTAATTCAATTCGAACCATTTATTTATATTTGTAATCTAGCTCATAGATCATATTTCAGAATTTGAAACGGCACACATATCGAAAGTTTTTAAAGACTCGATCAAATAGGTATCAAACGATTCGATAGCGAACTAGTTTTTACTCAAAAAATGACACATGATTACGGGGAAAAAGTAAATTCAGCAGTCATTAGAAATCAGTATTTATCACCCTAAAAATCTAATTTTACTCTCGTGCTTGGATATATTTCCAACAAGAATTATAAAATCAGAAAATCATTTGAGAGAAATCCTGACTTAAAGAAAGATCTATTTATCAATAAGAATTGTCTAATATGGTGTATGTAATCCTCAATAACTTTCGGCAAATAAATATTTCAATTTATACCTTCAATGTTCAGTAAATGCGGACAACTAACCTTGATTTGCACTATGGTAGAAACATAACGCCGAGAATTCTCCCTTATTCCGAATAAAAGGCCATACTCACGTAAGGATATGCTGCAAGGAATGAGTTTCCTGAAGGAAGTCATGGCCAGAAAAAATGAAACACCAGCCATACTGTACCGTCGCCAGTATTCTTCCACAAAGCAGCCAAACCTAAACTCTTCTTCCTGGAAATGATAAATAAATTTAGGATCTTTTGTGTATTTTTTTAATCCTACAAAAACAATTTGGACATTTAACGTTATTTTCTCAAGAAAATGAGTTCAACAGAACTGTAATACTTTTTAATCGCAATGAATAACTGCAGTGATCCAATTTCTTACATCTTTAAAACAAAATGAACTAGTAACAAAAATTTTATATACTTGAATGAGTGCCATCTCATTTCACAACATTATATCAAGGGGATTGTTATTCATATAATGTAAAAAACATTATTTAAAGCATGATATATTTTTTCATTTAAACTGTGCTTCCACGTTCTACTTGCTACTATAAAAACCCTGCGGTTGATGTTAGCAAAACATTATTTTTTGGTCGTACAAAAAGTAGGCATATTGAAAGTCTGAGTACGGATATGTGGCACGCGTAAAATACACGTGTACAGCCACGTCAATTGTGCATCAAGTCCACTCAGTCAATAAAAAATTCATAAAAATGCTGCATCAGCTAGTTGTGGCCATTCACAGAGGTATTTACAGCTATTCACAAGTAATACCTTCCCATCCCAGAAATATTTGAAACATTTCCTCTACGACTGATTTTCCGAATTTTATGAATTTCAAACTGAATTCGTCAACGAAAACACAGATCTCTACCACGGGCGGTATTTTTACTTGGATAATATACGTCTTGACAATTCCATTTTCATGAATTTTTCTTTTTCATTGCAAAATAGATCAGTAGATAAAGATTATTAACAATTATTAACTTCTACCGCATAAAACAGCATGAATAAAAAAATATAAATCCCCCATTCATTTTGCCCTTGCGGTGAGCAGAACATATGCAATATAATCACTCCAGGCACATCCACTAAATCTGCCTTCTATCGTCCTACCGCGAAAAAACGGCCGGTATCTATTACATTCCTGGAAACTACGTGAAATCGTGACGGTAAATGAACCACGAATGGCCGGAACGGGAGAAGAGAAGGGATTTTCACGCGAATCACATCCCACTGGAAGCACAAAGGGGGAAACTAATTTCCGGCCTGCGATGCGATAGCGTATATTCTCTCTTTTCAAATGAAGACGGCGTCGGCCGTTGGTGGTTACTGCGAGGCTTGATGGGGGAGTTTTGTGGACCATTATCCGTGGACATAATATGAGCTCCTGACTCCCGCTACGCTCATCGTATGGATCGTCAATTATCCAAGGCCCTGAGCGTTCATTTGGGAGATCCAAAACCCGTTCAGATTTTATTTTCTCTCCACTCATCACTGCTGCTTCACCGAGTGCTTTAAGAATTCAGACATCTCCCGATATCTTTCATTATGGAAATCCTTCGCCGGCTATGTCCAACATATTTAAGAGCGCTAACATAAATATGAAAAGGGGATTTAATTCCTGGGTAAAAATAATTATAGTAGCAGTTCCAAAATTAAGTTCGAAATCCGTCTTTCCTATCTCATTGCCACCTACATTATGGAAATCTTAAGTTAGATATATTCAACATTTTTGAGAAAGCTAACATAAAAATGGAAAGGGGATGTTTTACACTATTTAAAAATGATTCTATTAGAAGTTTCAAAATTGCGTTTTAACTAGAATTATAGTGATTTTGTAGTTTAAACATGAAATAGGATATATTTCCTTGGTAAAAAGATTTTATTAGCTGTTCCAAAATAGAGTTCGAATATCCTACTTCCCAAATCAATTGCAATGCATGAACAAATAAATAAAATTATGAAAACTGTTTCTGTAATTGGACTCTTAGTGATTATGTAACGGAACGGATTGTAACAAAAAAAGTATTCCCATTATTTTAATGAATACATTAAAGCAGTATAAAATCAGGACCGACACAATCAATATGAAAATATTTCTCACATCATTTTTTGAAGGTAAGGTACGTTTTCTAGAGATATGTGGTAATTAACTGAGGACCACCAAAAGCAGTTCTTCATTCTTATCACTGATGACAGTCCTATCACGAGGATTAAGAAATAAGCCGCTAGCGTGCGGTGTCCTTATCCAGCAATAATCTAGTATCTCCTTTAGTGGTTTATACACTGGTTCTGAAGCAGTTCTAGGGTATGGAATATTCATTGCAAGTATGATGTTTTTAATCTAGGTCAAGGTCTGGTAGCAATTTCATGCGGACTGTAAATTATTATCAGGTTATTATTTCACAATTTAGGCAACGAAATTCCCCTTGAGTAGACAGTTTGCCCCTTAAACACGGTGTATCACCAACTCGCTCAAATCAACAGCTGGCAATCAGTACATTAGTTGGCTCTAGTTCTACTATTAGCTCTCGACTCAAATCTCCTAACAGCTTATATGTAAAACTGATATACTTCCCATGTTTTACATGCATCCTACATCACCTCGAATGATTAATTCGGCAACTGATTAACTTAAATTATTATTCCGAAGACAGAAAATCATCTGCCAAATTAATCTAAAAGGAAAAGTATATCCTGAAAAGTTCGTTATGATACCAATCAAAAACAAATAATTCCACGATAAGTAGGCTAATTTCCTCGAAACGAGTAGATTTCCTCAGCAGCCCTCAGCTCTGCCCTGAGCTCTGAGTCGGAACTGGAAACGTCACGTAGGCAGAAAAGGAGTTTCTAACCCAGTGAAAATCCCAAGGGAAATTTACCCACATAATTCACCGGGGAAGCATCAAATATTTTTTCTATTTAATCTCCATTAAGATGCTAAAATAAACGTGAAAATCTGAATCAAGAATCTGCGTTTCACATAGGCATTTCGTACATGCGTCCGAAGGCGCTGAAGGAATCTCGGTCCACGTCGTAGACCGTTTACCAGGTGAGCATCATACGTCCATCATATCCTCTGGGTGGTGGCGTGCAGCGATTGTCGGCAGCGAAATAACTCGAATTGTTCGCGGAAACATGCGAGGCCTGTAGGGACCGGGTTGTTAATGGCTCCCTCTTGTACTTCGTTCCCCGAGGGAAGGGGGAGAAACTCTGGTGATCATGTCGTCCACGAGGGGCTGGACAGGCGCTGACCCTGGGGCACCGCGGCCAATTTGTTCCACTGCAAACGCCATTCTCTGCTTGCATGGAATTTCAATTCTAGTTCTTTCCACCTGAATGATACGCTGTTGCCACGAGCCGTTCGTCTCATTGTCAGCAACCAAATTATTCGAGTGAACAACCTCAGAATAACTAGCGGCGAACCTTTAGGGAGTCAGGGGCAGATTCAAGGGGGTCACAGGGGTGATAACCCCCAAATTTTGTCAAAATGTTTAATGGTTATTTGTTTAATAGTTTTGGTATCCTTTTGAAGCAGTTAAGTGATTGCATATGCATATGCATGGCTATAAGTACCGAACGTGAAAGAAGTTTTGAGTTTTATATTATCGTTGAGTGTAGTACTTCCTACAGTAAAAACGCTCCTCTCTCCCGAGGGGTACTCTATACTCCCTGGAACCAGATCATGACCACCGTAATTAATTGCTGAATCCGCCCTTTCAGTCACCCATCAGTGAAGGTTGAGTGCGGAAATTCAATTGAGAAAACACCATTGGCCTTGACCAGGATTCTTTCCCATACCTCCGGAATTCGTGGCACGTTTCCCACCCTTTGAACTGTCACAGCATCTTTGTCCTCTGTTGAATTTTTAGGGAAACTTGAGAGACCAAGTTTCACTTTTCCGTCAAGGCAAACGATTTTTCCACTCAGAATCCTCGTACTTTTATCTAATAAGCAAAGTGGAAGACTACCTGCTTTTCAAAACTCACAATATTCTTTCACCACTAAATTTCGAAATTCTAACTTTTTTTACTCTCACCATCACTGGTCATTAATCCTAAGATTGGTTTGACGCAGCTCTTCACACAATTCTCCTATCAGCTAATTTTTTCACACCCACGTATTTCTTCTCTTTTACATCCTTCTTTACCTTCTCCATATATTTTGTTCGAGGTCTTCCTTTTCCGTTCTTGCCATCCACCGACGATTGTCTTCATCAGGCCATCATATCTCAAGATGTGGCCTATAAGGTTGTTCCATCTTCTTAATAAGGTTTTCATGAGGCTTCTCTTCTCTCCTACTCTTCTTAGTTCTTCATCATAACTAAATCAGTCGATCCATTTGATCCTCATCTTTCTTCTGTATCACTACATTTCGAAGTCCTCTATCCTTGCTTTCTTCGCTGCTATTATTGGCCATGCCTCACTTCCGTATAGGGCCACACTACAAATGTAGGTTCTTATTAATTGTTTCTTTATTCCCATATTTAAGTTTCCCGCTGCAATTAGGTCTTCTCTACTTGATGTACACTAAACTAAGAGAAAGTTAAAAATGAAGCGAAAACTAAAGTAAAAATTTTAAAAATAACTAACGTAATACTAAGCTATTTAAAAAAAACTAATCTTATCTGCACTACAAAAAAAAATTCTGAAGCTTAAAACCAGAATGAGGAAAAAAATAACAAAAGCAGTGAGGTTGGCGGCGAACGCCAGCGATCTGATTGGTGTTCCGAGGGAGAATGAGTTGAATGAGTCCTTTTACCCGAACCCCTGTGAGAGGACCGTTCGAGGAAATACACTCGTCCGGTTCACAAACGGGTTTCTGCGCGCGGGCCACAAACTTTCAAAATACCTATAGTCGTCCGACATCGGTCGAGGAGCAGGGGTGAAATAGGGTCAGATGCCCTTCACCGATGTGTCACCGACACCTGCTTAAAGAGCTAAGTAGCTCATCGTTCCAAGGGCGAATGTTCAGTGAACGTGCTCAAGAGGGTCTCGCAGATTTGGAGGGAAGCCGCAGTTCCATGGCCCTCTATTGCTCCTCATCCACGCCCGCAATAAACTCTCCACGTTTCCCATCACGCTTTTGTGCCGAACCGGAGGTGAGGAACTGAGATCCCCTCTAGAGAAAGGGATACAAGTGGATGCAAGGGCTAAAATAGGTCGAAATATTGACGTGATCAACTCCGTATATATATCACGATATATTCATCACTGTTCTCCATCCCTCCTGCCTACACGATACAGGCGGTAGCATGAAAAAATGCCCAGAAAAATGTCTCGTTACGATTTTGAAGCTTAGGAGCGTACAAAATCGTTTATGGCTTAATTTGGTGGAAGTTGTATTTATCCGTAATGAAAGAACACAAATGGTTATTTCCACACTATTTTATTCCAAAACTCAACAACCGACCATGATTTCAACACATAGTGTCATTTTCAAGTCAATTTGTCCTTGAAAAAGACACAATATATAGAAACTATGGTCGGTTTGAGTATATGGAGTATGTTTCTATATGGAAGCGAGGCTTGGACGTTGACAGCAGCTGAGAAGTCAAGAGTGGAAGTATTCGAAATGTGGTGCTACCGAAGAATGATGAAGATAAAATGGATTGACAGTGTGAGTAACCAGGAAGTGCTAAGGAGAGTAGGAGAAAAGAGAAGCCTCCTAAAAACATTAAGCAGAAGAAGGGACAACTTAGTTGGCCACATTTTGAGGCACGATGGTCTGATGAAGACGATCGTTGAAGGACGAGTGGAAGGGAAAAAGGGCAAGGGACGGCCCCGAATGAGTTATATCGGACAGGTCATAAAGGATGTAAAAGAGAATAAATATGTAGCTATGAAGAGATTAGCGGATAGGAGAGAGAAATGGAGAGCTGCGTCAAACCAATCTTAGGATTGTTGACTAATGATGATGATGGTCGGTTGTTGAATTTTGGAATAAAAAATTGTGGAAATAACCATTTGTGTTCTTTCATCATGGATATTTAGGTGTTCCGCTCCTACGTTTAAGCTAAGTTTTCTTTGCAAATAACATTAGTGATGCATTCATGTAACAGTTTTCTCAGAATGATCCGTAGCCACATAGCTTCACTGGGCGATAACGATGTAAAAATCTAATGTGATCAACTTTCTACCAGCACAAAAAAGCTGGTGGATCTTCAAGGAAAGCAAATTTTTCGTTTGAGGAAAGGTAAAGTCATATTTTCAATATTCTTATATTTTTACTTCTATTAAACACTTGCATCTTATTTACCAACACGAGGCATCCATTCAAAAATCCGATTTGCACTGGTGCTTTCAACAAGTGGGGTTATTTTAACCACCTTAAAAAATAAACTAATAAATGGATTAGGCTGAAAAAACCTTAAGTGGCATATTTTTGGCAATTCGAAAACAAAATAGAGGAAAGACTTTCATCAAGAGCCTCATATGCCCAGCACACCAGGGATTTTTTTTCGCGAGGGTTTCAATAGCTCTTATGGGTCCCAATTAATTTAGTCTCTCACGTGAACGATTATGAAACAAGTGTACTAAAACATCAATAAATTAAAATTTTAAAAAATCCCTTTTGTTCCCTCCAAAAATTCCCACAAGTAATCAAGAAAATCAATGTGAATGTAAAAATCGCGTGTCATAGTGTTAAGTGTTTTTCTTAACTTGGGTGTTAGGAATTATATTCTCGCTCTATACTAGATTCCTTTGAGGCTTCCAGGCAACTATTGAGTGCCTTAGAGATCACGCGTGGGTGCAAATGGTGCGGCTGGTTCTATCTTATTAGTATCAATTTCCACAAAGTTAATCTTTCGACAGTCGGTCTGACAAGAAGTAGGCAGCGGAGATATTTTAAGGCCATAATTTTACTGAAAGGGCGCTGTGAGCGCAAGCATTCTGCAAGGAGAAAACTACTTGCCTTAACCCAGACAGGAACCAATACCTTCCCAATCAACACCGAGTGATATTGGCGATAATACCTTGCCAATACAATCCAATTCAAATAACATCATTTATCGATGATTTGCACACTTTGATCTTACAGAAAATTTTTAATTACCAAAATTGGTTCTGTTACCAATGAGATACACACTTTCACGAGAAGATGTAGAAAGAAATATATCGAACTTATTCGTAGAGTTGGTAGACAAAATACGCGACCATAAAAAGTGAAGCAAACCATAACAATGACAACAAAATCCGTTTCCAATAACAAACACCACGACTCACATAACTGATATTCGATTTTCCGGCGAATCCAATGTAAAAATCATCCTTTCCTTCACGAAGGGTGAATCTTTCTAATTATGTCGGTGTTTCGAAAATCAAATTGTTTTTCATCCCGGCGTGATACAGTGTGAATCCACATTAAGCCATACGTCACAGATTTAGTCAAAGATACTACGTCAAAAACGTGTGTTCCCGATTTCAATTAGGAAATAGGTATACTAATTAGATACGCTACTCGTGACAGTAAACACTGAGACATATTTTGCGCAACCGCAATGTCGAGGTCTCCGAAAATCAACTAGGTAAATATTTGTCCTTAGATATTTAGCACACATTCCAAAGGCATCCAGCTCAGGCAAAGGTTTCTCATTTAACATTCCTTAAATTAACTGTTATTTATGGAACAAAGTAATTACTTTCTGAGAATTCTCATCTCGTTCATTATTTGCACGGATTTCCTCATAATTAAGTTTGTTTATATGTTCGCAGACGAATTCTGATAGGGTTCCTATTTTGGGTTTAATGTCTGGAGCGAAACCTCACCGCTACGAAACGAGCCCGTAATTCCCGCCTACCTCTCTCCGCGCTAACATATCGAGACAAGGGGTCGTACAACAGGCACCCCCAACCCCTACTTCTCTCCCGGCGGAACGCGAGCGTCAACTACGCCTAAAATAACTCACCCCCACTGACGAAATTCTCTTACGGCCCAAAACACCCGCTCCAATATGGTAACTCACCCTCTTCCATAACAATAATTCCATCTGGAAGTTGAAGGAATGAAAACTTGGCTTTTTACACGTGGTGATTTATTTTGACCAACCGTGGTTTCCTTACAGCGTAACACTTTCAAGGTGAGGAGTAGAGGAAAATTGAGCAGTATATACATGGTGGCTGATATATAACTAGGTATTATGAAACATATACCTGGGCGCTCGAGACGTTTGCCGATGACACAGGCGCTTACTATGAACTTTGAAAGTATGCAGCAAGATTCTTATATACGTAATACTGAATGAATGATATTAATTTCAATAAATTGTTGCAATCAATATTGAATTTATTCGTCTTTTTCAATACCTTCTTGTATACCAGCCACCCTGTATAGTTCGTTAAAAACTAGAGTGGAAAATATCCAACTCCAGTTTTCAACGTAATATTTACTCCTACAATATAGAATTTCCACGAATTCACGCCCGCTACAATTATTTATAAATCCATTTGGGTGAAAACCCTATGGATAAATTATTCATGAATGGGAATGATAATTGCATTATTTTATCGAGAAGTCACAATGAGAAGATAACTTCCCAAAACGGCTGGTGTCGTAATACCCCCTGCCACACGCCTTTTAGGTGGCTTGCGGGGTATTATGTGGATGTAGATGTAGAAAACAGTATTATGACTAATGTCTTTAATGATAAAGCAACTTGTTTTAGACATAAAATTTTCTAACTTCCACTATACTTAAATAAAAGTGTAAAAACCAATTAAATGCCAAACAATTCTGAGACACGGGCGTCAATTGCGCCTAAAACAACCCACCCCCGCTGACGAAATTCTCGCAAGACCCACAACACCCGTTCCAGTAGGGAAACTCACCCTCTTCCACAACAATTCCATTTGCGTGAAAACCCTTTGGGAAAAGTATTAATAAATGGGGAAGATAATTTGTTTATTTGCCCGAAAAGTGTGTATGAACAGGTAACTTGCCGGAAGATTACTATAATGATAATGACAATAACAATAAACTGTCTTTATTCGGACGAGGCTGAGACTAATTAGTCCCCTTTTCCACCTAACCCCTCGTTAGCGTCATTGAAAACATATTTAACACACTAAATAAACGTTTACAATATCAAAATATACAATATACATTATAAGTGAAATGTCAAACAAGATAAAAAAAAGCATATGTGGAAATTTTGTGTAAAAAAAGATTTCTATTTGTGGGAAAAACATGATGATAAGATAGTAGTATTTCCTTCAGCGAAAACACCCACTGAAGGAAAACGCCCACACAAGAAGGGGGCGTGAAAAACCAGCGAAAACCTGCTGGGTGAAAAATAATGCCAGGTTACTTAGTGTGTATATGATGGAGTGGGAAGCCAAGTGGTACAGGTGATTGTTTTCTACAGAGAGGAAGGAACAGAAATTAGGTAAAGAATGCAAATCGGATCAACTAGATATTGTCTGTATTGTATTTGCGTTGTTTACAACCAATCCATCAATTTTAGTTGTTATAAAAAAATTGTTTTCTGCAAACAGTTAATACTACATATGGCTTTCTTAAATCAACGTTGTAAGTTATTGGAACAAAAACTACTGGGTTATGAAGCACTAAAAGTTGGACAACTTGATTGCGCAAAAAACGGGTACTTGTTTGAGAGAAAATTAAGTACAGGAAAATACTATGGAGCAGATTATTTTTAAAGTGTGCTCCATCGTGGAAATAAATCCTCTTTCCTATTATTTTTGTTGAATTAAAATTTATTGCTTCGTTTAGATAATAGAGCTCCTAAAACTCGGGTGACTTGCCTTTTTTTACCGACAGCAGTAGTGCACTTAATTTTCCACTCGATGTCAGCACTAAACAGTGACTCAATTGTATCCCTTGTCTACCACGTTTTTGCATGTATATTTCGTCCATTAATTTCTGTATCTAACTCTGATTAGAGAATAATTCACTTTTATCCCTTGCCTTCTCACCCCCTTTCATATAAGATCTTTAGTCATTGTGCAACGTCTTCTGAGACACCATATTTTCCTCCTACGACTTTACTTAAATAACAGTTTGAAAACTAAAATAATGCCATTTAATTCTAACTTACCGTCCGTCAAACTAAGGCTACTAAAAGAGACCTACACGATTTTATCTTCATTATCAACTTAAAGTTGATAACGATTTGAATTAATTTAATGTAATATTAAGTAACACTGTCTCTGGCGTAACTGAGATGAACTGCTTCACGGCACACGATGGAAAATACTGTAGATGTTCACACCAGCTTAAGATTGTGAAAAGTACGCCAATATCACGGTCAAAATTCAATTCTGATGATTCTTCAGCTCTCAAATTTTTAAGTCTTTCGAAATATTTAACATAATTAACTATTTAAATACTTAATCTATGGGCATCTTAAAACTATTTCACGAACAAGGTTATTAAAAAAGGGTTTCACACACCAGGGGATTTAACATCACAACTCACATAAATTATTTTCGATTTTACGGTGAAATTAATGTAAAAATTATTCTTGGCCATAGCACCGGGAGATGCCTTCTAATTACGTCGACTGTTCCACGAGCATATTCACGGTGTAAGCACAACAGAGATCTGAGAGGGATTGAATTTCTGTAGCGCTAGGCCACGTCTGCTGTCAGCTGATTGGCAAAGGGTAGGTCACGTGATGAGGATTCCACTTGTTTTAGTCACATCAGCTCACCCGCAAAGATAAAATTAACAGAGTTTAGAAAGCATCACCCAGTGCCAAGCCATTTTTACATCTCTATTCATACTATCCATTCGAACACCGCCACCAACCCTTCACCACCACAGATACCTAACAAAACATTCTCATCCCCCGCAGGTTCACCACAATCCTCCCCTCTGTACTCCGACAAACCTGACCCACCTCTCTCTTCCCCCAACAACGCCCACCTCCAGCGCCCCCGCACACCTTCGGAAACCTTTCTCCCAGCACGACCTGTTGCTCCCACCCACACCCCCACAGCCGTTCCCCGCCATCTGTTCCGACTAGCAACCCCCTCTCTCTCTCCCGATTTGGCGGCGCACCCCCATGCTCCAGATTCTTACGATTTACTCCCACCCCCAAGTTGGACCCCCACCCATCCCATTCCACCCCCCTCACTTTAAGATCTGGGATCGTCCATCTTCTCCCACATCTACCCCCTACCCCACAAAACTCATCCCTTTCGGGAAATATATATCTACTTCCTCGCATCCATTCCTCTTCTTGTCGCTGGATTGAGTGCTGCATGCACAAAGCCCACTTGACGGTAGTGTATGCAAATTCAAAATCAGCATGCTAGTAAGTCAGTAAACTATTAAGATATTAATTATTAGGGCTGAAGAATATTTGGTGAGAACTTATTGTCACTGTATGAAGTGAAATATGATTTAATGCTTTCCCGGCGAATAACGTGGGTAAACTTTTCTCGGGATTCCCACCGAGTTAATGTTTTAATATCGGTCAACGTTTCAAGTACCGTCTCGGCACTCATCTTCCTCTAGGAATATTTATATTTAGGAATATTTATTTATTATAAATCAATATTCAGCCCTGAAGATGTTCCGAGACGGTACTTGAAACGTTGGCCTATATTAAAACATTAACCCGGTGGGAATCCCGAGTAAAGTTTACCCATTGTATGAAGGGTTGTACGCACAGAGATATATTTTTGTGCTCACCTGACAGTAGTGTATGCAATTTCAAAATCAGCATGCAAGTAAGTCAATAAACTGTTTATATGTCAAAAATTAGGATTAAAGATTATTTGGAAATGATGTTTCCCAATTGGGTGGGATCAGGAGCTTGACGGGGGACGTTTATTTTCTTTTGAGGTCCTGAATATAAATCTACTTCCTTGCATCCATTTCTTTTGTAGTTGCGGGATGAAGTGTTACACGGACAGAGCTGGAGTAGTGTATGCAATTTCAAATTCAGCATGTTAGTAGGTCAATACGCTGTTTAAATATCAAAGATTAGAGTTGAAGGGAAAAATTGTTGAAGATGATTCCCAATAGAGTGGGTTGAGGGACGTGGCAGGGGACTTTTTTTTATTTATTTATATTACTTTAATTTTTTTGAGGTCCAACCCTTTCGAGTCCAAAGATAGGTAAACCTTCGACGCATGTCCCCAAAGTAAATATTCTGATCCTATTCCTTTTTTTAATTAATTTAATTTGAATTCAATTCCATTGCTTTTTTATCTCATGTATCTTCATTTTGTATCTCATATGTATCAAAAGTTCATATGGAAGACGTTTTTTGTTACGCAACAATATTCTCAGTATTACGACAGTATTTCTGAAGGTGATCCCTCAGGGGTCAACTACAACTCCAAAATTCGTTTTTTATCAATGAAATGTAAATGTTTAGGTTATCAAAGGAGCAATTAATTTATTATATTAATAAAAGGAGTAGGAAAGGCTTTACCTACGATACTCCACTAATCTCCATGGGATGCACACTTACAAAATTCCCATTAGTCCTTATAACAATTATTTTTTAAAAGAAGAGGTGCACCAAATAAGGAGGGTCATGATATTAAATTTAAGCACGTAACCATATCACTTTTAGCATTATTTGTGAATTGGTTCTGCAACTGAAAATGGCGCAAAAATAGGTTCAAATATAATGAAATGAAAATAGAAGGTTTATCAATATATATTATCAATATTATTTGGGACCTAATCTATCTTTTTACCTAGATGGATGTCTTCAACGAGGATGTTGAAGTGAAAAAAAATCGTAGGTGTGAAAAGATTAGGTGATAGAATAATTGAGTGGAGAGCTGCGTAAAGTCAATATTAGGATTGTTGACCAGTGACGATGATGGATGTCTTCAAAGATGGAATCATTTTTTTAAGGTACAGGAGATCTTTGGCAGGAAAAACTTGCGAAGGCAGTCATTTTGCTAGGGGGTCGAAAGCTAGTCTACCGATAAGTACATTTTTAGTTAACTTTTTTCCATTTTCTACAATGATAATCCTGAATCTGAAGAGTTTCAATGCCATCCTCTCATTTTGGTTACCTCATACCCTCTTAATGCTCTCGCATACGTATATTTTCTCTACTTAACACTCCCGTGATGCCGCTACGAACTCATTCGAAAACTTTCACTCACTTCTCCCACTCGTTCCGTTTTATCTTTTCCTGCCGGTCGGACAACCCGCTCCACTCACACGCCTCATCCTCCCACACCTCCAGAACTAGTTAGCCCCTAAGCAGTTTGTTCGAATGTGTGAGGGCTCTGCGATGATCGCCCTTGCGATTACCAGCTGATCGAATCCGATCGTTTCCGTTGAGACCCAAAATCGCCGGCATTTTCGAGCATAAAAGTGCCCGGCAGGTTCCTCAGGCGTCGACTGCCACCCCTTCATGGCCGAGGGCAAACGGACAGTGTGCGTTGGGTGGGTATTTTTCAATTGCCCGGCAATAATGTGTGGCGGAGAGGGCTTGGGCACAGACGGTAAAAGAGAGAAGAGAAAAAGATACGAAAGGCTTCCTAACTACTGCAAAGTTCAGCCGCAAGGTTTTATGACCCCAAGTTGCCCATGAAAGAGGCGATTAAAGGCATCGAGAGACGGCTTCGAGGGATACCAGCCCTCCGTGAATGGCAACAAGTGCCAAAGGCATGCTTGAATGCTATGGATTTCGCATGAACACGTCCAAATTACTTCACGAGTCGTTAGCGGAGCAATAAAATTGCACTTCCACTCAAGGAGTTGGCACAAGAATCCATCTCTGATCCCAAAATAGAGTCATTTATTCATGTTCCTCTAAAACACGGCCTATTCCAGATGGTGAAGTGTATATTTTGGGTAAAACTCTATTCCAATCCAGCATATTTCAAATTTTAATTGTGGAAATCCTTGAACGCTATGGATTTCGCATGCACACATCCAAATTACTTCACGATTCGTTAGCGAAGCTATAAAATTACACTTTTACTCGAGGAGCTGGCACAAGTTTCCTTCTTCGATCCCAAAATAGAGTCATTTATTCACGTTCGTCTAAAACACGACCTATTTCAGATGGTGTAGTGTATATATAGAACGAAAAAACTCACCTTAGAATGATCTATAAAACTTTATTATTCCGACACTAGGTTTATACTACTAGATAGTCATTATCAATTATTATACTTGATTTGATAATGAATATCAAGGAGCTGAAACCCGGGGTCGGATAATGAAGTTTTATAAAATATTACAAAGTGAGATTATATATAAGAACAGAATGTAATATACAAAAAATTTTGACATCAAATACATTCTGTTCTTATATATATGTTTATATATACATATTTCTTTAAATTATATTGTATTATATAAAAAAAACCAATTGTTCCTTCTTTATGTATAAATATTGTGTATCGTCTTATTCTCTGTATTTTATATTGTTTCACACTTTTTCTAACATAGCCCTGAAGATGATTTAAGAAAATAAATCGAAACGTTGGCTGCTAACTTTTGTTTAAATGACCTATACTCCAGGAAATACCATATTATATATTAAATAAGGTCAAGAAAAGAAAAAAAAATAATTAAAATAGAAACTCTTCCATAAGGTACAGTGCATATTGTAGGACGTGGCTCATAAGATCATTTTGGTAAAACTTCATTCCTATCTAGCATATTTCAAAAGCCAATTGTGTAGACGCTTGAACGCTATGGATTTTGCATGAAAACGTCCGAATTATTTCACTAGGTGTTTAGTTTAGTAGTTTAATTTAGCAGAGCAATAACATTGCACTTATATCCAAGAAGCTGGCACAAGATTCCATGCTTGATCCCAAAATAGAGACATTTATTCGAGTTCGTCTAAAACACGACCTATTCCAGATGGTACCGTGGATATTTTAGGACGTGACTCAAGAGGTCATTTTGAGAACAGCTTCTAGCGTTTTCCCGATTTTGATAGCGCACTGAAATCAGAGCTCTATGAATTCGAAGTACCATTGAAACCCACCTGTGTTGATTGTGAATATTAGCTTATGCATACATTCATTTTTTTCGAAAAAGAAAATTTATTTATAATATATCATTTTGAAAGCAAAAAACACGTTTTACGGTAACTTATATGTACCATTGACAGCTGATTTTCAGCATTGAAATAGATTATTCTCCAGATATATCAGAAATTGAACTCAAGATTTCCTTTATAACTTTTTCTTCAATCTCCTACGTAAAAATCATTTCTCCTGATACAGTTATTGATAATAGAATGTTTTCTTTGTTACTGCGCCCTTTAACGACAAAATCTTCATTTAAAAAGAAAGTACCAGTGTTACATTTAACTACCAGACAGCACAATATAATACTTGTTGAGGTTATTTAAGATCATGAGTCAATAATCTTTAAATTCTGAAACATATCCCGATGAATATGGCATGAGTTGGGATATTATAGGCTCATTTATATCTGAAAAGCCAATAAATATCCTAATGATAACCAACTGCAAAGATGCGTCCATGTAAATTTAATGAAAATCTTTCATACTCCACAGCTAAGGCATTGAATGATATACGGCTAATGAGATAACAGAAACGGCCCTGAAGATAGCATCTCTAGTGAATATAGGAGTCCCTTTAAAGTGAGCTGAGAAATTCATGCATAAAATAATGAAGTAGCCTCTGAATTATTCAACATGCAAGCCGTGAATCTCAATAATACGCTCATTTGTCAGTTAAAGCAAGGGTGCCTTTGTTCAAATGCTTTAACCGAAGTTCATGAGAATAAAAAATGAAGCATAAGGTAAAGCAGCCATATATTTTCAAAATTATACCTTAAATATCCCATCAAAGAAAAAATAAACTCTCAAATGAAATTTTCGGCATAGATGAAGAGCCTAAGTATTATCAATGAGCTTAATTTGTATGGATGGATTAATGGGTAGCGAAATAACAGAGTTTGCTATTTTATATTTTTCAGTGTGCATTAATGGATTAGTATGTTCTACTATACTTAGTTGAGCTTTACACTTAGTTGAAAATTAAACAACGTTCGTATAACGACCTCAATTGTTATTCTAAAAATCAGCTTAAGAGCTTATCAGTCGACAGTACGAGTAATGTTTAGAAGAATAAAATCAAAACTAGAAAATATCGGTTGAGAGGCATGATGTTGTAATTTTTTCAAAGAATAATGAAAATAAAACAATCGGAATGCATAGCATACCAAGAGGTAGACATTTTGAGAGGACAGATAAATACTCAATAGTTCATCCTAGATTCATACTAAATAAATGAAAATTAAATTGGTTTTTGATAATGAGTAAGATGAATCAGATTTCGCGTACAAATAACTTATTTCGAATGTAAAATAGAGGACATTATCATTTTACGCTCTTTTTAAGGTATTAAACGAATACGAAATTAAGTTCTAACACTTAGTAGTGACTTATCTCATTCCGAAAAGACTTCACTTGGTAACATTAGACATTAATTTACAAATATCTGTGGAACATATCCAGTAAATTTCTTGATTGAAGCTTTCGAGGCCCATGGTGATTAAAAGAAAGAGACAGATACGGGTGTATGCCGCGTGAAGTAGTGGAGATTGTATCGGAATGCATAGCATACCAAGAGGTTGAGATTTTGAGAGGACAGGTAAATACGCAATGGTTCATCATAGATTCATACTAAATAAATAAAAATTAAATTTGGTAATTGGTAATGAGTTGGCGCGCGTGACAATGGAGATTCGGCATAGATGGAGAGCCTATGTATTATTAAGCGAAAGGCTTGCCTACTAATCGCCGGATAATCCAGAGATGAACTGAAATCTAAATTATTGTTGAAAACCAGACATTTTACCGGCTTGCGAGCCACCCCATTGCCATGACATGATACTCTGTACAGAGAGCCCTGGGTTGGGAGAAGATGGGGCCACCTGGCCTCACCCAACCCAGGTTAAATAAACTAAAGTCAAGTCTCTCTTTTAATACCCAGTTATTCCCAAATATCGCAACGCGTGAATCGCATTCTACTGAGAGAATCCTGACAGTATGTTGCATATTAGTGATTTGTTTATTTGTCGACATTAGATTGATTAATTAATGATTTTTCTCTTTATTTTTCCAGGTGTGTAAAAAATTGCGATCCATCCATGCACGGTACGAGTAAACGAAGTGACTAAGCCCCGTAATACAACCTAGGATTACGACCTTAAGCAAGGTAAGTGCTACTGGAGCGCTCAATATAGTGAAAAAAAAGATAAGACACACAGAACACTGTATAAAAGACAGGAAACTGTAGAGCACCATTCGCAGGATCCCTATTGGTTGGACGTTTTCGTAATAACGAGCAATTACGTGAGGAATAAGACTGAAAGACCAAGAGATTAGTGTAAAAGACAGGGGCCTGAAAAAGCACCAGATAACTGGTGATTAGGCCATTTCGCAGTACAGAGCAATCACAGAGAAATACAATACATAAAAATACTGAGGGGAAAAAACCCTTGAGAAAAAAAATAAAAACCAAGAAATAAGTATTTGGGGCAGATAAAGAAAGATAAAAGGGAGATGAGCATAAGAGCGCAGAAATAGGAGCTTGGGAAAGGAAGAAATGGAATGCTGGAGTAAACCAATCTTAGGATTGCAATAACATAAGTGTTTACCAAGGTTTACTCAGTGTATCATGCAAAAGTCATGGTGATATCACGCACTTAAAATGTGTAATACGTCAAGGAAAAAGGTGAAATACAACAGGTGGAGAATGAGTGATGCACCTTCTTTAATATAATGCTACCCTTACCGGCTGATGTAAAACGTCCCATTTACCTATTTTTTATCTTCATACAGGTTTATCATAAAAGAATAGTGCGGTTTCGCCTATTCATAGGAAGATTTTTGGGAAACTGAAGGACGTTATTATCTCTGGGGAATTCATTATAAGCGTTTTTTAGCGATAAAAAATTCTAAACCACTTATTGAACAGGATTAATGAAGCAATTAAAACCATTGAAATTTATTAACTATGTAAAAAAACTGTTTGAGGCCACACCTTCTAAAAATAACAAACAGAAAATGTAAGTAATTCTGATCTCATTTAAATCATGTTCTAACCGCATCATTTTTTATGATGATCCTGCATGAAGGGAACAAAAAAAACTCTGTCAGGCCAACCGAGGATATTGAATAAACCTGGTGAAGGAAATACAGTGATGCGTCGTCTAACTGCAAGGGCGTACCCAGGATCAAACTAGGGGAGGGGGGGCAAGCCATGGTTGTTCAGATGTATGGTAAGATTTAAGCACGGAAAAGGTGAATGAAATCAACATTTTAAGGAAACTGTAACAGCTCTATATTAGTTTTTAAAATTATTTGCTTGAAAAAATATTATTTTCCTTAAAGACATTTGCGATTTTTGCGTCTAGGGGGGGGGCAGCTACCCCCTCCTTCCCTCGCTGGGTAAGCCCATGCGTCTGAGGGATGAAGAATGGTAAAGTAAATAAATATAAGGTCACAGTACAGCTCCCTTTTCTCGATCCCGAAATACGAAAGAGGCAGGAAACATGAGCAGCTCATAAAAAGCGGAATCTTACGGGAGACTATATTCGACGAGGCAATATAAGGGGTGATATTTTCTCATCTCCGTTAACAAAGGATGAGAAGAAAAAGAATAGGGGAGGCTTAAGGATGCCACAGAGAGGGGAGACTGGTAGCAGGGGTTCTCGGAGGAACGAGGGGTAAACATGGAGATGAGACCTTGTTCTGGGTGGGTGAAAGTGCGTGAGGAAGGAGGAAGCGGTGGCTTAGGGGAGTTGGTTAGCCGACCCAGCTCCCAATCCGATTATTGGTCGATAGCTGCGGTCTCGCTCGATAACTCGAGGGAGAAAGAAAAGAAAATAGCACAATAGATTTTTAAAACTTTTAGATTTATAAAGGTATTTCTTGCTCTACGACGTATGTCCTCTAGGAACAAAAACAATTTACAACATAAAAATAGAATCAGAATAGAATTTTTGATTGATAGCTTGGGTCCCGCTCGATAACTGGATAGGAAGGTACATATTGCTCTATGAGATGTGTCCTCGACGAACAAAAACGATTCACAGCACAAAAATAAAATCAGAATAATTGGTTCCACTCGATAACTCGACAGAAGAAAGAAAGGAAAACACAATAGATTTTTAGATCTTTTAGATTTAGAAAGATATTTATTGCTCTATGACATATGTACTTTAAGAACAAAAAAATTTACAGCACAAAAATAGAAACATTAAATCTACCAACTAACTAGTGGTGAGCGATAAGCCAATTAAACAAGATAATAAAAGAAAAAAAAACGTTATAGAAAGTTCAGAAAAAAGAGAAACATATCATACACAATATTCCAAATTATCATACGTTCCATCATAGTAACCATAAGTAACATTAAAACTCATCAAAAACCTAGCGACGAATCGCAGAGAGCTGAACCAATTAAGAAAAAGTTATTGGAATAGCTTAAAATTACATAAAGATAATAACAAACTATCAAAAAAATTCTACCCTACCCCTGCTAATTCTACCCCACGCATCCTAAAAATAACAAACTGAGAGCGTAATTTTTCAACAAGATATGTCACGACAAAATTTCAATTAAGCGGTTAGGGTAATACATCATCTTAATGTAACAGTCTGCGGCGTTATTTGATATAGAATATGAATCATTAAATAAAATAATGGGGTAGAAATAAAATCATTACGCAAATTAATTTGAAAACGCGGACCATGAACCAACATATAAACATTGAATTGAAATGTTATTATTTTTATCTCCACATAAATCATTTCTTACATACAGGGGCGCTGATTACTGAAATATACCTAACGCTAATTCATGAATATATGCCATATTTTATAAATTATAGCACAAACCAAATTTATCCTAAAAGACATAGGAATATACTCCTTGCCACAAAATGAAAGGCAGTAAAAAAAAAGACTACACTTTGCTAAATTGAAAAAAGCGCACTTTTTTAGCGATTATAAAAAAACTGCACCTGATACTGTTACTATCTCAATAATGAATGGCATGAAAAAAAACCATTTCGGCACTCGAAATTAGAAACCCATCTAGAAAATTATCATTTACGGATTTCAGCACGTGTAACATACAGAAGCTAAAAATGGTTCCAATTACATAAACATAATTATTTCTACTGGATGGCACAGAATAAATTCCTGTAATAGCCAACTAGGCATAGCGAAATAAATATGAATAGAACAAAAAATGCATGAGATAAGTAGTAAACTAATATTTACTTTAATTAACAGCGTTTTATTCCCGACCTAAACTCTTGCGTGATGCGTAATGGATGCCGCAGAGAGAGGTAGGATAGCAATTCGAATTGAAAAAAAAAGTAGAAGATTGAAAGGTACAGATTTGCTGGGTATACCGAGAAAGATCCCAGTAAAGCAGAGTTTGACGACTCCCACGGTGTACGAGATCCCGTAGGGCGGTCTCGATGCAAATCTGAAATCACGCAATGAATCAATTGGAGCGTTCGTTCTCGTTCGCACGCGCAGAATCGTCACGCGCCATTGTTGTGCAGTGACTATACGCTGCGGTTAATCCCCTCTCCCCTGACCGAAAACCACGATCGATCCGAAAGCAACAAAGAAAAAACAAAAAAAAATCCATCCCCAACACAACCTCGGCTTTATTTCCGAACGGTTTCCTCTTCAGGGTTCATCAATCAAAATCATTTCCTCCGACGAGAATTTTATAGCAACCTCTTTTCACTGGACTCGCTAAAGCACCATGGCGTACATTCGCCGCAGTTCAACTGGAAACTAGAACTAGGCGAAAGGAATGTGCATTGCACACCTGTTTATTTAACAAATTTATCCAGGATAAACATAAAGTTACACTTAATGCACAATTGGACATTGGTATTAAAACTCACAAATTTGTAGTTTGCGTAGTAATGAAAAGTATGCCACACTAAATTAATAATAGGAACATCTGTATAAGAATTAGTTTGCAGAACTACCACAGCGTTACCAGCTTGAGGTTTACTGCAAAATGAGATTGATAAATAGGATTTAATAGGTTATTCAGTAATCTTAATACCACATCAATACCAAAAAATATGAATCCTAACGCTCCTGCGTGCGTAATATATTATAAAATACCTCGGAAATCCACATTAGATGAAAAGTTTAGCTGGCGCAAATATTTCACTTTATTCATTCATACGGCTATAGTTTTTCTGCAGTATTATGACTCTTGCTCCCAGTAATATGGATCGTAATTCCTAACAACATTAGGAAAAGTAACTCTTATCATGAAATAGGGAAAAAATGTCGAAAATTTCGTCTGCGAGACTCACTACCGGTGTTATCAAATTTTGCAGTGCTATTTAAACCCATTGGCATAAGGTATCCAAATGGAGGCATGAATCTCAGTTAATTCCTTGGATAAAAGCATCGGATTCATTTGTAATTGCCGTTTCCAAACCTGGGCACCAAACTCATAATGTTAACATGATGAAATATTTTCTTTTCCCATAACTGTTTGCAGACAATAAACTTCAGAATCAGGTCAAAGCATCGTAATGGAAGGGTTTAATGGAAAGAAAATCGATTGCAAAATCATTCTCTCGTCAGGAACAATATGTGAAGTCAAAATAATGTGGCTTTTCAATTTATTTTATTAATTGTACATTTTGATCGAACTATTCATTTATGAATATGTGATAATTTATACTTCTGAAGGATATTTTTTCTCCAGTTTACCATCCAGTGTGCTGTTGGTTAATATCTCCCAAAGTTTCAACGGCTAAGTCTGCCATCGTCTTGAGGCGTAGAATCTGGAGCCAAATTCTTATTAGGGCTCTAGAATTTGGCTCCAGATTCTACCCCTGAAGACGATGGTAGACTCAGCCGTCGAAGATTGGGAGCAATTACCCAAAACCTACCCGGAGGAAAACCCGAGAAAACTTCCTTCAAACTATACTCCGAAACTATACACTTTGCACAAATGTAAAGGCTAAAATTCTTAAAGTCATACTCCGGTCTGATAAAACCAGCCATGTCCGACAAGCTACATTCACAGTCACATGCTAGCAAAAAAATAAGACACCAAATTCATACCGAAAAATGAAACATTAGAAGGTGCTATTTCCTTGAAAACACGGAATACGCCTGGTGTTGGGAACCTGTGAGTAATAATGCCACAATATGTATAACTTTTTTTCCCTCTCACCACTGTTCTCTCTTGCGTTTCTTCCATACGTTCGATTCTCTTCCCAATTCCGTCCCACGCTTTTTTCTCCGTCTTTCCCTCTCTCTGTCATTGGCTGAATGGGGACGCTAATTAATCGGTCTGCCATCTCGAACGCGGAGAACGGTGGGTTAGGAGGGGAGGTGGTAACTTGAATGGAGAAACGGCAGCAAGAAATTCGACGCGTGTGTAAGTAAGTGTATGTGCTGGTGGTTGCAATTTTTTTCGTGAAAGATTTGAGTTGAAGTATGGCAGGGTATGGCATCCCGAAGAATATGTCGGGGATTTTTAGAGTGTCGAGGATGTCGTGTGGTCTGTTAACGGTGTGTGGGTGTCTGTGGAGGAAGAAAAGAGGCAGTTTTTTGGTCGGCCAATTAATTCCGGATCTGTAATTACGGCTGGTGTGTATTTTTTTTCCTCCCAGGCACTCCGGTTTCCGTTTTGTCTTTTCGTTCTGCCTCCTCTCCCTTGGAATAGTAATCTCACTTCATCCTTCCCATTGCGGGGCGCGTTTTCTCCCTCCGACTCCTCCCTTTTTTCCTACTTTTATTTCGTTTCAATTCTCTGGAAGAGATGGAGGGTTACCACGGCGGGAATTGGGTGTGAACGTCTTTCCTTAAGGCAACTTCTCCGCAAAACGAACTATATACTTTTTGTCTAGTATGACATTCAGCACGACTTTCTGATGGAAGTTCTTAATACTAGTTAAATGAAACATTTCAATTTTTCCACACGATTTATTCGTTGCTACAACAGCATTATAAACTGCAATGTTATAAACTATAATGTTGTTCGAACAACGAAACGCGTCGTGTTTGAATAAATCCTGTGAAATATTGCAATGTTTTTTTATGAAAATGCTAAAATCGCCTCATAATTGCACTCTATCGACTGATTTTCAAGAAATTTTGCTATTCATATCTTGCTCGATAACATAAAGAGCAGTGATAATTGTTTATCTTAAGATACTTCTTACTAGTTAAGATTCCTCATACGAGTTAATGAATTATCTGCTTATTATTATTCTGAAGTCAAAATTGTCCTGCAATCGTCGCAGGAAACCAATACATGTTAGATTAAAAATACCGCGCAAAATGATGCACAAAATACACATAATAATAAGATGTTATTTCTTAGGTTGAACTATCTATATAACATTAAGATATATAACCGCCTGATAATTTTCTCTGCAGACTGAGATCGTATGCGCTGTAAGAGCAGAGATTTTGTAAAACATAGGATTACTATTCGTACTTGTTTCTGAGTTATCTGTTGACTAATACTTACAATCAAAGTAGTTCTGCGTTCGGCTCAGAAAACTAGAAAATTATTTTCAAAAATACTGTGCCAAATGATCTGCTCAATGCACATACCAATTGGGAGTTATATCCTTGAATGAAGTCATTATCAAAAACTTACAATAAGATCGAAGGGTCTCTATCCATTCCTCAAGGACTTTCCTTCAGTATTTCTCATCAATTTTCTGGTAGTTGAACAGAAAAGAGGAAATTTGAGTCGACGAGATTGTTCAAAAAATTTAAAGGAGAAAGTAATGGGGTAAACAACCACAAAAATGCTTTCGAACAAAAATATTTTCGTTATTATATTACATAATGAATGCATCCCATAAATGTCATGGCTTTGCCTACAGTAGTTCGACCTTGGGTTTAAAAGAGAATGAAATCAGTTAAGTCAGTCATTGAGGACATCTTGCATTGCCAGAGAGACAAGCTAAGAGTAGGTCAGAAAGTAAAAGTATGCGCATCTATCAAGGTGATTATCTCAAACAGTAACGAACGGCATTCAAGCAGTCATTCCCAATTCGCTCTTCTTTCAGCCAATTATATGAATTAAAATATAACAGCCCTGAGATACGCCGCCGCTAATTAATGAGCGTAATTAATTAGCACAAAGAAAAAAGTAAATATCTGAAGAGATAATTAAAAAAAAAAGAAATATTCAAAGTTCGCTAATGGAATTGAAGGAAGGTAATAGTTCTAAGGAATTTTTATGCAGCATAAACTATCCAGCATTGTATGAATTCATAAGTGAATTAGCGCAAAAGTGAAAAAATATCTATAAACGGCATATTGGCCCGAAAATTTAACAATTAGGTATTAGGCAGGTGGTGAAAAGATAGTGATTCTAAAATACAATATCGCTAAGAATTACTCTCCATAAAAGTTCAGAGCAAATAATCACAATGGGGAGACCCTTTCCGCAAGATTGAGCAGCCGTAAGCTACCCTGGCTAGCTTTTGGATAAGAGAAATATAAACCTCACCCGTAGGGCCCTTTTTCCTTTTTACGAGGCCATATCTTCCTTGCCCTTGAAAGAAAGGGCCTTCATTTCTGGAGCGGACCGAAGAAGCACAAAACCCATTCGGAACCCTCTGCTCTCATCCCAAGAGCACTAAAAAACCTGGAAATATCAAACGATTTCACTAAGGTTCGGGCGCTGCAGGAGCGTTGGCGGCTAACACCGCAATCCGACTGTGTTTTTTTTTTACCTCTGGCCCCACTTCGAACTCTCTACGTTCACTGTTTCCACAGAAGTAATTCCACTCCGTCATGTGAGCACGGATTGAAAATTGGCAGCACACATGTCTAGCCTCAGCGTTCGTTGTGAAATAGAACCTAACAGCCTTCCGTCTATTCTGTCCCAACAACCCATAGTCATCCCATAGTAAGTTGAATCAAAGAGTTTGTGAAGTTCACATAAAGGTTACCTACGGATACAATCAAATACTGTAAAAATAGAATATACAGGTATAATTACAGACAGAACGCTAACCTGGGATGAACACAAAACGCGTGTTTCAAATAAATTAGTAAAAGCCTTGCACCAGCTAAAAGGTTTCGCAAACAGATGCCCATATCACTGCGACTTGAACTAGCTTAAACTTTGTTGATCCCTCATATCGATTATTGCTCTTTGGTTATGTCAAATGTTTCAAAATCACAATTATCTAAACTATAAAAAATGCAACATTGTGTCACACGTTATATCTGCGATGTTTTACATTATAACCACATTACCAAAAATTAAAAATTATAAAAATTTAACAGCGAAAAATTTGCAAATGGCTGTATTCATGTATAAACTCTTAAAATACAAATCCCTTCATATATTTTTCAACCTCATCAGAACAATCGAGCCAAAAAACAAGGACTACTTGAAGCAAAAATAAATTAATAATACCGCGTCACCGAACCTCCATGTAGTATCAAAATTCCTTTTATGTAAATTCATGTAATGTATGGAATTCCATTCCTCAGCATCTGAAAGACATCATGACAGTAGATAATTCTAAGCTTATGTGTGTATGAACTTATGCTCCAAAGGACAATCCTAGAGCAAATAAAATATCTATCTACATGCATGTGAAATTTACAAGTTATCATTACCCATGTAAATACATTTATGTGAAATTCACAAGGTTTTTTTGATTCAACATGAAGCAATTTCACCAAGTCACGCCTCAAGCTATCAACCTAACTTTAACCTTAGAAGCATTAACTTTACTCCTTTCGAATGCAGAAATTAGACAATGGTGGAGGTGGAGGAAGAGACATGGCGTTTTCTGATTGGATCATTATATACTCCTTACGTTTTCTTTTTATTTCCTTGATTACATATTTTATGAAAGAGGATTCTCGTGTCTACCACTAAATGTACTGAAACCCACTGCCCATTCACATGAGTTCACAATAGACGTCACCCACGTCACTGACAGGCGAGGTATCCGAATTTTAACAGATAAATAAGCTTTAAGTAGTGCTAACAAGCGAAATTTATCATCGAGATGATAAAATGTTATATTACATTGGTAACAACAAAATATCATCCATATTGAGTGAAAATACTTTATTGGAAACAATAGGAATAAATGATCGCGCTATGCTCGTCTTCACGCTACGGCCATATTTAAAAGCCGATAAAAATGCGCACGTTGTCATTTTTATACGTTTGAAAATATTATTTTAGATTATGACAGAAAAAGGAAAACTCGACGGTCAAAATATATTGATAAGTTATTTTTACTTCATAATCCTAAGTCAAAAATGAGATGACGCTGATTACACAGGTGATTATTTAGATGCCAGACCGTGCCTTGCGGAGAAAACATCCGCTTTCAACAAGAACTTAAAAAATCAGCTTTTACAGTGCAATTACGTCATTTGCCTGCAAGGAAATACAGATCGTGAAGGCCCAACCATTTGGCGAGGCGCCAGTGGCAATCAAGAAAGGAAATCAACACATTCTCTCGGTTCAATGAAATTGAATTCATGGAGCAAATTATCGGTAATGAAATAATAGAGTACATTGCCACAAAAATTTTCATACATTCCCTTTTCGAATAGCTAATTACGATTTCATAATGGGGGATTTGATAACTATCAATGAATGATCAAAACAATCCAGGCTCTGTTTGGTTAACCTACCCACTCGTACCCGCGTGGATGTAATCCCCCGCCAGTAATGCCGGTTTATTTGTCCACTAGGTCTTTTAAATATTCAACTTATTATCTGTTATTTTTACTTGATTGATTTAATAATTTTCGGTACTGATAGGCTGCTCATAGAATTTAGTACAAAATGGTTCATACCAGGTCACGATTATGCAATACAGCTAAAAACATTTCATGCATAAATAAATAAACCAGGTTTCCGTAAAATTTTCATTACCTTCGAAATCGTGTAAACTATCGTCACGAAACATGTACAATTTTGATTATAATTACAGACGGTTGTCAAAAACTTCCCACCTCAGAGCTGACAGATGTCAGAATCCATCACTACGAGTAAACATGGGAGATGTAAATAAACAGTTTTTGGATTTCACACAAATTAATTGTAAAAACAACCCACGGGAGAAAATTAAGATGATAAATACCTACCCACAAGTTTATATATTTCTGCCCTTTTACTAATGTTGAAAGTCAAAAAATGGTAAAAATACGAAAGGACGAAGTCCAGCATTTGCAGGTGGCTTCACTGTCGCTTGTAAAACGAATAGCTTACTTCTCTCCATTCCTCTGGAAGGATCTTCGCACCAACCCTTATTCGGAGGATGCAGAGGGCATAAATTTCTCCGCGCAGGCACCGCCATCTGTCAAACCGTCCTCCCAACCCTAATTCGCGTGAGACGTATCCCTTCCAAGTCCCTTCACAAACATTCCCACTGTCTAGTGACGTAGGCCAGGTAACGCTCTCGTATTTATATGAAGGGAATTTGCCACGGTAATAGTTGATTGCCGGGGTACATACCAAAAAGTAAAATATTTATGACCACATGAGCTTTATTATTTAGGAGAGTTCTTTTAATATTTTATTTAATTGAGTGAAACATAGAGGTCAGGAAAAAATACGGGATTGAATATAAAATAGATGCAGATTCAGTAATTTTTACCTTATTTTGATTATCATTAGCGGTTGTTAACCGATAGGCTCTGTTCCAATAATTCCAGTAATTGTAAAGATAAACAATATTTTGTTTTATTTTAATATTATTTCTTTCCTAAAATAAAACTCTTTCTTCGCTAATCTACAACAAATTTCTTTACATTACTATGCCTAAGGTTTCCACAATTTGGCCAACCCAGTAATATACCAGTATACCGTTGATAAAGAAGTTTTTCCTTCATTTGTTAAGTAAAACTTGGATTTATAATGAAAACTGACTCCAGATCTTGATTTTTCATGTCTGGCAATACAAAATGAGCACTTACAAATTCATGCATCGGACATAAAGTTAAATTTCTCTGCTCAGTGTTATCGCTACCTTGAAAATCTCAAGCCAGCAGCGCCTACCTACGTGCTCTGGACCCAGGTTGACCTTGATGGGCTACCAATTGTTACGTTGTTGTTTGTCATTGCCTAATCGTAAGACTCATGGCCCAATCGCGAGAATCATGGGCCAATTGCGAGAAACGGTCACAGAAGTTTGGGGGACATGGAATTAATTGTGGTAGGCCAGTACCTTGCTCCCCTTTGCTGAACTTTTGCAAAGGAGAACCACTGCAGTTGGGAGAAAGGAATTAATTGTGGCTTACCACTGTTTGTATCCCGTTTTGCGGGCAGGTTGTTTTTGGTCAGTTTTTGCACGTTTTTTCCCGCAACTTTACGTAATGTCGAGCTACAGCGCTGAAACCAAAATGTGAAAAAGTCTAAAATGTGCGTTCAGGAATTCTGCGTCGAAAAAACCAACCCCATCCTTGTAGCACTTAGTACAAATGAGATAGACCCGAAAGTATGAATGCGCAAAATGTAGATAGATTGATACGCAACAAACTGAATGCATATAGAATTATATTCAGTTATAAATATAAATAAAGTTGTGGAAAATCTCTCACTTATTTTCAGAAAGTATATATTTTGAAGAAAGAAAGCTTTCGTTAAATTCTTCTGCTTTTATAATAAGCAAGTAATCCCAGGAATTGTCAGGAGTAATCTGTAAGTGATTTTCGACTTTTTCTTACGAGACGCCAATTTCTTTTATACGAGTATAACAGTTGTTGAAAATCTCTCGCTCATTTTCAAGAGATAGATATTTTGAGGAAATAAATGCTTTCGTTAAATTCTCCTACTTTAAAAATAATCAACTAACCGCAGTAATTATTAGTTTCCACCCCTCTCTCCCTAAATAATAGAAATCGAGAAAGAAATGTTCCCTTCATTTATTAAGTTAAAGATGGAACAGAAATGAAAAATGACTTCAGATAGGGATTTATCATCAACTCAACTTTTTCCCGGAGGTAAACCGTGGAACAACATATCAAGTAATAAACAAAGCTATCGTACTGCCCACTAATTTTATTTAAGATCTCGCAACACGTGTTTCGATTGCGTTGCAGGTGATGACTGTAAAACAATCCGATGATGGTTGTGTATGTGAATAATTCCACTAAAATTATGATTAAGTTCCCAGCATATATTTAATATTTCATTAAAGAATAGAATTTTTTCTTTTTAATGCAATTGTTTTTCAGTTTTTAAGACTCACTTTTAACTTTATTCAATTTATAATACTCATATTAGGTGTAATCTGTAAGTTATTTCCGCTTTTTCTTAAGAGACGCCCATTTCTTTTATGTGAGCATAACAGCTGTAGAAAATCCCTCACTTGTTTTCAAAAGATAGATGTGTCGAAGAAAAAACAAAGATTTGGTAAATATCTCCTACTTTTTAAATATGTAACTAACCCCAGGAATTATCGGCTTCCACCCCTTTCTTATCCCTTCAAACGATCATCCAAAACACGCCTACAGAATGCCCGCCGCCGGCCATTATCGCCCGCTAGCCACTGACCCACTTACCAAGTGCCACGGGCGGAAGTTGAGGGAGCGGCCGGGGTGGGGTGCAGGGGAGAGAGACTTAAAACGGCTGGGTGAGGCGGTGGTTTCTGGCGGGTGAGTGAATTTCCCTGCGGTTTCAAGAAGGGTTCCTCCTCCTTCTCCCGCTCCAAAGTGGTCGGTCGGTGGAGCAGGGGGTAACCCTTGGGGCGCACTGAAACTGAGACGTAAGACAGCTGACACGCCTCAAGACATTTCAGCCAATTATATTTCGAATGTGAAGCCGATGGTACAAGGTACATTTATTTCTTTCGTGAACACCATATTCGTGCTAACACCTTAATAAAATTTTACCTAAGGGCGATTCTCCATTGTATTACCCGATTACTAGGGTAAGTTCCAGAAATGAGGGTATTCATCATTTTATGAGCTTTAGAAATTAGCAGTACTCTTTAAGCATATTTTTTTAATGAATGGAAGATAAAGATCGGGAATATAGTATGGGATTATTTATTAAATAGACCAACATTCATCAACTGATTCTTGCGATCATTAATGTTAGTAAACTTAGAAGCTCTGTTCCAATAACTCCGGTAATTGTAAAGATAGACAACTTTTTTTTCATTCCTAAATCACGAGTAGTTTATAGTCGACGCCTCAAGATATTTCAGCCGATTATATTTCGAATGTAAAGCGTTTAGCGGCAGTTAAAAGTTAATCACATTATTATCACAATTTATTAGTGCGGAATAATTGACAGCGCAATTTAATGCAGTATCCATAATAAAATCCGGTAGAAGTTTTTCAAAATTTTCAGCGTTCAATTGGAATGTTTTTCATGGCATGTTCCCATAAAGCGCCATACATACATACAATCCATAGATACAATTTTCATCCTAAAGTAATGGCCGAAAAGAAATTTTAAAGTACACAAGCTTTGTCCAGAAGAATAACAATCGCGAGATCCATGCAAACATCTGTGGATGACGAAATCCGAAAAGTTGAGATTGAAGAACTTGAGGGAGTGCGGGACAATGCTGCCGTAAAAGAGGAAAAAAAGAAGATAGAAGTTCCCTTCGAAGATTCATGCGTTATTCCCCATGGAGGGCAAAAAGGATGCCCGCAGAGTTAGAAGCCAATGGAAAAGAAATATGGAATGAATCCCAGAAGAAGTACCATAAGGCTACGAAAGAAAAGAGTACTGGTATTGAACTACATATGTTCCACCACCCTCTTTCATTTCTGACTTAGGTCACGGGGATTTCACATTCTTAGGTACAATATAGAGTGAATGAGGTGTGAGAAGAGATAGATAAAATTGAAGAGGTTTCAGACAAACGATAGTTAGTGAGTGAAAATGTTTAATATATTTAAGCAGGCATTTCAAAAAATGTACTATACACTGAATATGTTCACTTCCAGTAACACAATGTATGTAAGAAACTCACTTTCTAGCGAAATAAGAAATTAAATCAGACTTATCTTTTCTTTTATTCCTTCATTTGGCATTTTTTAAATTGCTGATGAAATAAATAAAGGGTTCAACAAAAAAATTAGGATGCATTTTTTGGAATCGGGATGATTAGTAAGATTAGAGCCTCAGTAAAATCACATTTGGAAAATATCCTTTAAAAGCCTCAGTATTTTCATAATAAAAATGTATTTCGATGGATTTCAATGAATTCCTCGATGAATAAATATTACTGCATAGGCATACGGCATTATTACCGGCGAAAAGCAACTCGGTTCACTCGACTAGCGTCTTTAACGATAGAATGTACTAATTTATAAAATTGAAGAGGTTTTAGAAAAACGCTCAGAGCAAAGTCGAGGGATATGTATGCCAAGTTAGAAGGATAGTTAGGATGATGAAACGATCATTCATTTGTGTTTATATAAAATATAATAGTGAATATTCAAGAGGACATCACTGTAGTACTCATCGTCGGATCCAGATTTTTTTCTGGAGGAGGCACAAGGGCCTGACAAGTCCTCTCATTTTTAAGTAACAACAAAATACAACAATTACTGCAGAAAATATTCTCTTTATTTTTATCCGAAAGTTATTAATATTGAATTAAATGATTGAGGCTCCGTAATACACAAAATAAAACGATCGTATCCATAGTTGTATTAAAAATCTTGTCTATATTTGCAGCGTCTGGGGTGCACGTGTCCCCGTGCCCCCCCCCTAAATTTTCCAATATGTAGTAGTACTGTAACTTCAAGTTGCTAAAATGAACTCAATTGCATCAATCGCTAATGTACAAGCCGATATTTCGAGACTGATTCTCAATGATTTTAATTCCAAGAATCATTTCCAAAACTGAGCGTACAATAGGATTTTAAATTCCATTTTACGTAGCAAGTGCAAAAATATGAACTTCTTACTTACGGGATGCCCACGAAAGCATTTATACCGCATCCGGCCGGTTTGCAGGGCACACTTGGAGTTCTTCAAATTCATACCAAGACAGTAACTTCATTAAAATAGTCCGGTATGCTCCGAGCCTCCGCAAAAGTTTGCGAATCCATTTTATCCTCGAGGGAACAAATGGGTTCATCAAAGAGATTATGAGTCGACCCAGATGGAACTTTTGAATCACTAAGAATGAAAACAAAAAAATATTTAGCATCGGAGTAAGAATCGATTTGGAGAATACTTCAACGAAATTTCTATTTGAAGGGTACAAAAGAAAAAGCGTATTAAACACAAAAACTTAATGTTAAATGAAGGTATACTTAATTTATTCCATGACACTAGGTGAACGGATTTGAAAAGTGTGCGGTAGAAAGGTAAATTCCACTGAGATTCGTAAAAATGAAACACGCAGTGTAAAAATGGAGTGCATTTCGAATTAGCACGGTAAGCCTTAACGGACTGTTTTCACATCTTTCTGTCTAAAACACTGAGTTCTCACGAACTTGATTAAATAATATTTGAAGATTGAAATATAAGTTGACACGGCAGTATAGCATTTCATGAGTAGCATTTCAATGTAGGTTGTCACAACAGAAAAAAAATTTTATAGATTTTTGAGTGCAATTTATCTTCACTTAAAAGTAAATACAATTCCTTAACATTTATTAGTATGAAGGCAAGAGAGTTTTTCAACCACGAGAAAATAATTAAATGCAGGTCAAAGACAACTGGATCAACTCGGGAAATTCTTCCCAATACATACTTTTCAATGTTCACTGACATTTATCCGCCTATTTAAAATCTGTGGTGTGAATATAAATTTGTAAATCACTCATACAACTTATAATCAAAGACTGCCGTTATAACATAAAATAAGTATTCCCGAAAACTTCACTGTAATAATTAATTAGGGTAATTTTACACACATCATCAGCGATTGCAATTTAAAAAATAACGTTAATTAATGTGATATCGCATTGAATTGATTATGTTCATAAAAGTATAAAATATCTCAAATTGATTTAGTATCTTATGTCAGCGAAGTGTAGTCCTACCGTGAGTAAAAAACTTACGCGAACTAAATACGAAAATATATTTATTGTCTCCATTCCGTTCAAGGACTTCCGTCTTAAATTTACAATAATCTCTTTATTGAATGCAGCAGCCATACTGAAACTAGTTAAATTAGAACTGAGAAGACATGCTATAATTTGTTATGATTATTATTCCGAATAATGTAGTTATCATATAGTACATACCCCTTCCGTGACTGTATCTAGAAAACTTACGCGAACGATTGTGTGGGATATCTGAGGTACCCTATTTGTAATTCATAAATTAATTATTTGTTGTATTTTAGTCTTCCCTTAAATTCAACACAATGGCTCTTTT
The DNA here is from genome assembly GCF_921293095.1 of Ischnura elegans. Taxonomy (NCBI): domain Eukaryota; kingdom Metazoa; phylum Arthropoda; class Insecta; order Odonata; family Coenagrionidae; genus Ischnura; species Ischnura elegans. The sequence continues at coordinate 67,936,994 of NC_060253.1, read as the reverse complement.
TATAATGATGTGATATCTTGTTTTGTATAATTTCTATATATATTGTAGGGTACATTTAGGTTTTACTTTCATTTTGAGCGAAATGGCAGGAATCTATCACATTTTGCTATTTTAAGTGTACTTAGACTAACATGCGATGAAAAAACAAATACAAAAGGTGCCATCATGTAGAATATTGGCGTAATTGAAGTTATAATATAATAAAATTTATTGCAGTCAACTTTTATCCCAACACTTATATAACAAGCAAGTTTTATTTTTCTTCCCACTAACAGCTGTGCGTGGTAATTCAGTTACCTCACCGATAAAAATTTAAGTTTTCAAAAACAATTTAAATGCAAAAAAAACCTAACTAATGACAAAATGGTTAGGCTCAAATACAAAAAATATCAAAGGGACAAAATGAAAAATAGAAAAAATTATACAACATTAACATAATTTAGGGTAACTGAGTCATCCCGCACAGTCACGGAAGGGTTAATAAGGACAAGATGAAAAACAAAATAAATATTTTCATGAAGCACGAAAATGCAAGCAGAAAATTTATAGATCCTCCATTGGGAGACAGAATTAGGTATTGATAAACGCTTTCATGTCTTGAGCTTATCACGAGGAGACACTTGCCCGCCAACAAGGGCGGATCCAGAATTTTTTCTGGGGGGTCTGAAAGGAAAACGGTCTTCTCTTATTTTAGATTAAAAACAACAGACAACCATTACTACATGACATATTATCTTTATTTTAATATGAAAGTTATTCGTATGAAATTAAATAATTGAGGCTCGGTAATACACAAAATAAAGCGAACGTAATATTAACCGTATTAAAAATCTTGCCTATTTTTTAAGCGTCTAGGGGGGCACGTGCCCTCGTGCCCCCCTCCTAAATCCTATCCTATGCCCCCCAAACTCGCTTCCACCGGATCGCAGCCAACACATAGATTTGTTTAAGCAGATATAAATAAATTATCCATCGTGACATGTAAGCGGAATCAAATTTAGACCCCTAACGTATGCCTCCCCTGGATATGGAGTAAATTGAGCGAGGAGACCTTAGTCACGCCCAAGCGGTGAACAACGCAGCTGGATAAACACTCCAAAGCCTCAAATCACGAGCGTGAGCAAGTAGAGCTAAATCCTGCCAAGAAATGGCTTCTCTGATTTTCGCATGTATCCGATACCACCTGGATCCAAGTTCCAGAAATTAATTCAAGAAGTTATATATTACTTTAGTTTCTAATTTCAAGCAAAAAAATATTTTTTATCTAAGACAAAAATAAAATGCGATGAGCATCATTTCGCTAAAAAAATATAACCATTCGTCCTAACTTTCCCCAAAAGAGGTCACTCACAAAATGATTTAATCCTAAGGTAAGCTTGGATATGCGACATGGATAGGTCAACTTAGAGTGGTAGAGCCGGGAACCCAGTAGCGAATACAGAAAAAATTCAAGGGGGGGCGCAAAAAATACCTTGAGTTACCTTTACTGCTATCGTAATACAAAATAATCAAATCACATGCAATGTTTAATAAGGTTTTAATTAAACTGATTATGTAAAAATACAAGACAATGCCATCTTTATACAAAATATCGTTGATTTTTATACAAAACTATCATTTAACTATGATACTTTATTTATGGATTGTCGTCGTTTACGCAAAAATGATAACTTCACGGTCTACTTTGAAATTTCTTAAAAATAAATAAAACCAGCTTAGCAAAATTCACTTCCTTATTAGTTGGTTTATATTGATGGAGAAGGCTACAATACTGTGTGCCATCAACGCAAGAAAAGGATTAACACAATATCATTGGCAAGCATGTGATTATTATTATATTTATTAATAAATAAAACCAGCTTAGCAAAATTCACTTCCTTATTAGTTGGTTTATATTGATGGAGAAGGCTACAATACTGTGTGCCATCAACGCAAGAAAAGGATTAACACAATATCATTGGCAAGCATGTGATTATAGCCGCTCCAATTCCATTCAGTAATCAGAATTTTTTAAAAATATCCACCATTTTACTAGCCCATAAAACACCGTATGCCGAGTTATAAATAGAGAAAGCAATCACTCAACACGGTAGGCCTTGGCTGACTCGAGCAAACAACTACCGCGGTACTATTTTTGCGATTTTCAAAAGATTTCCATTTCTCTTCAGATCTTTCAAATTATTCTATTTAGTAATTTTCTTAGTATCCACGAATTTTAATTAATTTGATTGGACAAATAACATTATATGACACAGTGGCGCAGCGAGGGGGGTATTGGGGGATAAATCTCCCGAGGGCTCAGGGAAATTTTAAGCTTAATCCATTTTACTTAATTGGATTGATATTACTAATAGAATAGTGTAATAATTAGTAAAATATCCCTCAGAAAGCCGTAAAACTCACCATTTTGAACAATTAATCTTAAAATTCCGCAATTTATTAATCTCGCTTATCCTGGTTGGTATTCCTTACCCCCACACACCCCGGTATTAGTTGCGCCTAAACTCCTCCCCCCATTAATTCCTAGCTGCGCCCTTGATGTGACATACATACACATACTCGCAAATAAGGGAATGGAGCATCATAACAAAAAATAAAGGCGTGAAATTCAAGTTTCCACGAACTTAAAAGATACGATCATCGATTTATATTAGATTTTAATTTAAAAATTTCATCGTGTGTCCTCATCGTTGATTACTGTGAAAGCTTTGAATGCATCAATGAATATACTAAGCATTCCAGGGGATTATATGACGCACGAGCAGGACTAGCCATTCAGGGGTGGATGGGAAATTTCCGTGTCGACAGTTTCCTTCAGCGTTAGCTCGGATTTCCTGGAAAACTTGTTAATACGAAGCTGCCAACGCCGTTCGACGCGATTCCTTCGTTCGAGGGAGGGGAGATTCTACGATGCGTTCATGACACCAAAGGGATCGATGCCAATTAAAGTGAAAAGGTGAGGGAGAGATGGGGAAGAAAGGAAGGGTATTACAACGCGTTGATCGGTAAGGGATAAGGGGCGATATAGGAGGGATATCAGGAGGCTGGTATTGATTTACATCCAATTACATAAAATTTACCTATTATACTAGAGATTTCAATCGCATTCCCTGCATTTTGTATGCACGAATAAATTATCCAATCCAACCTTCGGGTAGGATCGCTGAATATCAACTAGATTTCTCTAGCCTATCACCTAAAATCTACCGTAAATATATTCTACCTATTCAATGTATTCTTAAGAACGAATGGTTAATGGTCATGCTATCAGGCAGTAGCGTAGCGAGGGGTGGAGGGTCCGGACTATAAAAACTCCTCTCCGAAATATAAAAACACAAATACATTGGTTAACCTTTTAAATAGTTTTGAAAATCATGAATTTACAAAATATTTCTTTGAAAATGAAATTAATCGATGTGGAAAGTGTTAATATTACTATAAAAATGTCTATTGACTGAGTACCTACCGTTTTTTTCCCCCGGTCTCTCCCTGGTTATAGACCCCCCCCCCCTTTCGAACGAAATTCCTGGCTAAACCACTGGTATAAAGCAGTATCCCAGGCGCATGAAGCTTTTCTCATTTCAAAAAAGGAATCAATAATCAACACTATACATCAATCATCCATAGCATCCCATCTTCAAAGAATCACTTTATTTGAGTTAATCTCTACATATATTTTCACATTTTAAGTTTTCCATAGGCAAAAAAATATTTTATTTGGATCATATTTTGTACGTTCAAAATAATAAAAAAATTAAAGACAGGTTTGCACGAACCTTTTTGAAATATTTTTCCAATGGCTTTAACTAGTAGTTGCTAAACTTCAAAGCAAGGAAAAGAGCGATCCGCCTTGAAACAATTCTTCCGTACAAACTTTTAGCCCATTTAGAGCAGCATACGAGAGGCATATGAATTTTAATCTGTGTTAATGGATTATTTACCCATTATACTAGAGATTTCAAGCCTCACACTATGCAGTTGCAGTGCGTACATATAGGATATTTAGGTCGTTAGAAGTTATTGTAAAGTGATTATGTACAGCACTGTTTTAATTACATTGAATAATATAAATATGAGTTCACAATAACGTATGTAAAATACAGATGCAAGGAAATTTTGAAGGTCCAGCTTTCAAAGAATAGGGTCTCTGTTATAACGTAACTAAGGCATTAAGGATAGAAACAGTAGATATCTAGTAAATACATCGTGCTGCGGGGTAAGAGAAAGAGAGGGAAGTATAGAAGGGAATATAGTGTAAAAGGGAGGATATAACGGTCTAGAGGGTCGAAAAGAGAGGAATTGGAAACGGTGGCAGTTTCCCTTCGATCAAGGCAAACGTATCCAGCAGAGCTAGAATGAAAATTTAAGCTCACCCTGGGTGGGGGAGGCGGTTACCGAAAGTGGAAGGATGTCCACAGGTTTAACCACAATACCTTCCTTCTGTTCGCTTCCCACCGTCCATCGGGTAGTGAAGCTGAGGGGAAGACACTGGGGATTACGGAAAGGGCGACAGGCAAGACATGGTAGAGCGAGCCGGACTTTCGCACAATCTTTCAACCATTTAAATCAATACACGAGATATATACGCAATTTAAGCGGTGTTTATGGGTCATTCAATTATTGCAAAAGAGATTTTAAGGATCTACCGGTCATATCTCATCTTTTTCGCATCGTATTATTAGTTTTACATGTAAGTAACCAATTTGAAATGTTAATTAGCTGTAAATAAAGCCTACTTCAACAATTTACAGAGCTTCAACTACAGATTGTTGATCCCTAAAGTACAGAAATAGAACTGAGGTTATAAAAGGGTAAAATTTAAAAATGGAAGAAACGTGGAATCATTGGCGATGGTCAATTTAATGTTTACGTGAAAAACTACCGGTCAGTTAGCAGTATTTTGAAGACTTACAAGATACAATTAACGCACAAGAATTATTTTTCATGTTTAGTTACGCTATAACTAATTCCATATCTAAATTTACACAAAGAAGTACATACTATGAATCTATTGCCAGGTATTAAAACTCTATGCAAAATAAGGAAGTACACTATTAGAAGACACTCTAAAGAAGATACCCAAAACCATTTTACTCACATTTGAGACTTATCTTTCAAAGCCTGCTATATGACTAATTCAAATTGTTAACTGCGGTACGTAGGAATCCCAACGAAAGGCGCCAAGGGGACCCAGCGGCTTGACGTCCCATCAGACTGACGGAGTGCTGAACTTGAAACGCCCGCCGATATTTGAACCCGGAACTTATGGGTGGGAAGTCGGCATTTCAGGAGTAGGTTAATGTTGACGCCGGGTTTCTCTCTTGTCAAGAGACTGAGGGCGCAAACATTGAAATTCACTAATTACGTGGAAAAAACTTATTGAGAGGACAAAATCGAATAGTAAGAAAATGAAAACAAGCGTGAAAATAGGACAAGCCGTGGCGCCTTATGTTTGGAGTAGACTAATTTCAACGCCGAGTTTCTCTCTTGTCAAGTGATTAAACCTTCCATGACTGTTCGGGGTAACTCAGTTACCTTAAATTATGTCATTGTTGTATTTTTTATTTTGTCCCTTTGATATTTTTTTGTATTTCACATAAACCACGCTGTCGTTATTTAGGAGACAAATGATTTTTTTTATATAAATTGTTTGTAAAAATTTCCATTTTTATTGGTGGGGTAACCGAGATACCTCACACGGCTGCTGGCGGGAAGAAAAAAAAACTTGCTTATTATGTGAGTGCAGAGATAAAAGTTACGAGACAAGAGATAAAACCCCGAAGACGGGGGCTGGAACGCGCCCGAAACTGTCGTCCGCCAAAAATGAGTCGACGCGGAAATCAGTCATCAATTTAATCACCGCGGAAGCCTCAGTAATTATTTTACTCCTTCATCATCAACAGAACTTAGACTGATTCCTAACCCCGTTGGGCTTAATGAGCTTTACCCGGTACCAAGTGCGAGAAGATTAAATAATCACATCAATCAATAAACAGTAAATACTTCTGTTCTCATTTTAACCCATAATAACCCAGTGTTGCTTCCAAGCAGCATCAAAAATTTATAAATTTCCTGCTCTATTTAGGAAATATCTAAACTAAGGATTCCCTTGAGGTGTAATTTGTAAAGACGAAATGTTTAGCTGCCACAATAATTATGATTGAGTGCAAAATTTTGAAGTTTTCAAAATGAAAAATCGTGAACTTCGATTTCTCACAGAAGCAGCTCTGAGTTAGAAAGTGTTAACCGTATTCAAAACCACAATACTCATTTATGATAATCCACTATTTTAATAGAAATGAATCGCGGTGGAGATATAAGCGATTATATCCTCCCCTCAAAAACTTTCCTCAAGGAAGAAATCGTTGTTTTCTTTGGACCGATATCAACCCGCGGCGAACCGGACAAGAGGAGCCCTCATTCCACTTCTCCAGCTTGCGGTGTATACATTGAACGCTCTTGCCTCCGGATATCCTCCACCCTTGGCAAACCATTCGCATCCCATGCTCTATAGGCCTCGTTCTCCGCGAGCGAATCGCTCCCGGCCTCATACCATACGATTGCGAGCGCTGCTGTATACCTCACCAGAATAACCCCCGCAGCTGGCTCGGTGAAAGGAAACCCGATTTAGCTTGTTTTAAAAAAAACTATGTTTAGGTTAAAGGGCTATGGGAGTGAACCTCCCACGCTTGCTTCGCAGCGGGTTTGGTCACTGCTGTTCTAGAGAATATTGCCCAGGCAAGTGTTCAAGGAAGCAGAACTCAACCCATACGCAAGCGATCAGTCGATTTCCCTCCAAGCCCCAACGCACACCCTGATGTATTGACCAAAGTGGACAGCCATAGTAGTGGCGAAAAAAAGAATATCTCGCGCAGAAGCACAGAAGTGTCGATTACACCAACGTACTACGGTAGATAGAATCATAAAAATAAATAATAGATAGACTGTAGAACAGATCAATTCAGAATGCTGTTTTTTTTACGCGATCGACATGAGACTATAACGGCAGCGTTAGAACTTACGAATACTTTTGTTGACTTGTAGTGTAGCCTACTAACTTATTTTTCTTAATGCATATTTCTGAATTTTCATAGCATCTACAACAGCATGTTTTTCATGTTAAAGCTTCATAAGCAGAACTCTGTTCAGATATAGGCGATCGGTCGATTTTCCTCCAAGCCCCAACGTACAGCCTGGTGTACTCGCCAAATTAGATAGATATAGCAGTAGTGCAAAAATAATACCTCGCGTTCATTATCTGCAAAGAAGTGCCCAAAGACGGCCAATACGCCGACAGAATATGATAGATCAAATCATTAAAATAAAATACGAAAGATAGACTTTATAACCCATACATTCAGAAATTCGTTTTTTCTGTGATCGGCAGCGTTAGGACTAATAACTATAACGTTAGGACAATAACGGCAGCGTTAGGACTTATTAATGCGTTAGTGGACTTGTAGTGCAACGAATTCATAAATGCATGTTTCTGAATTTTCTTAGTACTATTAACAGCATATAAAACATTTTCTGACTTCAAAGGCAGATTGCCTTAATGAGTACTTTTCAAGTTTTTCCTTTGCATGAATGTGGAAGTATAATTTTGTTATCATGCGAAATATTTTGATGACCGTGTGGTGTGCATGTGGGAATCCTACATATCCTGCAAGCTTGTTATTGACCACCTCCTGCCAAACACCCTTTAGGGGGCACGCAGGATATTATGTAGATGTATATGTGCGTTCGGTGATGAAAGAGATAAAAAAACAAAAGACATAACGTAAAGGAAGCATAAATATTATTATTCCCTCTTATTTATGAGAGTATAGTACTAAATTTTGGCTTACCATTGATCGCATATTACAAATAAATGGAAAAAAGAACCAGCTGTAAAAATATTCTTTAGCTGCATATTCAAATCAACGTTGGCCGCCAGCAATGTGTTTGTGGTGGCCGAAATTAGTTCCATCGTCTTTTATATTATTTTTTTCTTTTCTATTCTTGACCTTGTTTAATAAATTTTATAATATTTCTTGGAGTTTAGGTCTATTTAAAACAAGTTATAGCAAACGTTTCGATTTATTTTAAATCATCCTCATGGCTATGAAAGAAAAAACATGAACAATATAATCTTTTATATTGTTACCAAGAAGACCTTCCTGGTTTGTTTACATTTACGTATCTAGGCCACGGACTAAACTTAGAAGGGACTTTTCACTAAGAAAAGCTCTATTAAATTGATTAGATAAAAGCGGAGATTTTTTTCATTTACCAAACTCAAAATATCCTTCATAATTGATTCCTACTGCGTTCAAATTTAAACATATTTAACTTCACCACCAAAAAGATTCATTCAAGACCGACCACCCCAACAATTAATTCGTACTCTTCTCAGTCACTATCCACACGCCGAAGAAGACTGCCATGCCGTCCTACCACACAATTATGTTAGGAATGTCTATAGAATGTTTATGATCGCCTACCAAGCATTTTATTTCTCCGGGGGTGACTCTAGGTATCAAATTAAGGTATTAGTATTGAATTAATGTAATTATTTACATAAATATTTAAATGACACATTCATTGAAGTTAACTTGTACTATCAAACCATACGAAGATTAGGTATCGCTGTATTTTTTTTTAAGATTTAAACGCACCGGATATTTTTTTCGGCGGCTATTCAATGTATCCAATCGTGGTATAAGTAATCAGCAATCTAATCCTCGACGTAAATGTTAAAAAATATTTTTGATAAAAAAAGATCTTGAATCTCAGTACTGGTTATGAGAAAGAATAATAATCTACACAGAACTTCCGTGAAAATCATTAGTGTGCTCACTCTATGATTGATTCGACCCGAAGGAGAGTTTATATGGGTGAGGGTCAGGGGTGTCTTGGTGCCGTAACGCGCCAGAACGCCGTTCCGCCTCTGGTTTACGACAAAAATGATAGTCAAGCATCACTTTTATCCAATTTCGTTGCCTCCTAATTTCTAATTCATACATTCGTAAACAAAACAAAAAATTGTAATAAAATGTAAAAAATAACTAGTAAAAAAACAGTAATATTTCACCTCTAAAAAAGTTAAGGAAAGTGCGTTCCGGCACTGCTAGTTTTGCCATGACGTCACTGGTGAGGGTAGAGCACGTACCTAACTAAGCTACAGTTTTAGGAATTCCAGAGAATCAGAGTAAGGGATCAGAGTGACCAACCTTTTCATTTCAAGGATATTTTGGGGGTGTCCAAATACTTCAGCTGCGATACACTCTTCTAAGATAAGGAGAGACTGGTATGCTACGTCTTCAGTAATTATTTGAAAATAGATTTCAGCTGCATATCACAAATAAAACACTTCACAAGATGATTCGAATAATGTCACAAGAATGGAAAAAGAACGGGATAACAGTAAAAATAATTAAAAACAAAGAAAACTTTAAAACCAAAGGAGAGTACTACATTCATTATAGTCCAAACGAATAGAAAGGGCATAAAAGGTTTTTAAGAACAAGAAATAGGATGGCAGAAGTAGGCACTTGATGGATCTTAAAGAATAAGTAGGTATTTCGGTTTATACTAAAAGCAGGAATGGGAACGAATGAAATGAAGCCATCTTAGAGCATACGAGGATGACGAAATATTTCCATTTGAATTCTACAATAAATATAATTTTCCAGGCTTATTTTACATTTTCCACGACATTCCATGGTCATAAAAGTATTTTTTTCTAGGGTGCAACCCTGTAGATCCTCTAAACTCAATATCCAACATCGCATTCGAATCACGTAGTAAATCGGAGCACCACAAGCTTTGGGGGATAAATACGTCTACCTCAAAATACGAAATCCGAGCCATTATCACCCCACGCATCTACGCTCATTCACAAAATAAAAACCCAACCGATCTTCCTGTGTACATTTCGGGAATGCTATCAGCAACAGAAATAGATGCTCCCCAGATTCAAAAATTTCCTGAAATTGTACAGATAGGAATATGCGTTAACTGGAGTGCAATGGTATTAAACATGAAATATAATACCGTTCGAACACCACAGATCCATAGGGATAAATTTATTTGACCCTTCGCCACTGCATACCGACATGCAGCGGCACCTGCACCAAGTCCCATGAGCATTTAAACGCATTGTGCTTCCAAAGATCTCCTAATTCCCTAATAGCTAACACTCCAGAAATTAAAAAAACAAAGTTAATGCTGGGGATTTAAAAAGTAATTATGACGCTGAAATAGAGACAATTTTAAATACAATATTATATCATCTATTTACAAAATAATGGACCCAATTCACACTACAGTTGCTAGGTAGATCACAAATAATTAGGAGGAAATCACATAATAGGGATAAACCGTACCAATGCAATCAAAAAATATAGCAATGTGTGTAAAGATTGAGCATAATTAGTTTTAAAATTATGTAGGGTAGTCAATAAATTACGGTTTATTATGATTAAATGGGCCAATGGATATTGTAAGAACTCTCTTACTAGGGACGATATTCCAAGAACAGAACCTGATAGTAAAATAATCTATAATTGAAGTGGGTTGATTTTGGCAGAAATTCGTTTAAAGGGAAAACGTTTAAGAGGTTCGCCCTACCGCCTCTGGATGCGTGGGCCACTTTTCTACTCATAATGCGCAATGCTGTATTCAGTCGCAATATGGCGAAGCTCAATGTTTTGACCTCTCCACATTGTCATGAAATGGGTCGAAACTATTCCCTCTTATCCCCATCCACTCAACTTCTGGGATCGAAACTTATGTATGAGCAGCGGGGTTTCGATTAATTTAGTTCCGTTCTCGGGAGTTAAGTTTCGTACCTTGTCGAAATTAAACTCCTTGGTGATTTTATTTTCGTGCGGGGGACCAAACTAAGCCTAGGCCTCGTATTTTCGTTTCGCTCTGGGTCGAAACGAAAAATTTTCGTTTCGTTCCACTTGCCATCCCTAGTTGTAAGTGGTAGCATACTTGAGATATCCGAATTCGAAACCCGGCTAAGCCAGATAATTTTTTCACAGCGAATTTTATCCTTGGAGTACTTTACACTTTTCTTTTCACTTGTATATAATCATCATCATCATCATCACTGGTCAACAATCCAAGGATTGGTTTGACGCAGTTCTCCATTCAGTTCCCCTTTCAGCTTATCTTTTCACACCTACGAATTTCTTCTCTTTCACATCCTTCTTCATTTACTCCTTATATTTTATTAGAGGTCTTCCTCTTCTGTTCTTGCTATCTACTTGTCCCTAAACGATTGTCTTCATCAGGCCATCATGTCTCAAGATGTGGCCTATAAGGTTGTTCCGTCTTCTTGTTAAGGTTTCCATGAGGCTTCTCTTCTCTCCTATTCTTCTTAGAACTTCCTCGTTCCTAACTCGGTCGATCCATATGATTTTCATCATTCTTCTGTAGCACCACATTTCGAAGGCCTCTATCCTTGCTTTCTCCGCTGCGGTCATTGTCCATGCCTCACTTCCGTATAGGAGCATACTCCAGATGTAGGTTCTTATAAATTGTTTCTTTACTTCCATATTTAAGTTTCCCGCTGTAAGCAGGTCTCTCTTTTGGTGGAATGCTCTCTTCGCCTGGGCTATTCTGCTGATAATTTCTTTCTTGCTTCTCCCGTCACAAGTTATCTTGCTTCCCAAATAACAGAATTCATCCACTTCTATCAGTTTTTGCCTCCCTATTTTAATGTTGGTCTTGACTTCTTCTCTTCTGCTGCATACTAAGATCTTGGTTCTCTTCGTGCTTATTTTCAGTTGATATCTACTCATTACTCTACCCATATTAACCAGAATATTTTTCAAATCCTTCTCTGTTTCTGCTATAACGGCTATGTCATCGGCAAATCTTAGCATGCTAATTTTTGCTACATGGATATTCACTCCCAATTCCTTTTCTTTGATTTCATTGTACATAATAAATCAAAAATATATATTATATATCGAAATCAACCTTCGAATCAAATCAACGTGTGAGCGTGGTACAACATTTACATAGATATTATCCAGAATAGCATTCAGCCATCAACGGAAGAAATTCGCCGCAAATTTCCTTCTTTTGATGATTATAGATTTGCCCCTTCGTCATGATGCGATTCAATGCCACTTTTTATGCAGTTCCGGAAATATATTTTTAACTACCCGTTTGATTAGCATAAAATACGATGGAAACCTCCAGAAAAAAAAGTCACAGCGGGTTAGATCAAAACGAAAAGATACAGGCTCTATGAGTCCAGTTAATTCGTTGTATACATGTGAAAGAATAACTTCCTAACGTAATTTTTAGCCCAATTTATTTCATGCTAATCAGTGGCGATTGTTAAACCAATAAGTTCCTATAACGAGCTTAGAAACATATTGCTGTAAGTCAAAAATCAATTTTTCCAATAATAAAACCATTGTATTTGTCATGGCTCTCAGGATTATAATCCTAATATTCATCGTTTTCATTACTATCCATCAATAGATATTACAGTTCTTCACTAGTCGGTTTCATTACGCAATGCGATGCAGATGCATCAGTGTCAATTGCTGAGATACACAATGGCGAAAGTCAGACTCACTTACGATTCGCAAAGAAATTATAACTGTGCTGACGACTCCCAGTATTTGCTACTACCTGTCGGTCCCAATTGTAACTATACCTTAAGACCGTTTTACACGGGGCACGTGCTTGCACAACCTGACGTTGGTACGAGGGCGCAGCCAAAATTGCGTCTTGTAAAGCGGTGAATTATTAGAATGCCTGGGAGAATACGTGGACGAGATATGGCAAATGGCAGCCCCTGTTCTAATACCGTTCATGCATTCGCGTAATTCCACGCCATTTAAGAAATTAATGCAGTTCTAACCTGTGCAATTCCGTGCCCCGTGTAAAACGGCCTATACACCTGTGTTTCTGGGTAGATAGATTATTTTGGAGCTGGTTGCTACGGATATCTCCAAATCAACAAAAATTAGCATACATCCAAATGTTTCTCCAAATGTTTCATCAACCCATTTGGTTCCTATGAAAGCAAGGGATACGACGTGTTGCTACAAATAAGACGGATGAGATAAAATTTGGAATCACAACATTGCAGCTGACATGTATGAGATTTTAGGCAAATCCGACACAAATCACGGCCGAGTCGCTTTCAATGTTTCTCAATGAGTGTGTTGACTTCTGAGCAGTCGCCCTTGTCACTGGCCCAACTCCCGCGGACCCACAACCCATGGTGACGCTCGCACAAATTCGTTTTGGCAGCAATGCCTTCCCCGCATTAATCCCTTTGCGCCACTCATCTTCCACGTTCTCTTCCTTCCCACGCAAAGTTGGCAAGGGACCAGTGAAAACCTGCTAAATCACAGCCGATGATCATCAAAACAAAAATTTATAGGGTCTTTTGAGTCCAGCTAATTTAGTGTGTAAATGTGAAGGAATATCTTCGTCATTTTGAACCCAATTTATTTTGGAATAAAATAGAATACAAATTGTACTGCACTCGGATGCCTCCGTCCTCTAAGATCAAACAAAAAAGTACAGGGTGGGGAAGAATTCTGTCACGAACTTTTAACCCAGGATGATTGATGCCAGGAAGAACCAAAATCACCAATGATGTTTAGGTCGAAAACGCACCAGTTTTTAAACTACGGAAAATTTGAGCCAAGTGCTCCGATTGCCCTGTTGACGGATGCCTGGCTGTGTCAGTTGTACAACATAATTGGGGACACTATTCTTATGAAAGTAAAGCCGAATTAATACGAAATCCATTTTGATATCATCATGTCTGTATATAACCTACAGGGTGTAGAAAAATTGTCACGAAATTTTAACCCTCGATAGCTGATACAAAAAAAGGAGAGAACTGGAGGGCTGGCAGAGGCACCCTGACCCGTAGCTTCCCCAGGCCTGGGCGCCTTATATTTCAAGCTGGTACTTTCCAGTTCTCAACCTTATATTCATTTCCACAAATTGTACAGAGTGCAGGTGGAATTCCTTGAACATTTTTCCCCCAATGTTCACAAATTCTCAATTCTTAGCAATGGATGGTCACACTTTATTTTAACAATAAAATTATAAATCAATATTCTCTGACATATTAAATTAAAGAATGGCAATGTATACATATTTGAAATAGTTAAAATGCTACATCTGTAAATCTTACCACTGCAACCTTAATATTCACATAAAATGCAAATTCGTAATCTTATCATGTTTTGTCGAGTAAATAGACATTAACAATAAATGATTACGTTTATTTACAAGAAAATTATAATTCAAATCCATCAACGTAGTTATATCAACACATTAAATACACTATATGCCTTAAATACATCACGATCTCGGCAGACAAAGCATTCGAAGTCATGAGTGGTCCAGAGCATCAATCAACAGGGAAAACTTTCTGCCAATCGGAGCGCTTGTCCCAAAGTTTCTGTAGTTTAAAAATTTCGCGTTTTCGATCTAAACATCAGCTCTTCTGTAATATCATGGTACCTAAGCCAGCAATAGTCATGTTAAGCTGTTTGCGTATATGATGGTAAGCTGTTTGCGTATATGATGGGTTTGATTTTTCGGAAATATAAAGCTGATGATGGATCATATTAACCTTATTGCTGAAGTATAGCTATTTTGCAGTTGCGATTTTTGCATAACATCTAAGGTCAGACTATTATACTCCAAGCAATCAAAAGCTGATACCCTCTCCCCAAATTAAGCCAAGAAATTTCTCATCTGTGGACGAACCTCGAGAACCGCCCTCCATTTAAACACACTTGAAATCACGCAATTTCCATTTATTTTCTAAACCCAAATTTTTCGGATGGGATTGTGACTTGGAAGACAAATTACTTGGATACTATTCGACATCTTCCGGAACCTTTAAATACGCAATCCTTACATTTGAATACTATGCATTTACCAATTTGAAATGCATGTACGTTTGCTATGCCTATCTCGGGTTGGCTTTAACTTATACCTTGCACAGCGCAGGCCATGCCTGGAGGTCCGGGACCAGATAGAGGTCAATATGGAATTTGGGTTTTAAATGTTAGCCTCGGCTCTTTGCTACTGAGCAGCCAGTATACGCGCTCTTGTATATATTTCCTCCGAGGTACACACGGCGAGTAAGCTTTGATACAAAACAAAGTTGATGCCTATTTACTACTACTTTTATGGAATCTTTATAAGATTCTATCAAATAACCGACCCGTGTCCCAACTAACATACCCGACGTCTAAAAACTAACTTCAAAAACCAACGTGGCTGTATTTGATTAAGATTTTGCAGATCAAAAGTTCGAATTTTGTCGCCTAAGCTATTTTTTACTCAGGCATCCCAAGCTCAAATACTCTAAGCAATAGGTTTCTATTTACCTTCAAGCATATCACGATGAGATATTTGTCGACTGCCACTCGGAGCATTTGCTTCAATACTCAAAATATAGGTCGAACGGAGTGACAGGATATTTGATGCGGTGATTTCAAGTGGTCAAGTAACGTACCGTTTGCACAAAACGCCTGGTTTCGAGCCAGCTCCATGCTATACACCACCTGTTTATCAGATCTCTCTGTTAGTGGCAACACACTGCTGCAGGGAATCAAGCTCAGCTTGAGGTTTACAAGCGTTAAGAGGTCTCTCTGGAATACTCAGAGTATACCTATGAAGGTCAAACCGCTTCAGTTGCCAGTAATCTATTTCAAACCCTAAAAAAGAAAGCTATACACGCAATAACACATAATAAAAAAGTTTCTATCAATAAATAGATTTCACTTCATTTTATGAGTTCAACTTTTCCACCGCAATCATAACATGCATCCAGAGTAATCTGAGAAGATGGTTGAACGAATTGACAGACACTAGGAATGACTTGGGAGCTACCGTCGAAACTGAATGCGATAGCAAATATATACAAATTCATGCTCTAATTTCACTACAAGTTGATAGCATATTGGTGAATGTAAGCGAAAATAGTATAATAAAATTTCCAAATAGACCGTCCCAAAATATTCCAGTATAAAAGGTCCCCAAGAATTAATAGAAGGCCATTGGGCTAGGATTCACACTCAACTTATTCACGGGTAAAATCTTTTTGTTGTAGCTTTGTCCCCTAATGAAAATTTATTAATAGATTTTAGGTCTATTCTGGCTAATGTCAGGGGAACAGTTGCTATAATATATTTATGTACATTGCACATTTAAATGACAAAACAACGTGTTTTCATTGTCTCCACGTTTTGGATGGGTTATACTAATGGACGCATGATAAGATGAAAAACTAAATAAGTATAATTTTAAGATTCCAATGAAGTATAATTCTGAGATACTATTGTCAACCTTCATCCCTGAATCGTTTTAAGGATAGAATACTTACAACATTGCAAATAGAGTACATTGATCCTAACATCAGCATGTATATAGCCAATTACTAAAAAAATAAAGCAACCTAATTTCTGAATGTTCCTCAGCTCAAAAGTCCTTCAGTTCTTTCACTAGCTCTTCACTTGAAGAAAGTCTTTGAGAGGTACCTACCTCTAAATAGGGGCCGCAAGGCAACACGAGAGGTGCAAATAAAAGGTGACAGAACTGACCTCGGATACACAAGAATCTTCTTTTGGACAAGTAACTAAATCGGCTTATTATTTATAAATATAGCAATTCCTTTATCCACTAATTATATCTTACTTTATATGAGAAACTAAATCATCTTATTACTTATCAATTTAGCAAACCCTCTTCCATTTATTATTCCTTTATTTACTGAGTCCTTCAATTCTTTCACCAGCTGTTCGCCTTAAGAAATTCGCCAAGAGGTGCGTTAAAATGGGCCATGAGGGTAACCAGAGACATTAAATTAAACGGGGATGGGGCTGATATCATATAAACAAGCATTTATTAGACAAAAACTTAATCAGCTTATTACTTACAACTATAGAGATCCAACCTCTCGCAATTACTTAATCCACTGAGTCCTTCAGTTCTTTTACCAGCTCTTCGCCGTAAGAATGTCTCCAAGAGTGCATTGAAATAATCAGAGAGGTGAAAGGTGACGTTACTGATCTCGGATACATCAGGATCTCCCTCCCGCCGTCGCTATCCGCATCATTTCCGATAACACAGCTCGTTGTCATGGGACCCGCATCACGAAAATATATTGCGTGTTTATGCTTACCTATGTCGTTCCCACGGTTGTCAAACGTTGCGCTGCAATCGCTCCATACGGGAATGCGTTCTGATTGGCTGATATGGAGTTTTAGTGACGGTTTTTGCGGCGGAAAAAGCGACCAGACGAGTGATGAAAAAATTGATGGGAATCCTCATCATTGGAGTGATAGCGAAGAACAATTGCCGGCGACGATCATTTTCGAGTGATCACTCGAGTGATCGCTGTAGTGATCATTCGAAAATGAAGAAAAAAAAATGATCGTGTGATTCAGGCTTAAGCAGCTTCTTTCAGACAAGAAGTCTCATCAGCTTATTACTAATAAATATCCCACCTCATTACTCATAGTAATCTCACCTTCCAAAAACTCTCGATCCACCGAGTCCTTTGGTGGTATATATGTTTATGCAATTTCAATGTTTATTTCTCTGAGTCTTAAAATGTGCATTGTTGTTTTTTGATTTTTTTTAAAAATATCAGTTTAAGTTTGTGAATCGCACAACAGAGAAAACATGTGCTTTTAAAATTCAAGTTGCTAATTAATTTCCATCCAATTTGAAGACAAACCCGAGACAGTAATTTTATTATATGTTGTGCTAAGAAGTCGCCGAGAGTGGCACAAAAACGGGCGGTGTGGGCATGAGAATATGGTAAGGACGCAAGAGATGAAGGAAGATAGGGCCAAGATTTATTTCCATCGGTTTTCCTCCCAGTTTTCGCCTCCACGGTCCCGCGCACGAAGGAAAAAGATGGATACAAAAGATGAAAGGAGCCTTTTCTGCGCGGAGAACACCCTTGACGGACACTTGGAGATAAACACGCCGTAGGGCAGAGAGGCGTGGAGTTGCGCAGCAGGGATCCGACGAACGCAAGAAGAGACCTCCTTCCGTTCCCTTCCACATGGCTGGGAGGGTTTTCCGTCTTCGGTGGTCTATCTTTACCGCCACCGCGTGTGAGGCATCGGGCGAAGCCGCCACGGGGAAAATAAGTTCGAAGTCTGCTGAAGCGTTTGAGAGGTCCGAAAAAGCCGTCACCCGGAGGCAAATGAAATGACACCGAAGAGGCAAATTCGGTGGGGAAATATCTATTTCGGTTTCGGAAGCCACTTTGAAAGGCTAAAAGTGGCTTTGCCGTGACGCCTTTTGGTCACGCTTGATATCACGGCTATAAAGGACGACGACGTACTACATTAGGCTTATTTAGGGCTCTTGAATAAATATCTACATCGGATATTATCAACAATCAAACAGCAAATTGGTGACTGAGGCGCCTTTTGGTTTCACTTGATGTCGCAGCTGTAAAGACACCGATATATTACATTAGGCTTATTTATGACTCGTGAATAAATATCCACATTGAATGTTATCAACGATAATAACATAAATTAAAAAATCTTTTTAGAAATCAACGTTTTTATCGCGAAATATAAAGAATATTAAACTTTTCAGCGTGGAATCGTTGATATGTGCGCAACCAAGAAGGATTTGGCTTTTCAAAAACTGCATAGTCAATTTTCTACCTTATCTCTCTCCTCTTTTTGCTTTAGCTCCTTCTTCTTCTTATACTAGTACATTTTTGTTCAACAATTTTTAACGAAAAATTGATGTAAACAAATTGTAGTTATGATAAGTGGGATCATTCTCGTCCCCTTAACACTAGAACCGCGGACTTTTTCGTATACCTAGAACCGCGGAGGGGTCATTTTGACCCCTCGTCTTTTCTTGCCATATTTTTAGTATTTTGGGTTTCTTTTGGATACTGCACTATGTGAAATGAATTATCTGAGATTTACAATGAAATTTGAATGATATTCGCGATTCCAGCCAAGGGAGACACCACCTGGCGGAGAACGCTCGAAACAGAGGAACGATGGTCATGACGCGGTAGTCCTATGAGGAATAGTGTAAATGAGACCTTTACACTGTTTTATTGACTAGTTAAGGGTGATACCTACTTTTTTGTTTCAAAGCAATTATTACCGTTACTTGAGGTTAAATATTATTTAATTCTACGACCCTGTAATAACTGCAGCACAAGTGGAATTGTTTCAAAGCGAGGCGACGGCTGTTGTTCCCGCACGTAGGTAGGAGCAGAAAGCTCTTGCTTAGGACGATTTTAATGGAGATACGTTGGTTTTACATGTTATAGCTATTAATATAGTGTTATTTCAATTGAAAATCGTTCATGTGTCAGGCTACGCAGAAAAAAGAAGAAAAATAGCGTATATCCAACGCATCAAAGTATCCGATATCCGTGATCGCTGTTTTCGAGATTTTCAATATAACATACTAAATACTTACATCGCCATTATTATGAGCGGGATGGTATTTACCCGTGTTAGTCTGATAAATTTGTTTTTTTTTATTCTGTGCGCGATGTGCTATTGAACAATTTACCTAAAGTTGCTGAGTATAGTAACTCAAGATTGACGTTAAGTTTCAATAGCAAGGAGGAAGAACCTACTGTACCATTGAACGAACGATTTTTAACAGCGTCTCACGGTGTAAATTAGTAATATATGCACTATGGTAAACATTATTAGCTTATTTTGATTGATTCCAGGTGTCAATTCTAAGTCATACATAATCGCAGAAGATATTGCTTTCAGACAAGAAATGGACGACTCACCTATTCAAGGCAATGCCAATTGGCTAAACTTAAGTTTCATTTCGACTTTGAAATGTAATAGTGGGCAAAGAAACTTCCCAAATTCATTTCCCCGTAGACAGTTACAATAACTCATTCAACGGATTATTATTTAACTGTGACACCCAATTTAAATTCAAAACCCAGCCAATTTCATGTGATGCTCTGTCGAATAACTATAAACTGGTGTTAATGGGGCCTATTACGTAACTTTTACTCGGAGCTAGAGCTATCTGTAACTCCGCCCGGATTTGTTTTGATTTGTAGCTCCAACCCTATTACGTACCGGCAGGAGTTACGAGAAGTCTCCGAAAGAATGCGGAGCTACAGTGGCTATGGAAAATTCGGAAAGCAAATCTCCAGAAATGAGTCAACCAATAGGAGCTTAGGTATCCGATAGTAAATGTTTCTGAGCAGACGGGTTTAACGTGAATTTCGGAATGGAGTCCCATACTTGTATTTCGTAATTTAACGTGAAATCCGTGAAATAATTAATATAAACTACATTGTTGAAATGTTTATACTTTAAAGCTTATTCATATACAGTTATATGTCATCCAATGTATGCAGTCATTCATTTATCGTCGAATCCAAACCTATTCTCTGCCCATGTTGCTATTATGGCAATGAATACAATTTTAGATACCGGCAAAGGTCGGAGAAAATGAGCAGGAAGCAGTATGTGGTGCTCACTAATTTTATGAGTGACCACAGAAGCTTTGTCCTTGGCGTATTCCAAGGAATAAACGGGGAGGCAACAATAAATAAAATGTGGGGTGACAAACCTTAATATTTCATCGACAATTAACAAAAATGTGCTACTGAGATTGACAGATGCCTACAAAGAACGAAGATATTTGCACACACACCGACATATTTTTTAATACCAATAATGAAAATAAAAATGCCTTATGAAAACTCCAGCCCGATTTCCTTCGCTTCTCATCTGTCATTTGTTGATGTCTGCTGTCGGAATCTGAAAGATAAGGCAATGGATCGACCAATAAACATATATTGGGGAAGGATGATGAGGGTGTTTGCGGAGTATGTAAGAAGGAGGCATCTGACATTAGAAATGAGACGAATAAGGGTTTCCCACAATCCGATCGAATTAGATGAAGACCATTTTCCAATGTTTTTCAGAGTGTCGAAACACATTTTTCAATATCTCTGCCGGTCTCTGGACCCACACTAAGGAAACGCAGAATAAGAAGATTCAACATTACACACGCCCATAGTGATATAATGAAAACTCTTCAATAATATTTATCTGTTTTTCCACGCTTAGTGATATTCTGCGTTTCCTTAGTGTGGGTCCCAGAGACCGGCAGAGATATTGAAAAGTGTTTTTCGACACTCTGAAAAACATTCGAAAATGGTCTTCATCTAATTCGATCGGATTGTGGGAACCCCTTATTCGTCTCATTTCTAATGTCAGATGCCTCCTTCTTCTTACATATATGTATACTCCGCAAACACCCTCGTCATCCTTCGCCAAATATATACATATGTTTATTGGTCCATCCATTGCCAAATCCTTCAGATTCCGACCTTCCGACGGCAGAAATCAACAAATGACAGTTGAGAACCGAAGGAAATCGGGCTGGAGTTATCATAAGGACGGGTCAGAAGCCTGCGTTATTCCAGCCCCGAGATAGCTCCAGTTCGCAACTCCTATCGGAGTTATTTTGACTACTGTAATCGCAAATTGAGCTATGGCAGCCATCATAACTCTTATAGCTCCATAGCTCCGGAGTTATGACTTACGTAATAAGCCCCAATAAGACTGCTATAAGTAATATTGTTTCTACAGAATATTACAAAGATAATATTTCAACTCCTTTCTGAAGTAACCGAACGATTAAAACTAATATTATTAAGACAAGTACAACATATCATACTATGACAATTCATGTAAAAATATCCGGTCATTCAGTTTCCTTCTAACCATCAGCGGTTGGATATCCAAAATATGCATTGTTTCTCTGTATGGGGTATGATTAGTATTGAATCCACCATAGTAGTTTAAAGTTTGCTTTGTACCCTTTCAGTTGTAATCATTTACACTTTATAATAAGGATGCTATATAACTCTGCTAAATTCGAGAATAGGGCATACCAGTTCTGAATGCAATACTTTGAGCAAATGAATGTGTTTTTGTTACTCAAAGCAGACGATTTATAAAACCTAACATACATACGAGCCTTTTGCAAATTACCTATTAATTACAACAACTTGTATATTTTCATCTGAGGAATTATCTATTAATAAAATTATTAAATATAGCTAAATTAGTAGTAGTAGACATTATTTATCTGAAACCTTGGTGTTCAGTATGTACCTACATACTTCAACATGGGGATAAAAAATGAAGAACTATCGTCTCCATGATCTTACCAAGAACAGGGAATCAACAGTAAAGATACTTAAGTCGTCCTTAAATTTCTAAATCATACCAAACAATTTCATTTCCCTATGGTAAATCACATCACATAACTATTTAGTTCATTTCTTATCCGGAATATAGGTGAACACAGCAATCCACATCAGTGAAGCAGACGGCTGTGGCACCCAAATACAACACGAAAACTGCCTGAAATGGTTCTATGTATTGAAGCGGCAGATTGTGTATGAAATACTATCAAGTTCTTTTGTAGTGTATTCCATAGAAATGGGTAGGAAGTAACGCGACACGAGTCGGATAGATGCAAGTCGAGAATCAAACCTGACTCGTAATGACGTACATTATAAACACCTTTAGTTACATCGTCAAGCAGTTTTCTTCAGTTCTAGATCTTCTTACGGACGAAAGAAGCCGAGAAATACACCGTACGAAGGTTTTAAAAGAATATTTCTATCTTATTAGCTCTTGATATCATGCTTTATGTTTTCTCCGTACGCCAAAGCTAGATGATTGTTTTGATTTTACCATCACTCTGGCGGCCATATTGGAAATTGACGTCACTGACAGCAGCGCCGCCATCGGTCATTTGAGTCTCGAATATGGGCGGTATAAGCGCTAGATAGGCTACCCGCCTTGCATGAATAATGCGTTTTTCGCATTTTTACTGTATGTTCGGCTGAGGATGGGGGAAAAATCTAATTTTTTTTTAAGAAAAAAAAACACTTTTATTGGTGCAGAGAAACATACAGTAATGAAGAATGTAGAATAAATTCGTATCGTTGGGTAAAAAGAGAAACACTGAACAAGGTAAGTGTAGAAAAGGTAACTAAACCTCATTGATTACTTTGGTTTTCTTGTTCAATTTTCACATTGCGAAACTAATTTATATCTTTTGGCTTACAAGATAGACATATTGCTTGCATTGTCGAAGTACATGGACCGCAGACAACTTTCTTACATTCCATACAGAGATAGGATGACTTGTTCTTGCTTTTCGCAGAGCACCTGACATTTGCGTCGATTCTCCATCCCAGTTAGAGAGAAGAAGGGTAGGCCCCATTCTTTGTACCACAAAATGTCAAGCACCAAGTTCCTTGCTCCGTACCAATCACATGCATACAAAACTGCAATGAAAGCTTCCAGTTCATCCATAGATACCGACCATTCCTTGTCCCCACTTTCTTCACGAGCCCGATTATCCGGGCACATCTTCATGTGCTTCAGCATAGTTGGAGTTGTCACTAAATCCCATGCTGAGCGAACAACACCCTCATGAATGTGACGCTTTGCGAACGCAGAGGGTCCAGCAGCTTCACGAAACACATTGTGAGCGTCCCTCCACCCAACATTTCCGGGGCCAATGTCTGTTACAGTCCATTCTGTTCCAGATACTTTGTCACCAACCTGAATTGCATGCAGTGAAGAAGAAGATTGAAGACTAGCACGCCCCCGGCGAGAACCACCTCGTCCTAGTACCTGGCCACGAGGAGCGGCAGCAGCAGACTCAAGCGGCTCGTCGTCTTCAGCAGGAGCGACTACAGCATCCCCACCCCCACGTCCTCGATGGCCCCGAGCACCACGGCAGAGGCCCTGGGCAGTTCCAGGGCGACCCCGAGTCCCTCGAACAGGAACTGTGGACGCGACTTGGTCCACGGGAGGCTGTGTTTGGGGACCACGTCCACGTCGTAGTGTGCGGGTGGTTGGCGGCTGATAGGGAACGTACTACTCACCATCATTACCTGTACCAAACAAAATGAATGCTTTATGAAATAGATTTGTAACAATTATCAAAGAATGCGAGTAAAATAAAAATAGGAAACTTACCAGTGTCTTCGCTTGAATCTTCAGTCAAGGACTCTTCACTGTCTTCCTCAGCGTCAACGCCGCCGTCATACACTACAACTAACTCAGAATGACCCCTACCGCGGTTCTAGGTATATTGTTGTCTATTGTTCACAAAAATAGTCCTAGAGCGTCGGAATTTCGCACGAATACGCCTTTCTACAATTCATTAAAAGTCAGAAAATGCCAGGTTTGTGAAAAAAAAATTATGTATGAAATATACATGTTGAAAATCGTAAGGGGTCAATTTGACCCCCTCCGCGGTTCTAGTGTTAAATGATCGCAGCGCCGCCATCGGATTTTGGTGGCCTTTTTTTGAACTTATTTCCATATTTAATTTTTAATTCTGAATAGCAATCGATATATCGTAAACATTATAGTAAAAGTGTTGTTATATAGGATTGTAAATTAGTTCTGAGTTATCCTGAAAATTTTAGCTTTATAAGTAATCGGAAAGTGGGTTAAAATTGAGTTGCAAGTTTTGACCCGGACAAGATGACGAACAACAAAGCGAGCTTAAATATTTTTTATAAAATAGCAAATTGGTGGCTGTGGCACCTTTTAGGCAATTATTTCAATTTGGGTGGCTATGAAGTCTTTTGGTCACACTTGATGTCAAGGCTATAAAATACACCTACATTGTAGGCCTGTTCCTCTCCCTGAGCCAACTCGCAAGTCGAGTAATTAGTACCGGGGTTCACCCGGGATTTGAACGATGGACCTTTCAATCATAAGCCAAGCGATCTACCCACTAGGTTACCTAACTCACCCTTGATACTTTAATCAAGAGAGAAATCTTATGTTAAAATGTCAAATTGATATCGTGATTCAAGATTAACACATAGGGTAAATTTAGCGGAGAAATATTGGTAAAGCTTGTTGAAGGTTCTTGGTTCCCCCAATCATTACTTGCTATAGTATAAAGCTTTACGATTAAAGTTTTCTCGGGCACATGAGTTATACCAAATCATATTTCCTATTCAATGAGTCGGTCCAGTTATTATTTCAATTAAAAAATACATGTTCAAAAACTTTCCCCAGCGTTATGATGAGATTTTCCTTACAATAGGGATCGTATAAAATTAAGAGGGGAATTAGTTCTTCCTTTTGTATCCAAAGCCTCTCAAAGCCTCATTAAGTTCACAATTTAGGAAGAGATATTAGAGAAAATGAAAGAATAGACATTTTTACGTTCACTTATATTTATTTTAAAAGGCACGACTCACGTTTCGTAATCATATTAAATTTTCCAAAAATGTTCTGTACTGGAAAGGCTTCACACGGTTTAGCCTGACGTCATCAGTTAGAGGTATTTGAAGCTACATAATAACCCTGATAGATCTTGTAGAACCACTCGCAAATTTAACCATACTCTCAATAAAATTTTCCACCTCTGACACAATACGTAACAGTAAACGGTAAAATACTTCACCACCACCAAAAATAAATGCCAACAATTCCGCGTGTTGAAGTCATACGTTTAATACTGGAAAGTCAAACATGATTTTAGCAATCGATTCGAATTTATTTTCCTCGGCAGATAATTAAATGAAATACATAAAATTGCATGACATTTCCTCGTTCGTGTACATCATTTTCTTTGCTTGGTGATTCAATGACGTCATTCATTGAGGCTTCCCTTCGTGTTGGAGGGGGTAAAAGTAGGTTACGCGTTGAAGTTTTATTGCTCTCAACTATGCACGATTCTGGGAAATCGTGGTATCCTACGACCCAATTCCATCAATAATGGGCATCTCCGGACGACGTATAATCAAATTTATCCACCGATCACCCAATCGCATTTTGGGAAGAGTTTAGTGATGCTGAACGGGAACTTAAACGAAGTTTATCTCCATGTTAACCCCGTGAAGCGATCCGAGCTACAAACGCCAAGCTTCACCTTTCAGGCTCCTGATAAAAACACTTTTTTTTGAACACCTTTCCGGAGAGTGATGAGTTCATTTTTATCGTATCATGCATTCCTTACTCGGGACACGCGATTTTTTTGTACATATCAGTGAACCTTGGGAAGACCATACCCTGATTTTGAAAGCATCTCCATCAAATTGTACCGCAGTCTAAGAATTGAGGGTATGGAGTCTATCTCACCATGCTCCTCTTAAATCTTCCATCTCTCCGAAACGTAAGACAAACTTCAATCATTTAAAAATTGAAGACACAGCAAAGGAAACACAGCAATCGAAATATTCAAGACACCTGAAAACATGAAGAGAGAAGACGGCTACCCACTTCACAACTCGTGGAAGAGGGTCATACGAGAAAAAAGGAGGTGGACCAATCAGCCTCCAGCATGAAAAAATGGCGCCAAGAATGCACTATATAAGTCACCAAAAATTGAATCCCGACATCGACCTGACGACGCCGGTGGAAATACCGGAGAAACTGTCGTCGCAAAGAAAATCCACGCGGTGAAACCCAGAAGCATGGAGACATCACAGCAAAGGAAACATTTTAGTGCGAGCTTCCTCGATCTCTCCATTTTCAAGGTTTTCGCCGCGTTGGTTGTCAGAGGTTGACGACATTTTCTCCGGGATTTCACCAGGCGTATGTATTGGCATTACGGACCGTCATGGACCCTCATATTTCACCGATATAAGATAATCCGCATGAGAAAGGTACGCGGCATACCCCTTCGTAGAGAGTTTTTGGGATACAATCTTTGGACCTCGGAATTATCTGGCTTATTTCTGTCACGCAGTTGAATATTGTGACAATATGTATATAAATCTTCTCCAAGACCCTTGAGAACTTTTTGCTTGTGGCGGCGACGTAGGGGTTGGTGGCATAGGTTCCAGGCTTTTCAATTCGGCGTTTCTCCCTGTCGAGTGTCTGGTCACTACGATTTACATTATTAGTCGGAGCATTCCAATTTTTTTCCAAAAAGTCTAGAATCGATCGATCTGCATTACTTCCGTTGCACGCCATGTTACCCGTACTTTGCATGTGTTTACCGGGAAAATTAGCCAAAAACCACGTCACGAATGATTCAAACGTGCATGAAATCAGTGGCCCGGGTGGATGTTGAGACCAGCTGATTCATTGATGAAGTATATTTACAGAAGAGCGTATGAGTTTACGTTTATGATCGAAGATGTGGACCAAAATCAAGTGACAGCCTAAGAGCGATTCGGGCTCCTCTCGCCATTGCATGAAAACATGGACACATACATAAACATCTATATTGCGCCCTGCAAGTCACTGTAACATTTTTTAAATACATGTGATTTTCACCAATACGCACGACTCTTTTCACTTAATTGGTGCCAATGAAAGCTCAAAACTATATGCACAAATGCGTGGATAGTGTAAGTATCCGTTAAATACTTACCTATGAATCGCGCACTACACCTATGGGACAAATGAACTGGCAAAGATTAATGTTGAAATAAAAAATATCATTTTATAAAAAATAAACACCTTATTAGTGAGAAGAAAATAATAGTATTGGGCCCCATCAATTATTAAAATTTTCAAATTTGTTTAATGAGAAAATTACGATAAGTTTCAAAAGAACATTTCAGATATCAAAACCGGAAAGCGCAGCGCGCATTTAAGATTTTATTCGCGTTCCCCAAGACATAAGGGATATCTATTGACCAGAAAGTATTAGTTTTATTATCTTACATTTGCACCAATTTTTTGTTTTTGAGATCCGAAATATTTTTCAAAAACTTATTGCAACTTTACCATCAAATAATTTTGAAATTTTCAATATTTAAGAGTCTATATGCCGCAATTTTCTTCTCTTCCATAAAACTTGTTTTTTGATATAAAATATACTTTTTACCCTGCAAAATTATTTACAGTTTTTAGCTGAGTTAGAAGGGAAAAACGCCCACACGAGAAATATCGGCATCCGAAAGCCTTAATTCGGACTCCCACGCACGTCCACTGCAGTAACTGGGCTGAGGTGGACGTTGATGTGACAAAATTCTGAAGACTTATTTACACGCATATTGATCGCAGCGGCTCCATTTTGGTGGTCATTTTTTGAACTAATCTCCACATTTAAAATTTACATCTAAATATTACTCAAGACACTGACCCGATCATGGAAAAAGTGTAGTGAACATAGAATTGCCATTCGCTTATGACTAAGGATGGTCGGATAGGATATCTCGGATCCAAATATCCGCGGATATTGCCCTTCATTGGATACATCGGATCCAAAGCCACGGAAGACATCGGATCTGATTCCGAAAGTTTTAATAATAGCTTCAGTGAATGCAACGCCCCATAAAGGCGGAAAGAGTTCCGATTCTCTCTTGTTGAGATATTTTTTGACAAAGATGTTTTTAAAAAAAGCCTTTAAAATTATTTTTTAAATATAAAAAAATAAAATGTGCATAAAAATCTAAAAATCATTCCTTTGATTGCATGTACCCAGAATAAACTTGAAAAATTACTTCGTTTAATAGCAGGAATTTGAAAATGCATTTGGATCCGGAAATATCCGATCCGAAAGATCCGGCTCCGAAAATCAAGGATCCGATCCGAATCCGAAAAAAAATCCTGGATCCGTCCATCCCTACTTATGACCTATTGTAAGAATTTCAGAGCTCTAGCGAATCAGGAAGTGGTCGAAATTTGAGTTGGAAGATTTTACCGGGAGGACACACAAACAAAAAAGCGAGTATGATAAAACGTAGAAAAAATTCAATACATGCACATCTTTAGAATTACAGCTATTTTTTTTAATGCAAGGCTAAGAAAAATCTGTACTTACGATAAAACACAAAAAACAAAATGCGCTTTTAAAAAATCTTTGCCTGCCTGTACTTAAAAAACTGAGCTAAGTTGGTGAATGCTAGGTTTAGGAAAATCGGTACTTGATAAAACACTAAAGACAAAATGTACTTTTTTAAAACTCTGCCGGCCTCTTGCTCATGTTTCCCTTAAATTTTAAAAACCTTACTCCTTTATTTACTGCATTAGAGAATATAAGCTTTCGTGGGTGTTTTGATAATCAGTGCAATGATTACCAATATGATCAAATGGATAGTTGTGTGAGTAACATGAAAGCCTTCAGGAGGCGCTTTGGAATTTTGAACACCGCGGAGCTACTAAATTGGCCATATTATAACTCACGTTGGAACGGTCAATCAGTCATCGTACGACAAATGCAAGGATAGAAAAGCAAAAGAAGGTCTCGGTTGATATATGTAGTGCAAGTAATTAAAGATATAAAATTAATATAATATAACGTAACATCGCGCTGAAATTAAACCTGTGTATGTTTTACTAAATAATAAATAAATATTAAATCCACAAGCTGGAAACCAAAATTAAATTTCAAATGAATTTTCTCCACTATGAAAAATGTTATGTATCTCACTCAAATTTAAAGTATCACTTGACTGAAATATTGCATGATTAGATTTCTAAATCTAAAGTACGCCAAAAGCTACACCCTGGGAGCGCAATAGACTTCAGGGGAAGACCAATGAGAATTATGTCTATAATTGGAGAAAAATTAGCATTCCTACATTTTTCATTATAATATTCGAAAAAAGAGTCCATTTTTGATGTGGCTGAAATCACAAGAAGTGATTTATATATTCTCTCATCACTGGTAAACGAGTGGACTGTTAACGATAAAAATTTCGTACACCATAGCGATGATTTTCGTTCTCCTTTCGCTCGAGTCTTCGCTTCGCTACGTCAACTCGAAGCGAAGCGAAAATGTTCTGCGCGATTATTCTCGTTCTTTTCGCCCCGCCTATCGCTTCAGTTCGGGTAACTTCGTTCTCTTGGCGAAATACTGTAAAGTAGGCAATGACGAATACCCGTAATTCAAATAATTTTAGCGATCAACACACTGCCTCCGCAGTCCGAAACAATTGAAGAGCGCGAAGCACGTTCGTAAGTTCAAATCATATTTCTAAAATACATTATGCCATGTTTCGTTTATTGCGTAAGACTATCACATCGCTACTTTAAGTATTGCTATAAAATATTGCTTATTCATTAGTCGTTTTTCATAGTTGAACATAAAACCGATTTCTTTGTTTTTCATCTTTTTAGTAGATGTAAATGACGGGTCCTAAAGTCACTCCGGTGAAACTTATGGGATAATATTTTCCATTTTAACCTAACCCAGACGGTACAAAATAAGAGAGATAGCTGTTTCTTATGGCTTACTTACGGAAGAAAATAATAAGCACCTGTTCGTAAGCCAAGTAACTTAATGTAAGGCAACGATAAGATTTTAGGGAAGAATAGTTAAGGAATACAGGCAAATATTCTCATATAAACATAATTTGCTGATGTTGGATGAACACCAAAGGCGGCATAACAGCGTACTATACATCCTATGCTGCCTAGAGCTCTGCCAGACATAAATGTAAAGCCTAATAGTGAAATTAAGTGAGTCTTTATGAGAGCTGAACAACTGATGATAGATTTTCCAGTCCTTAGAAAATATTTTGACAACTTGTGACAGTGACTAGCCTCTGAAGATGAACCTTTATGCGAACCTTTTTATTGTGGCGGAGAGAAAATAGTTACTGTGGCAGGAATCGACCTCATAAATTGAGATCGGTAGATAGCCGTGCCATCCACTACATCACTACTTCATTTACTTGAGGCCGTGCTCTTAAATGAGAATACTCCGAGAAAAAATTTTATATGCTCAGTATAACAATACTACCACGATAACACAATACGCTTACCAGACAAAAGTTTCACGGTTCATTCAAATGCAAACCTACTTTTAATCTCATCTATTGAATAAGGTAGATCGACAAGACAAGTAAAACAGCATACAGGTTGTATGCCAAGCTTATGAATAACAATTAAAGTAATTGGGATCAAAAATAAAACATAATAATGGTGTATAGCTGTTATTAGATCACGAGTCGTTCTCTCATCCATTCTTTCGCCAAGTCGCTAGAGCGACTTCAATGTCGTCGCTAGTAAAATTCGCTCTAGGCGAATGTTTACATTCGCTATATGCTCGCCAGACAGAACGAGAATAACTTTTTCGTCGCCAGAAGGACGAAGCGAAGCTTTTCTGGCGAAATAGCTAGCGAATGAAAATGAGAATACGAATTCAGTCACCGTTCGCCAATCTTTTCGACAAATCGCGTTGGATATAGCCAGAAAGAACCAAAATTAGGCCCCATATGTAATACGGGTTCCATATTTTGCATTTGTAACCGGAGTCATTTACGGTATCATATAGAGATATATACATCATTGTTCACATACTGTGACAAAGTCATGTGGAGCACAGCTGCAATCAAAGAAGACCAATATTTCCACGCATAATTTTATTTGTCTTCAACTGGTAAATGATTAATTAGTTTCACACCGCATCTCTTTTCAATGAACATGGAATGGAATCAGAATCGTTTACCTCCTAAAATTAATCAAAAGATATATTATTGGTTGTTATTCATCACTCTAGTATTTACCATAAATTACCGTCACAATCTGAATCTGAAGAATCTATTAATCATTCCCCATTCAAGGCTTCATCCTTAGAATCCAAGCCATTAATCGTAAAGGCGTTCAACCGGACAAAATGCTGGTTTCAGGGGTGTTTTGACTCATAGCCATTCAATATCAGGCTGCGTTACATCCATCTTTGAAACAATATTAGCAGTCCCTATGATGAAACGAAGGCAATGCATTTTCCAGTTGCTAAGTATATTGCGCCAAGTATGTTGATGATAGTAATGTGACTTTGGTATTGACAACTTCACTCCTACAGCCATTTTTCAAGAAAAGAGCCCGAGTTAAAGCACAGTTTTAATTTAAAACGATGGCCTAACCAGCATAAATTGATTTTCCCTTTGTACTATAAACTTCATAAATCTTAAATTCTCCTCATCATAAATCTTATAATCACTTTGTTGATATGGTAGCTCTTCATTTTCATCTATGCCATACCAGCTCTTTACCATGGCTCTTTATACAAGCATTCTTTTGTTTTTTGCTCCGGAGAATTTCCTTCCCATCCCCTTCATGAGAACATTTGCTCTTCTTTTCGTTACTCTATTTATCCTAACAAATTGGAAAAGCTAATGAATATTAAGGAGGGCATATTCATGAGTTTACGAATTAAAATCATTAAACCGAATAAATGGCTCCGAGTTGAGTCGATAAGCGATTTTGCACAGATGTTCTCCTTGTGATGTATAGGGAGATAGTGAATCCGTGCCAAGTATGCATGCAGGAACTGTTGTTTGATCCCTGACTTGCATGAAATTTTGTCTAAGGAAAACACGATTATTCCTTCTTTCTTTAAAACGCCTAATAATATTATTGTTTGTTGAAATTTGCACAGAAAATGGAATAAAGGAATGGAGTAGAATTTCATCACAGTATTGCAAGACGGTGAAGAAATAAGGAAGTACGACGACAATCTACAATGCTATAGAAGAACTTAAATTTATGTGGTATTTCTCTGCAAAATAACATTCCCCGACGTTAAAAAATTCATTCTGTTAGTGCTGCAAGACAAGCGATAGGATGACTGCAGCCGTCCATTACACCCTGCACCAAACTAATTCTATCTTATCACCATTAATTCTCTCCACCCGTGACCTTCTTGCTTTTCTCCGAGTACAACGCTCTTTTTTCTTCATTCGGAGTGTTTCTGTAAAACATTCTCTCTGCTATTTTCCACGTAATTTAATTAGCAATTTATTAAGGTTAGTATGTGAACATATATTTATAACTTTAAAGACTAAAGTCGATTTAACTGGAAGGTAGGTTCACTGTTCCCAATTTTTCTTGCACTAAACTACGTCTATCACTTCACCATCCATTCTTTTTACACATGACCTTCTTCATTTTATCCTAATACCACGCTCTTTTTTTCTCCTGGAGATTTTTCCATAATGTTTCCCCTCCACTATATTTCCTCGTGATTTAATAGGCTTCATATTAGCAGTGAACACATATTTACGAGTTTAAAGACTGAAACTAATGTTACTGGAATGTACACTGCGTCCATGCTTCCATGCATCAAACTACTTCTATCTCTTCACCATTAATTCTTTCCACCCGGGACCTTCCTCATTTTTTCGCATGTATTTTATACTGTGCTCTTTTTCTTCATTTGGAGATATTTCCCTCAAATTTACCCTCCCCGTGATTTAGTAAGGTTCTGATTAGTAAGTGAACACATTTTTACGAGTTTAAAGACTGAAACTAATGTAACTAGAAGGCACACTGCGTCCATGCTTCCATGCATCAAACTAAATCTATCTCTTCACCATTAATTCTTTCCACCCGTGACCTTCCTCATTCTTTCGTATGCATTTTATACCATGTTCTCTTCCTTTATTTGGAGATATTTCCTTCAAATTTTCTCTCCCCGTGATTTAATAAGCCTTCGATTAATAAGTGAACGCATATTTACGAGTTTAAAGACTGAAACTAATGTGACTCGAAAGTGGGCTGCTTCGTGGAATAGCGGCGGCAGTATGTTTGCACAGGTTTGCTCGTTGTGTGCGAGGGAATGCAGCTGTTCGAACTAGGGTACGAGGCAGGCGCCGCCGTCACGCGCTCCGGTGATTAATACTTATAGGCCCGGAGAGCGGAGACGGATTATTTTGAAGCGGCGGGAGAGAGGGAGGAATTTGGGGTAAGGAAGGGAAGGAATGGCAGAATCAACGTCGAGGTTCGTGGGGGTGGGATCCGGAGGCGTATCTCAAAATGTAATTTTGTAATGGACTTTCTGGCCTGATGGGGCAACAGCCATGGTGGTGCGCTTGCACTAATTGCGATTGCGTAGCTTTAAAAGAAGGTAGACGGTATGAGACGATGGGACTATTTTTCAATGAGAGCACTTTTGGCTCATATTTGGCGTGAGTGCAAGCCGAAGGAAATTAAATTTCACCCCTCATTAGCAGAACAGAATACATACTATTGATTATGTGGCCGAATGCAATTGCACAGATTTTCTGTACGTTATAAATAAATTTTCTTTGGTATTTTGGAACCCTGATAATTAATTCCCAGGGAAAATGTGGAATGCTCATGGCGTCCAACAGATGCTTTCAAAACGTATGGGTATCACTGACCTAGTTTTTTTATTTAAAAAATCCTAATGTTTTATGAATTGAGAATTTTTAACTTTTGCATCAATTTCTATGTGTTTTCAGTTAATGATTCCACATTTAAATTGAGTAATAATTTTTCAAAGCACTTAGAATTAGCCATTTTCAGCTTATTTATAATTATTATGGTGCACTAATATGAAAATTTTAGCATTAATAGATATGATTGCTTAGATATTTGGAATACAACATATAACAAAATAGGTCAATAACTGTTTGTTTTTTGCAATAATAGAGAATCACCATCAAGAAATAACTTAAACAGCTTTTTGCTGATGTGGCTCGTAAATTATTTGGCAGCTGATTATTTTAAAGTTAATTTTCCATTTACCTACATTTATACTTAACTTTAAATAAGACTTAATTAAGATATTTTTTTCTAAAATAGAATTATTTTTAATCATGATTCCTCCATTAAAGACGATGCACATTGCACTTGCAAGCCAATTACCTTTGTGCAGTCATGAATTTCATGGATCCAGAATCTATGAACCAAGCGAGATACGTAATAGGAAGCAACAGCAAGCTGTATCAGAGTATCGAGTCTAACAGAACCCTTTGGTAAACTTTGAATGTGTAGTAAATTAGAACTTTGCTCCGTTACTAACACAAGTGATTGTTTACCAAGGCTAAGTTATTGACGCTTCATTTACGCTTCGCCTCATTATTTAATGAGGCAATTAGACATAGGATTCTCATCTAAAGTAACTACTACAAAGATAAGCTTAGCGATTTAAAGATAGCAAACCTATTTTTCTAGGTAATTATAACCACAGTCATGAATTCAACAATCAACCCCCACAAGGTTTAGAAGAGATTTAATTTTGTCCTAGCATTTTCTGGTTCTTCCAGCAGAAGTGTGGATTCCTTTAATTCCTTGGTGTATGCATCGTCACTGTAACTAACAAATTAATACTTAATACCACACAAGGGATTTAAGAAAAAACCTTGAATTCCCTTATAAGTGACATTATCTTTTAAATTATTGCATACCGTCGATATAAAGTGAAAAAAGTTAGGCCAAATAAAGCTAGGTGGTAAAACTGTTTTCAAACAGGAATGCTTTGAATGCCCATTTAAAATCGGGTACTTATTTCAACTCCAAGTATTTATTAGTGCCAATTAAATTTCCTTGTAAGTAAGAATTCTTTAAAAGTTATTCCTGACCTTGGGCATTTAATGAATAAAGTAGGTCAAATTAGGTGGTGGAATAATTTAAAAAAAGAATAAATTTTTGTGGATGCTCACTGAAACCTAGAGTACTTATTTCATACTAGAGTATTTATTAGTGCCCATTGAATTCCCTTATAAGCAAAAATCCTTAAAAAAATATTCCACTATCTTTGACATTTAATAAATAAATTGAGCGATGAAATAATTTTGAAAAAAAGAATAAAATTCCCATAGGAACCTCGCGTACTTTCTGGCTTCCCGCTTATTTATTACTACTAATTGAATTTCCTTATAATTAACAATTCTTCCTTACCTTCCAAAATTATGCCTTACCTTTGACATTTAATGAATAAATTAGGTAAAATTAGGTGGTGAAATAATTTTGAAAAAAAAATTAAATTCTTTTGGATGCTCATTAAAACCTCGAGTATTTACTGCATAATTGAGAATTCATTAGTGCCAATTGTGTCTTGACTTTAATTCCTATCCCTAAATACGTCCTTTGAAGGACTCAGCAAGCTCCCTATTCGGAGGATTAACCGGGTTATTCGAAGGCGTGCATACTTTAAATCCTTAAAATACGTATCGTCACTGCATTTAAGAAATGAATTCTTAATTTCACACACGTAACCTATGATAAAGCCTCACATTCTTTGAGTAGTAACGATATTTTTATCATCCCCCACTTTCGAAATTTAGTGAAGAAACATGTAAAATAAAAATAGGAGGTGAAATTATTTTGAAAACATGAAAATTCCGGTATGTGGTCATTTAAACCTCGAGCACTTATTTCATACTCGTGTATTTATTAGTTCCAATTGTGTCGCTGCTTACCTCTTTCTAACCCAGAGCTACTCCTGGGAGAAAGCAAATTTCAAGACTTCTCATTTAAAACTACGAAAATTTTCAACTCATTCATAGCTATTGTGGCAGCAACATATTTCGCAACTAAACTTTGCAGCAAAAACGCAACACGTAGTTTAAATCTTTTCTGAATAGAGTTGAAAATTCATAAATTTTTTGATGTTACTTAGAAGTAGGGAAGTGCGGGTAGTACTTTTTGATCTCGAGTTGAGTCGAAAACTACTCGCTAGTATCGAGTCAAGTCGAGTATGGCACTGTGAAACACGCAGTTTAGCAATGCATGCTCCAACATATTCTTATTTTTCCTATCCCTAATATTCTATTCTGAATGCTTAGCTTGATGTAAAAAGGAAAATATAATGAGGAACGTTGATGTAAATCGTTTCAGCATTAGCAAAGCAATGAAAGTATGATAGGAAACAAAAGTATCGCATTAGAAAATATAAGCGGTGCAGCGGTCCACTCCGATTACGCCGATAGGTCGGAAGAAGGTCGGCCACCGAGTTTGGCCAAAAAGTATTCGCCGCCCACGTCGACCACTATGGAGGTTGACTGATACGTATACAACAAGCTGAATGTCATAGGCTATGGGATTAGAACGACTTATCGACCATGAAAACCGTATTATTACATGAGTTTTCTGATAGCGCCTCCTGCCGGTAGATTTCTGAACTTACTGTCCTCGACAGCTCTGTAACTCAAACTGCTCGACTCGACTCCACATTCGTAATACTACTCGAAGATAATTCACAGTGTCCGCCGATATCTGGTGGAAATTTTTTATATCCATGAGAATAAACTAAAATGGTAACTTTACACACAATTTTATTAACTAAAGTACCGACCTACGTCACACGTAGTGTCATTATCGAAACCGGGTCGGTACCTTGATAATGACACTACGTGTCGAAACCGGGTCGGTACTTAAGTAAATAAAATTGTGTGGAAAGTTACCATTTTAGCTTATTCTCACTGCTCGAAGCACTGGATTGGAGTACCACCTACTCGACTCGTCTCGAATTTTCGAGTACTCGCACATCCCTACTTAGAAGCAACATTGGGTTTTCATGGGGATAAATTCCCACCCCTAAATTCGTCCTTTGAAGGACTCGGCAAGCTCGCTGTTCGGCGGAATAACCGGGTCAGCCGAAGGGAATACGGCGTCGTGGAAGGGAATAGGCGAGAAGGGGAGGGTAATAGGGGCCATGTTCTATTTCTTATCCCTGTCATCCCCGACTTGCTGTGTCTCAGTCACATGGGCTTCTCTGGGCCGAGAGAGAAGCCGTTCAAACGGGCGAGAGCGGAAATTAATCATTAAAACCTCGCCCCGTACCCCGGCCCACCCTTATCCTCGTGGAATACGCTGCGAGAGATCTCCAAAGACGCAATAATGGATTTTAATCTTTCGTATAGGGGTGGGCGAAATAAATCAAAGTCAATTACGGCATTGTTAGATTCTTTTCACCAAAAAAGGAGCAATATCTGCGATTCAACACGTTGCAATGTCTCATTATTTTTAAACAACTGTTATAATTTTGTGCTTCATAATAATTGAGAGGGTTTGAAGCCATGGGGTACAAGTGATTTCTCTTTTCTATACAGAATTAGGTACAGAAATTAGCTATAGAGAACAAACGAGATCAATTACGTATTTACAAGTGCATTTGATTTTCCACTCGATATCAGCACAGAACAAAGACTCATTCGTTTCCCTTGTCAACCAGGTTTTTGTGTATTTCCTCTAATAATTAACTTCACCTACCTCTGTTGAGAAAAAAATCGCTTGTACCCCTTGGCTTCCAACCCACTCAATTATAATCGTAACAATCGTATTTTACCATAATGCTCAGAAAGCACACTCCTCCAAATTTAATAAAATTGCCTACCTTGCTGCAGAGATTAATGCCATGAGGATAATGTAATGGGTGGATTTAATGCCCAACTATCATGACAGTAACTGGAATCACACCATGGAAAGTGCTTAATTTATTACGAAGCCTGGAGGACATATTAGGAAAACTACTAAAGTCAGTCGTCTTGGACACCTGTCATATTGTCCGACAGTTCCTATCTCTAGAATAACTGGACGATTCAGAGTTGAACTTGGTCCGTTCACTGTGGAGAAACCTTACAAGATAGCAAAAGAGAAAAAAGTAGATACCAATAACAATTTCGATGTTGCTTTGACGTACCCACAATTGCAAGCAATTCAATTAGACAAGTAAATAAACACATTGAGAACCACTAATGTGCTGTATATCCAGGCGAGACTCGAACCCGTGACCTCTCATTTTTCAGGCATGGACTCATCCCCGATACCACCGAAGCCGGCCAATGCTATTGTTTTTATTGCGGGCTATTGTTTGGTAGTTATAGTTAGTTTTCTTATGAGACTTTTTCTTACTATGAAGATGTTGTTATCGAAGTAGACGGTGAATTGTTGGATCAAGTTGAATGATAGAGATGAGCTACAAATATTGAGATTTATTCTACCGTGATAATGGTTTGTATTCACTGTGGATGGTGTAAATATCTAAAGTCTAGGTATTGTAACGCTATAACATATTTGTGCTCCGACCTCAGTTGGAACTCAAAGACAGCATTTATTTTGATGAAAAGCGCATTTTTTTACTCTTCATATTTTTTATTTGAGATCACGGGTAAGTATGAATACAACTTTGTTGAAAATAAATGTATTCGAATTCTACATAGTCTATTTCTAAAAAAAACTTTGGTCTACACAAGTTAAAATGATGCTAAGCTTTCGTATCTAATGCTTGAACAATAAAATAACAAGTAGAGCAACAACATTAAAATATTTGTTTTAACTAATTCGAAAAAATAGCGTTCATGCCGCGTTACAAGGAGAGCCTCTCTCCTCCTCCTACTCCTCCTTCTCAAGCTTCCTTCCATTTCCGCCTGGAGGCGGCACATCTCCAAGATTGCTATCCTTAATATTGGGCTTCCCTCAACTGAAACATGTATTGCAAGGTAGTAGATTTCACGGAATTAAAGTTCGTCACACGAATGACGGATGTAGAAATAAAGAAAATCCTTCGAAATGTCATTTATTAAAATTACCTAAAATATACCTCCTATACGAGAGATTAGCAGTCGTTTTTTATTTACAAAAATGTCTCATTAAAATAAAAATGCGGAAATCCAGTTACAAAACACTTTTATTGCGCAAACTCATTTCGAACTCAACTCATGGCAACGGGTATTTTCACATCGACTGGTCAAGAACAATGTGATCCTGGTTATCTTTCAAAACAAATTAAAAACAGAAACACCATATGCCGATGCACAAATCAAAGAATTAAAACAAAAAACATTACAAAAATTGTCCGATGGACTAACTAAAATGGAAAACTATAAAAAAGGACAATATTAGCACATTCCCACTAATAAAATTCTTCCA
This sequence comes from Ischnura elegans, assembly GCF_921293095.1. Classification (NCBI taxonomy): domain Eukaryota; kingdom Metazoa; phylum Arthropoda; class Insecta; order Odonata; family Coenagrionidae; genus Ischnura; species Ischnura elegans. Next base: position 67,897,389 of record NC_060253.1, on the reverse strand, counting down.
CTTCCAAATAATTCTCTATAAACGAAATATTATTGGGGTTGGTTGAGTTTAAAAATGCATAGACCTCACAATTTTGGATGAAACTGGTCGCCTATTTACAATAAAAGTCAGTAAAAATCTTCTAAAACGATTATTTTTTTAACGAGATGCATCCTAGCGAGAAAATATTTGTATGATGTGATAATGTGTGTATGCTTAACCTTATAGGCTATTTTTGAATATTGTGTGTCATTTTAATGGCCCAATACCGTCATTGTTTTCGACCAAAATTAACAATTACTGTGAAATCGCGATTAAAAAAACACTGAAATCCGTGTATTGTCATGAGAAAAAATTCTCCTGGACCTGGAATCGATCCACGGACCTAAGGCTTTACGGTCCACTGCGCAGACTTCTGCGCCATGTAAATTCCTTAGCACTTAGATAGCCTGCAGTGTGTTACAAAGCCAAAAGGTCCGTGGTTCGATTCCCGGTCCAGAGGAATTTTTTCTCATGACAATTCACGTATATTTCACCACCGTTCGTTCGGTAGGCTTCGAAATAATACACACAGATTTGTGTCTAAGATTAAAATTTAGTAAAAAATATAAAATAAAAACGCAGACCCGAATAAGAAAAATTTTGAAACCTGCCCTTAGAATTTGCGCCTTTCTCCCACACAATCGTTTGTCGACGAACCTGATTTCGGCAAGACGGCGGTAAGCCACGAATGAACAAAGCAGACGCGTAACGCTAAGCTATACGTGTAAACACGAATTACAATAGAGGATCGTCAATTCGGACTCTAAATGTATTGTCACCAACCACATATTTAAATGTGTTTACAAAAGTCGCCACTCCTGTCGCTGTCGGATAAATTGATCCGAGTTTCACGGGGAAATAAAGTATTAACCGAAATGTAATCACATGATAATGTGATCTTTCACATTCATTACTTTTCAATTATATTTTTCCCAATTAAAAGTTTTGAAATGCAAAATATTGGAAAAAAGTGGATCGCATTGCACTCATTACCGCGCCGCGGAAATCGATTAAAATGCGACAGAAGTGGCAACAGATATCAACCTTCTGTGGGATGGAATTGGGTCTTCTATGTACAGTCCCTTGCTGTGATTCATGCAAGAAGAAACCTTGAAATGACCAATAACGTGGATTTTTTTAAAATTGAGAAGCAAACTCCTTCAAAAGACATGACACAAGACAGATGCGACTAAGAAACAATTTAATTTCAATGTGAGGCAGTTTGCTGATATAGTTATAGAGGAATGACATATGGCGGCTAATACAAGCAATTCTTTTCTGTGAACGCCCATAACCTGCGAATCAAGGGGACTGTATAGAAGATATCCAATTCATTCTATACAAGAGCGTATCTAGGCTCCTAACTGGGGGGGGGGGGGCAAGCCATGTTCTAAGGTGTTGTGCAAGCCATGTTGTGACATGTTAGCATGGAAAAGGTGAATGAAACCAACATTTTAAGAAAATTGTAACAGTGCTTTATTAGTTTATGAGATTATTTCCTTGAAAAAGTAGTTTTATTTTATTTACATATCTTATGCCAATGCATATCAGAAATTTTTTTGAATACTTTCGTTTCAATTCAGTACTGATTTTGCTTTACACGATCAGCGTCACGTCGGTCATAATGACCCAAACATGTGCCATACCTCCACACCGCTTCGGTCATTATGACCGAAGAATGAGCCTTTCTTTTGGCCGCCCATAGTACGCCGTCGGTCACAACTACTTCGGTGCCACTTATATGACGTAACCGATGCGGCGTTCATAGACTAATGCACTCAAAAACTCAAACGAAAAGGATCCAAGTATTAAAACAAAATAAAATAGAATAATACGTCGGCGTAATGGGTGAATTCGTCTAAAAGTCCGCGGCAGGGAACGTGTAAAAGACTAGTGCGATATTTGCTGCTGGGGGGGGGGGGGCAGCTGCCCTCCCCTCGCTGGGTACGCCAATGATTCTCTGCTATGCTGATGAATTTGATATTCAAGATGGCGTGATCTACCAAATTCATTACTTTTAAATGATATTCCTTGCAATGGCAAACATTATACCGCAAAATATTGGAAAAAAGATGATCGCATTGCACTCATCACCGCGCCGCGGACATTTTTGAAAACAGATTAAATTGAGACTGAAGTGAAAACAGAAATCCCCTTTCTATGGAATGGAACATGGGCATCCTCTATGCAGTCCCCCTGCATGTAACCGTCGTTCCCCTTCCCCCAGTTTCCCAACGTGCCACTGACGCCACTATGAAATGGACATCAGGCGAGAGGTGCGAAAAGGGTAGAGGAAAATATGGAGAAGGCTTTGTGATCGCCCGTCTCGCCTTCAGAGCCGGCGGCATCGGCGTCTCGGAGCCGCGGGAAAGGGCGAATCAGGATCGGTGGGGGACGAGGTGAACGGAATAAAGGGAGGGAAATGTCAGTCAAGGGGCGGCAGATCTCTTTCATGCCCCCCAGAGCGGGGATTTCTCCCGGGAATACCCGTTTTTTTCACTCTTCACGAGCATATATACATATTCGTCCACGAGTCTCCCTCCCTTCAAGGCCACGTCGCTTCAAGGCTGTGCGAGAAAAACACGTACGCAGGCTATGCTCGGCACACCATTAGGGGTGGCACGAGAAAATTACAGGGGCACGACGCGAATAAGTGGATATTGGATCGATATATTTTGCCTGTTCACACATCAGAGGCTAAGGCGTAGATTAAGTTATGATAAAATTTAATATTACTTGCTTTAAATTAGTTTCGAATGAACGCTATACCCTAACATACTTGAAGCCCTTTTTCACAAATCTTATTATCAGGATTTTTATTACGTATTCAATAAATGAAAAGCCTTCGAAGCTATATCGAACTTGAAGCTTGTAGTTGGTGGGGTTATTATCTATAATCGACCCTTTGTTACTTCCACAATGTCTTTAATAAAAATTTCGACCACCTGATAACAGCCAAAACCGGTCGAGATTTTTTAAACCATATTTTGGAAGTAACAAAGTGTCTGTTATTGAAGATAGCCTTCGAAGCATATGCAGGGTCTTCATAAATATCGTCAAAGATATACGATATTATATTAAGATATACGCAGGTCATTAGCCATTAAAAACTTCAACGAAACAAAAATATAAAGTCCCCCGTAATCTCTCCTCCTACTACTAATATCCTTGAAACCCTTTGTCACATAGTTGATAATCAGGATTTTATTATCTTCTTGATCAATGAAAACACTTTGAAGTATATAAAAGGAATGGATAAAATATCGTACAACAAACTGCAGGCATCAGTTGATAAGAACTTCAATGAGTGCAAAACCCGAATTTCCGTGAAATATCTTCTCATACGGCTAATTCAGAGATAATTTTACTTGTTTTACTACTTCAAGCACTGCCATTATTCCTGTAGTACCACTGTTTGAATATATTAATATCATTGAAATCACTCAAATATCCTTTTTAGAATTGACGTTTTGTTCTTTTTTAGATTAAAATCAACAAATTATGAGATTTGAAGTGTTGGTATTTCCCAAATCCATCAGAGATAATTTTTAGCAAAACACTCAACATCACCGTGTAACTAAGTTGACCTTCAAAACTTAATATCAGTACTCCCCAATTCGACATTTTCAAATAACATCTCCTAAAAATCAATTAGAAAACTACTCTGAATGCTCATGAAATTTAAATATTAATGAATAGCTTAATGAAAATTTCCAGCTGGAAATGTAAATTTTCAGAAATAGTGGTTATGAAAGTAAATCTTTCCAATTTATCCATTGATCTCACATAGCTTATGATTACGATATCGTCAATATATTTATAAAATTAATCCCTCATTTTTTTGTTTAGCGCTTAAGACTTCGCCGAAGTATAGTACTTAAAAAGTCAGGAAGCGTCAACTTCTCTGGACTCAATTAATTATACCCTAATCTTTCTTGCACAAAAAATATATCACTTAAAGGTATGTGCGGCAGAGGGTAACTTACTCGGTAATATTTGCTTGATTGGAGAAAGACTTTTATGTGTTTCAAAATCAAATCTGTTTCTGTATACATCAATGCACAATTATCTTAGCTTTAAAGAAGGCGACAATCTTTAATAACGGCGCGGCGGTCCCAGTATTTAACATTTTTAATGGAAAGAATTCAATGAGTTTTCATCATTACCTAAGTGTTTTACTATTCGGGGCTATAAAAAGTAATCTATGATTATTTTTAATGAATAATTATTCTAATTACTCATAATATAAATGAGTCACCTTTTCTTTTAGCTCCAAAGTAATTATATCCATCTCCAAGTTAAAGGAGATGATAATGAGATGTGATTTTTTTTTACTTAAATGAACAGCTAAACAAATCTGATCCTATAGGCGATTGTGTATTTGAGTATGACTCATCAGAAGAAAAAAAGATCATCAGCCAATTCACACACACACGTATGTGCACTGTGCAATGAAATATGCTCGAGACGTAGATGCCAAAAACAGACGTGGGACAGGTTCCTGCGAGGAATATGAACGTATCTCAAGTCCACGGATCAATGGCGGCGATAAATGAGATATCACCGCAAATAATGGCCGATGAGGTCATATACAGGCATTAGTGGTAAGTTAAGACCACAAAACACGAGGACAGCTAGAAAAACGGCCCCAGGAAGCGAGGTGAGGTAGCCACAGAGTTTGAGGGTCAGCTGCCAAAGGCATTGGCTAGATTCCAACGCTGGACCGGCTGCCGCAATGGAAAGTCAGATGCCAAAGTTTCAGTACCGGATAATATTACCGCGGGTAATCGGCGATGACTTCGGAAATGAAGATTCACTTTGCACATTCCACACAACTTCTATATTCCCGACCGTTGTTTCGACAATACTATGCGAAGCCATGGTGAATAAAGTATTCATTTGGAATATGCGAAGTAAATTTTCATTTCCTATTGACTGATTCCACAATCGAAGCCTGCAAACGATAAACAGAGGCTAAACATTTATTAATTGTTTGAGAAAAACAAATAACTTCAATAAATTAGCCTTATACTTAAAAAATGTCGGCAAATTTTAATAATTCTGTATTCGTTTAGTAAGTGGAGCAATCGGCAATGTATCCACTCCCAATATTGAGGTCAACTTGTCACCCGAATTACAGAAGGCAGAAAAGTCATCTTATCAATAAATGCGGCAGCAGACGGTGTGTAAATAAAAAAATATACTATCACTAAGAAACTAAAAACCCTCAAAGAAACCAACATTATTAAAATTATCGTCTCGATTTAGCTTTCAGGAAGACCTCTCTTAATAGGTGTACTAATGCTTGTACCATCTATGAATCCATTTGCCCTGAATCGCTTGTCAGTCAGAACCAATTAGAGCTAAAAAAAACTCATGATTTCTATCTTCCTACGATTTGTAAACATAGACATATTTGTACTTCCCCGAGTGCTTCTAGTGCGTACTAAGAATTATCTATGATAAAGCAAGATATACTTTTTCGGATAAAAAGGCTCCAATTGAGCCCTTGTAATTGATTTTTCCTGAATCTCTCGGCAACCAAAAAGTCAAGTCAGAAACAATCATACGATATAAGCCCGTATCTTCTCCCGATAAATAATAATAATAATAATAGCGTTTATTATCGTGGGCTACTCTTAGCCCCTAAGATAATGAAGTACAATTCTTAAAATAAATAAAAAAATTGAAATTCAAAAATGAGATTGATAATACAGCGATGAACTCAGTACACAAAATCGAATTAGATATACAATGATAATAAGCAAAACAAAAAATAAAATAATTAAAAAGTTCGAATTCATAATACAGCCGTACATATTATCACAGAGAGCATTACTAGGACAACGCCTAGGATATCTCAAATGATACAATTATGAATTTCAAAATTAGATTAATAATACAGTGATAAACTCGGTCTACAAAATCGAATATTTATACAATGATGACTGGCAAAGCAAAAAAAAAGATTGAAAAAATATTGTGTAATCTTGGAATTTAGGATGCACCCGTGCATATTATTGCAGAGAGCATTACTAGGATGACATTTAAATGTATGATTAAGCATGTAAACCGTGAGAATAAAGGTAGTTAATGACAACAGTAATGGTTAAAAATATATACCTAGTTAAATAAATTCTTTTACAATAGATTAATTCTTCAACAATATGTATAAGGCATACAATTTAACAACAATAACTTTTACTTTTACTCCGTTTCAATTTTAAATGATAAATAATACATGATAGCCTCTCGCCATTATTCCAAAGATTAAAATGCATACTAGGACAATTAATAAACATATTTTAAAATGGGTTTAACCACATCGTGCAAAAGAATGGCACGTAACTATATTAAATCTATAAATGAAGAAAAATACTCCGGGTACATGATTCACATATTATATATCATCATCAACTGGTTTTCTGCCTTTCACTGCCGTTTCCACCTCTACGTGTCCAAAGCCTCCTGTTGGGTTTCCTTATATCTTATACATACACGTATAGATTTGTTATTTACATTATTTTATTTATATATTTATTTATGTATATTTTATGTATATAAAATATGACATTATCTCCTTTACGTAAAAGTATTTTATAAAAAAATAACCCACAAATACGCAACATTTTGACCCACGCCATTGGAAGACTCTACCGCGCAAAAAGGTTCCAGAGTTTAGCCAATCAGATTCGCCGGCCCTGCGCAAACAATCAGGGCAGAGGAATCCACGTCACATAATGAAAGAGGGCGAAGCCATAAAAATCAATGGGACAAGACTGGAAAGGATAGCGTAGGGTAGTGAGGGAGGCGATGGGGTGCCAAGGAACGAAAAAAAAAAGAGGCAGGGAAATGAGGAGACAGGACACGAAGGGAGGTTTACTGGTGAGGGGAGGAAGGAATCAAAAGAGGAATGAAGAAAGCACTGAAACTACTGAAAGGATGGATGGAGAAGGCAGCAGACGGTAAAGGTGAAATGAAAAAACAGGGGATGAGAAACGCCGAAGTAAATTGAACGCCCGAGTATTGTCGGGAGAAATGAACTTTTTCTCTCGAGCCGGCTGCGAAAGGGCGGAGTTCGAAGTCGAGAGAAACGTCGCAGAGTAGAGGGAGAAAGGGTAAACTGAACTCTGCAATACTCTGTCGTCGACTGACACCATCGATATCAGTAAAATCACAACGAAAAACTTAGCATATATCTCTAAAATTTATTCCTACTCATGATATACATATTGTGATAGCAGCAGAGAAGTCAAGAGTGGAAGCATTCGAAATGTGGTACTACCGTAGAATGATGAAGATAAAATGGAACGTCTGAGTAAGTAATAAGAAATTGCTGGGAAGAGCGGGAGAAAAGAAAGTCTTCTAAAACCCTTAGGAAGAAGACGGGAAAACTTAGTCGGCCTCACTCTGTGACATGGCCTGATGAAAACAATGGTAGAATGACAGGTGGAAGGGAAGAAGGGCAAGGGACGGCCCCGAATGAGTCACATACTACAGGTTATAAAGGATGTAAAAGAGAAGAAATACGTCGCTATGCAAAGGCTTGCAGATAGGAGAGAGGAATGGAGAGCTGCGTCAAATCAATCTTAGGATTGTTGACTGATGACGATGATGTTTGGGTGTAAAAACAACTATTTCTATTACCGGAAAACTATAAAACACATTTATTCCCTAAATATAAATAGCCAGTTACATTTAAGTCTCTACGAGTACGCCATTTTCTGAAATTCCTCCTTGTTGATTCTCTTCTCCCTATCAATAACTACAGTTGCCAAGTATCTCGATGATTACTCTGCAAGGCTCTTGATGATTCCTCCGGTACATTACATTTTCATGCATAGGATAAGTTGAAAAATTATTTGATGATTTCCCGGCGAATAATGTGGGTAAAGTTCTCTCGGGATCCCCACCGGGTTAGAAATTTCATTTCTGCCGACGTTTCGAGCTCCATCTAGGGGCTCATCCTCAGGATTTCTGAATGTCGTTTTGACATATGTTTGCCGTAAATATTTACCTATAGGTTTAGCTATATCACTTAGAGTTATGATGGGTATCTAAATAAAAGCTATGGATGACAAAATACTCCGGTTAAGAAAAGTCCTAGGATTAGAAAGGTTTAGAGATGTTCAGAGGTAAACAACAGAGTCACCAAACAGAACAACAACATATTGTCATGCTTAAATTCAGCTTAACGTCCATTGAAAATTTAAAGGAAATAAGACGCATATAAGGAAATAGATATGTTCCTATTTCACATTGTTTCCCAAGCATAATGGCGCGAAACTTTCATGTTCAATGGGATCGTTCAATCATACCCAAAATCGCAATTCACTAACATATCTCGGTAGATGGAAAGGTAATGTGAATTACGACAAAATCTCCAGCATTTAGCCATTTCCTTGCAAAATGACAATAGGAAATCGCCGTATAAAAGTTGCCTCAAACTTTATCTGAGTTGGTGTCGTCATTATAGTACCCGATCTTTTATTCGTTCAGGCAGCACCTTCAACAGATGAAAATAATCGCTCACAAGAATGCTTAAAACTACCAACCCATGAACCACGCGATACCCACGCACAAGTGCGAGGATTAGGTGAATACCAAGAGATATGGGCGGCATGACATGGGTTCACGACGTCATCAACTCATTCGAAAAAGGGCTGAAGTCGGCGGTATTTCGCTGCGACCGGCTTATAGAATAACGGAAAATGCGGATACCCTTATTTACTGAATTCCTTCACAATCTAAAAAAATATAAATTGCTTAACATGCTCATTGTTGCAAATCTCTAGGTGTTTTTTTACAATTAAGAACGGTCATTAAATATGCTTTAATTTGGAGGTAACTGGGGAGAAACAGGATGAATGGTGTGTTGAAATGGAGTGGAATGACTCGGGTATAAGTATATGCTGAGTGCGGTGGAGACACGGAACGAGATGAAAAGAAAAAGGCGTCGCAGCTAAGGCGCTTGAGATAGACATAAGACAGGAGTGGAAGCGGTGGGCTACGAGGAGGAAGCGGCGACCGGAAGGAAGGAAGGAGGAAGCTGTGGAGAGGAAAAGTGACGCTTACACGCATACCAGCCTTATTCCCCTCTCATAATGCCACAAAGGAATTTTCGAGGTGCGGTTAATATTCTTTAACTCGCCAAGAAAAATTAGGAAAAAGGAGCAAAAAATTTATTTCCACACGAATTCCCAAAGAAAGAAAATGTTATTTTGTGTGCTTAAATTATCAAATTAAAGTATTTAAGTCATTGAATGTTGTATAAATTAGAATTATTATAGAAATCAAAGTAGAATACAGTAAGAAAAATGAATACAGAATAATTAGAAGTGCTCTAAAGCTAATGAATAATACATTTTCTTGCCTGGAGCATTCAAAACTACCTATGGTATCTATTTTTGCATTTCACTTATGAAGACAGCTAGGATTCGCAATGCAGTAATAATTCAATATGCTGGAAGTGCATACTTAAGTATTCTCCTTTATATGGTAATTGGTGATGTAATAATTTTTTAATAATAGGCCAAAATAAATAGGAACTTTGTATGGAAAACTGTGCATATATATTGAAATGACCCACAATTTGTTTTATTTCGGATATTACCTACGATATAAGTTGTAAGAAAATATATTGCATTTGACCAACGCATTCGACTGTGATAAAAAAATGTTGAATCGATATACTCTCAGCAATCAATGGCCTAAGCATTTTATATTTGAATGGAAGTGATAAAAATTATTAACACATAAAAGCTTTACTAATTTGCAATATTAAAGTACTGTTACATTAATATTTCGGATTTTTTATAACTTCAATCCAGAATTGATGATTTAATTTTAGGATAAATGAAGGTCCATTCTGTATTCGAATTAACTTTCATCTGATACAACAAATTATAATTGTATTGCGGCTAACAATGCGTTTGCGTGATAAATCTTTCAAACAACTTAATAGAAAAAAATGTCTTCATTTCTGAGGATGAAATGCAATTACCATTGCAATAACCATATGCAACCACTTTTCAAAAATTCTTAGAAATAGGAAAAATAATGTTAATTTTTATTGAAAACTAAGTGCCACTGTGAATAATCTTCACAATCTACTTAGCAAGCTATAATGTTTAATCACAATTAATTGTCTAATCCTGTGTATTCTCTTTCCAGGTGAGATCACGAGAGTTTTCCAAGATCATATAAGATCTTTCTTTACCGACAATGGTAAGTAATTCTAAGATTATTATATTTAGATAGTATAGGTTTTGAGATGCAAAACAAATTGGCCACACGGCCATGGCTACGGTTTTGCATCTCACAGTATACATCCGTCATTAAATTTTCGTAACTATACGTTGGGTATAAAATCGTTTAACCTAACTATTACGACCCGAAGAGGATAAATCAAATGACAAAAATACCTCGTTGCATCGATAGCTAGAACGAATATTTTGCATCAATTAATCAATGTCTTCAATCTATTTCGTTAATCCTGGAATAAGTTAGCAAATGCGCTGCGAAGTATTTTCAAACAACGTTTCACGAAAAATTTTCTCTCGCATCGACTATTCTTCGTCGATACTTTTTTCCGGAAAACGTTGCAGACAAAAAGAAAAGCTATTCTTCGACAGTTTTTCGGGACATGCACGGGGCATCATCTGAGCTTGGAATAATACAACTTTAAATCACAATCGTATAGAATATTTTCAGGCTTGTTATAATGGAAATGCGATAAATCCATTATAAAAATTTTAAACACCAATAGTTGTATCTACACACTAATGTATACCTTTAATATAATATAGCTCTCCATTGTCAAAACCATGTTAGTGGATTTATGTATAAAAGCGTGATATTCCTAATATGTATTATATGTTTTGAATTTTATCATGGTTAAATCACAAGGTTATATGTGGTATAAATGTCTTATACAAACCATTATTCCTAACACGATTAGCACCACTTAATTCATTTGAATACCCCTCTATGTAAAGTAAATGCCGTTACAATAGCAATATAGCCATTTTTAATTCATGATTTACCCTGGAGATAACAATCAGAATAATAATGGAGTTGTTTTTGCCGAACAATGTAAAAGGTATTGCAATCTCAGCTAGAAATAGATTCATCCGGTCCTGCACCAAAGAAATATTCAAAGCTTTCACCTGGACGTTGTATGATATTTTGTTTATATCTTGGATTCCCTGGTGACTTGAACATACACGAAAATGGATAATATGAGAAGGGCTTCCCGAGGTTTGTCAGGGTGAAGTAGGAAATAAAAGGTAGATATAATAATAGGGTGAGAGAGGTCAGGCGTTAACCTTCCTTTTAACCATTTGATGTATTACATTAGTCTCTCAATGAAAAAAGGTAAGCAATAGGCGCAGAAAATTTAGCAGTTTTGGCAGGTCGTTTCTCTACCGCCTTCTACGGAATAAACTGTACGCCGTATACAAATAGTTTAATAATGTACTATCCGGAAAATAAAATTGTATAAAACTTTTCCTAAAAGAATATTAAAAACAATAGTAGATTCCAAAATTTGATTGAATTTCATGCACGAATGATAGCATAAAATATAAAATCAAATGAGATTTCATTTGAGGATGTCATAACTGACAGATTTTCAACTTTATGACGAGAGATAATAACGCTTATTGTCGTTTCAGATAAATAGCTGCAAAAATTATAGATATCATTAGATAATGAACGGCATAGTTTGGTCTCAAATAAATCGAGGTGCAAATGCATGCAATGAATTATAAACTTTTTTGTATCTGTCAGTATATTTTCATTAAAATCTTATTCCAACTGGAAAACTAATCATAGAGCTGAACCAATTCCTTTCAAAATTGCTATACTGCGTTTGGTGGCTAAGATTAAAAGAGCAACTATTTCTCAATTATCGCTATATCAACACTTAGGAAGGGAACACTATAATTAGCTGTGTATTTCATTTCTCCATTATGCACATTGAATTATCATGAGTGTTTGCTTTAGAATATATATCATTTAATTATAATTCAAAGTAGCACGAAAATAATCGTTAGTTACCTGGCATAGAAAATTATTAAATATAAATTATAAAATAAGGTTAAAAGAACCGTTGCATTTAAATGGAAATTCTCCGACAATTCGATTAATGCCAATTTCTAAGAATTTCATGATTAAATACAATTGGGATTTGTCTCATCATTAACTGAAAGCTATAATTAAATTGGCATTACATCGTCAAATCATACTCGTTTCATTGATAAAAGCACCGTACAGGTCATTTAGGAAATAAATTGATATTTTTCTTTAATGTTCTGGCAATCAAGTGGTACTTTTGCAATGACTAAGAATCCCATAGTGAGAGGAATATCTGCAATTTAAAATTTACATCAATGTCAAAGGGAGAAATTTTTCTATCAAGCAAAGTGAGAGTTGATTATTTGAAAATAAACACTGTCAAGCAAAATAGATGTTACTTCGAAGTATAAAATCACAGCACATTTTCACCTTCCCAGGGAGGCTTCCAGATCACTTCTTGAACACTCCATGGAAACCTACCTTCATCGGTAGAATACTATAATTATAAGCTAGATTGCTTGTGAAATAAATAGCTAAAAGCAGTTGTTCCGTTTTTCCACTACGCTCTCTCACGAATAATTCATTTTTTCAGCAACTGTCACCTATCTCAACCTGTACAATATGTACAATCTGTAAGAGCCTCTAATTCGTATGTAAAAAATACTCTAATTTAATCATTAGAAAATTATCTTATACATTTAGAAAACAAATGCAATTAGGAAACGTTGAACACAAATATTAGATATTTTGAGCCGATCGCTAAATTTTCAGGAATAAAATCTTAGATCATAATACGATAAAGTTTACTACGAGTTACATAAATTCGGTAGGGTTTATTATCATTTAAGATGGTCAAGAATAAATTGCAAGCAAATATAATAAATATACGATTCCAAGTAAAACAATATATCCTGACATAATCATGTCCTGTTAAAATGCAGTTTAAATATTTCTCATTGGAACAGCTTAAATACTGAGCCAATAGTTAAGAAGGTGTTCTATAAAGAATTAAGTTATCTTTAAATTTAAAACCGCAAGGGATTTTTACATTTCAAAGAACGATTATCCACATTCGTACTGAATCGAACATTCGTTTATGAAATTCCATAAATATTTACAACAAATAAATAATCTTATTCCGTGATGGGCAGTTGCTGGGAAATTAGAGGAGCCAATTAAGGTTAATCGGGTAAATATGAATATTGATACTACTTCCATAGAAAAAATCGGGAAAACTGCTTAAAAATTAATAAAAAAAAGTTGAAATCACATAAGCCCATCAACGTACATAATTCTCGGAATAAGCTCCGTTATTCAAGGGATAACACAACGAACTCATTGAAAAAACGTCATCAGTCGGTCACGTATGTTCATCAAAAGTAAGAACGCAATAGAAATCCACACCTTTTATACTCAAAAATAAAAAAGTGTCCACCTTCATAAACGATTCTCATCTGTTGAAAACGATCCTTAAAAATCAAACGTACACTTTAAAAATTCCAGAAAAAAATTATTTCCAAACTTCTTAATAAATCAAGACAAGGTCAATGTAAACTTCGTGAATTATTTATGAATGTTTCCGCCATTTTGTTACTGAAAATTTGATTATGTATTCCCAATGTCCAGTTCATAATATGCTATTATGGATGAATTTTAATGCAAATCAGATAAGATTTTGATAATTTCCCGACTCTCACCGACTTTGGCACCAGTGCGCCAGGTGGCCTGCTAATACCTTACATATATGCGTATACGAATTGAAGTAACAGGAAGGAAATACTAGGTTTGGAGGTCACCTGGGAGGAATGGGTGTACGGGAGAGATATGGGGAAAGGTCGGAGTCCGTTTACGATATAAAAAAGGTTAAGGCTGGGAGATGGAGGAGGAAAAGAGTGCTGCGCGGTAGCGGAGTGATAGGCAGCATGGGTGGTTAGTGAAGGTCGAAGGCCAAGAGTAAGATTGCTCCGTGGTGGTAAGGGGCGGTTACCGAAGGAGGGAGAGAGTGAAGTGATGAGGGAGAGGCTATGCTATCAACGGGAGGAAGAAAGATATGCCCTCGTGGCAGGGAAACAAGACGGAGAAGAGGCCGCGAAGTAATTACAGTAAAACTCCCTTATAACGAATTTTAACGGCACTGACGAATACAACGAATTTAAACAATTACAGTAAAACTCGCTTATATAGAAATATTTTGTTACAAACGGGATTTCTTTATATCTATAGCAAAGGACTTCGCAATATTTATCACAGGTTTACTGGCGGAAGGATGATAGAGAAGCGGCCGCGAGGAAATTACAGTAAAATTCCTTAAGAACGAATTTTAACGATACTGCCGAATGCAACGATTTTTGACAATGACATTAAAATTCGCTTATATAGAATATTTCGTTATAAACGGTATTTCGTTATATCCATTGCAAATGATTTTGCCATATGTATCACAGGATTCCCGACAAATATTCCGTAAATCGTCTTTATTTAAAGCCTCGGTAGCTTAACTGGCTAAAGCACTCGGCCGGAAATCGAGGTTTTCGAGTTCGAATCCCGGTCAAGGAGAATGATTCTCTGTGAAATTTTCGCTCGTAATAGAGGGTACCACGCTCCCTCGTCTGAGTGATCGATAAATTTTAAAAATACAGTAAAACTAGCTTGTAACGAATTTAAGGGGATTATCGTTCCGTTTTGTTACATGCAGAATTCCGTTAAATCCATAGTAAAGAATTTTATCCTATGTATCTCAGGATTGCCAGCTAATATTCCGCAACAGATTAATTAAAGCAACAGATCCGTAACATTTAAATATCGTCCCACCCTTTCCATCAAACGGCTGTAAAGGGAAGGATTTTTAAGATCAACAGTAGAACTAAGTGGTGATGACCAGGTAAGAACAATTGATGATTAGGTAAGGAACGATTAAGTAGCCAAGAGTAATGTCTTTATACAAGAGGAAATGATCATGTTACATGCGCGTAACCTCTGTAAATTCGTGTATCTGACCGTCTCATAAATTATACGTACCGTGTGATAAAAAGCATACGACTAATTTGATTGAAAATTGAAAGTAAATAAATCGATATAAAAGGTGAAAAGGTTTCACTCCTACGTAGCGAGGCTTTAATCTACCGGTCGAAGCTTGGTCGAGGGGGATGTTAATTGAAAATAATTACTCACGCCTCCATATGTTCACTTGAAATTGTTTTCTGCTGTCCACACAGCATGTTTTAACCCACGCAATATCCTAAAGGTCCAATTGTATTCTGATAGCTTTTACCGAATTCCCGAATTTTGATAGTTCAATATATTTTCATATTTCTCCTTTAGTTTAACGTAAATATCAAATTTAACGGCCTTAAATAGGTCATTAATTGTCTCTGGGTTAAAACTGCCTCCATAAACGGAATTTACAGGCTGTGAGGTCAATTAAAAAACGAAATTCATAATTCCGGGACAACTTTTCCGTGAGGAACATGATTATAAATATATTAGGGTCATAAATATTGTTCTTTTTCTATTTTATGTTCCTATCCCTTTCCTTCCTTACCTCTGAATTTATTTGAATGTTTGTTATTTAGGCTTCGTGCGAATGAATGAAGTAAAATACAATATGAAAGTGTATATGAAACATCGATGCCACAGAATGCGACAAATTATAGCAAAAGAAATATTCATCGGCAAGGCAAACGTATGCATACATATGAAAAACATATGATTTTGTTAACTGTAGCACAACATTCAGTTAACTTAATCGCTACACCTGGTGTATAGCAGGGTTATCATTATTTTTTAACTTAAAATCAAATAGAATGCAATTAATTAAACTATTACCGTATTCTCTTGGAGAGATTCTTGGCCTCTAACCGTGGAAATAAAAATTCTCAATGTTTGATGAATGATACCAAGTCAACATTAAAATTCATGTGTATGTTTCCGTAGTAGTCCTTCTGTACAAAAGCATTTTGGCCAAGAGATTTTTACACCTAGGGCTTGATTAGGAAATTTCGTCTCCTGTTAATGCAAATGGCTGGAAATTATATTTTTTTCATGGATTGTTATACTCAAAATGCTGTACAATATCGTTCCAAATTCACTATTCCTGCAAATACAACCCATTGAATCGCAAAGAAATTTTAACCAAACCATTATTAACATAAGAATCAATATTAACAGAAAGAGCTAAAAACAACTTGACATGTTATCTCAAAATGTTCAGCAAATTGTTTTCGTAAGTTATATACGTCAAATAAAATGCTAAAAGAACTTGAATTTTCTCAAAAAAATAGAAGAAAATTAGCTACAAAATTATTAATTACTTCCTACCATGCATATTATGAAAAAGATAAATAATTATTTTTCGGCTACAATAAGCTGATCATACACTCATAGCACCCTACAGTCGATTTATCCAATGGCTTCAAATACAGAAATACATAATAATCATTAATTTAGGTAGCTCAAATCTGCTCAGTGTGATTCTACCCAATGCACCAGTGCAATGAAGGCAAAAATTGATAGACGTCTTTTTATTAATTTATTCGATATTTTACCATTAAAAATACTCCTTCGGACTTGCACTGTGTTTACGTATAATTTATAGCCAAAGTATTTCACATAAAATGGTAAAAAATTTAGTTCCATATTAAAAATTAATGTTAATTGGCTACAAAACATAGGACAGGACTTCCTACCATGCATAATTTATACAAAGGGTTCAAAAACGTAAATCGATAATAATCATAAATCAAGGTGGTTCAAATTTTGCTCCGTTCTAATTTAATGATAAGTGATTAAATAGATTAAAACAGGGATTTAATGATAATCATAAATTAAGGTAGTTCAACTTCTACCCAATGCGTAAGAGCATTGAAGCCAGCAAATTGATAGACTTTTTTTAATAAATTCATTCCATCATTTACCATTATAAACACTCCTTTGGGCATGCACTGTGTTTCCGTCAAAAGCGAAGCCTAATTTTAATAAGGGAAAAAAGAGAGTTCAAACGCTTCTAATGGCCGCGTCATGACCTCGGCTTTCAAAAAGCACCTCCCACGCCCTTCACCTCGCGACCCCCACCCCTCTTTATTGCTCATAATGGACACCAGAGGGTGGGGTTGGTGAGAAGCGGGAGTGCAGATAGCAGCTCCGGGAGAGAAGATGGAGCTTCAAGAAGGGTGGTGGGGAGGGAGGGAGGGATGATTTCTGTCCCTTAAAGGGAACGGCCCTTTCCCGCCTCCCTTTCATCTCATCTAGAGCATCACTTCCAGCACCTACTCACAGAGAGAGCCTTTTTCCCTACAAGAGAGGGTTGGGGGGGGGGGAAAGATGACGAAAAGCGCCGAGCAAATAACGCTCCGTGATTAGTTTTACCCAATTTTTTTCCGGACCTCCTCTTCAAACAACCCTCCTCCCCCCGGTACTTAATATTCTCCGAGAATCTTTAATATTCACAAATTTTATTTCCTTTTCTCCCACCCCCTCCTTCCCATGTACGTGTAAATAAAACCAGTCGCAAATGGACGTTAACCGTACGAGAGCAGCTTTACTTCTAGTGATTAAGCAAATAACACATATTAATCATGATGATACGTCTTTTTTTTTTAATAAGATCCTACTGCGGATTCCTCGTTTCATATATATTAAGATTAGTTTCATGTATTAGTAAGATTCCTCGTCACATATATTCCGTCTCATGTCCCTTTATGATGTGACTGAGATCGTTCTAATGCTCTTGATCTACCTCATTCATCGTTCGAATTTGAAGCAATTTATTCTAATGTTCGTCGTTTGTTAAATGGCTAATGACCGTCTGACTTGCTCAGCATAGAAACACTCATCAGGGAACACGTTTTCATTAATTGACGACATCTCACTGATTTACAGCGCAACAGCCCTGTAGGACCTTGCCCTAAGCGATTACTTCTAATTTTGGAATAGCCATTGCAAATCTTTAATCGCATTCTTCACCAATGTGCTCTTGAATACTTCATTTCCCATGTTTTTCATTTTATTTTAAGTCACTTCCATCAACTATACCTGATGGCCCTGGATTAAAATTCACAATTATATACAGAATCGTGGGTGATTATACGAGGAAAAGACAGAAAGCTAAAAATGTGAGCACAATGGAGACTAATATAGCTTTGATTACCATTTACACTTATCAATAGTGTACCCATCGTTTCTTACATAGGACGTATCTTCTACTTTTTACTTTTCTAGTACAAGATAAAAGTATCACCCACCAGGCTGCAAGGTGGACTTTTCTCATTCGAGCTAAATTATCCTATTATTAATTTAGGGAATAAGCGATATTTCCTGTCAGTAATGAACGAACGATATTAGCCAGTGACAAGTTTTTTTTTAATTAATCTGGTAAATAATAGGATATTCATAAAGGTATGCCATTCAGTTAATTGTATTATTTTTATTTAAAAAGCAAGCATTTTTCAAGGAAAACCAGAACCTAATAAAACTTTGTTTGGTAATCACTGCATTACCCATATCTTATAGAAAACCGTAGAGTGCCAAATACGTCATCATGACATCTCATTTAGTCGGCTGACACAAGTAATTACCCATTTATCAATTAACACACTGAGCATTTTTCCTGAAAACTTCATTGCGATCAGATAGCACTCCTAGTAAACGACAGTGTGACAGTCACTACCACTGAAAAATTATGCCTTGAATCACCTCCATCAGTTCTGCGATATATATCTGGTGATCGTCTAATGTGTGAGGAAGACCTCTTTCCTCATGCAACGAGAGAATAGACCGATCGTCACAGGGAATCGTCACGTTTTTCACAATGCCTGCAGCATGAGAAAATATTTTCGCAGAGACGGCTTGTTTCCATGACCACGGGGCGACCTCTGTAGACTATACGCGGGGAATGAGTGCGACGCATCGGGCGTGATGGGATTGGAAATGTAAGTGGGTTAACGAAAAGGTCGCCACCTTTGCCGTTAGAAGGTCGGAGAGCAACTTCGAGAGAGACTCAATCCAATCACTTGCTAGACGAGCGATGATGAATAAAGACCACGAATGATTTTATCAAAGTTCATATTCCCCAATAGGGTGGTTTCCTATCATTTTTTTATTGCCTAAATCGAAAGATTATTACTCCTGGAGTACGTATTTCACGCTTTTAGATTTTTAAATGACGATATCTATTTTTCGCGATTAAATGAAAAGTGAAAATTTTCTAGCGCGCGAAATCGCGACGCGTAAGTATGAATGCCGGGAAATCTCTCCGTGTGGCGTATTTCTGGTTCCCGCTGCCGCCCTGTGAGGTGACCTTGAGGCGAGTTGAGCGCTGATACGACGCAGGCTGCTAGCGGGTAGCTGAGTACCCTGCTGGCTGGTAGCGCTTGGCTTAAATAAGGATTATTAATACCTTATCAAATGAAGAAAACTTTCCGACCTTAGCCAGTTTTAATAAGTGATTATTAAGACATGTTTCCCTGAGCTCTGCGCCTCATGCATGCATTGGTAACCTCAGACGACGTATACATCCTATCTTCTCGTATAGAAACTAGGTCCATGTGACGTCACGTGGAGTGGAATCGCATGGGCGCCAATCTGGCCCTTTTCAAATGAGGATAAAAATGGACGATTGCCATTCGTCTAAACTGTGACTGTCTAAACTGTGTCTAAACTAGAAATTGTGCATTTTGTGGAAGTAACAAAGTGTTTTTCATTATTAACATTGACCATTGCCATTCGTCTAAACCGGTATTTCTAAAACGAAATAATTTGTATATTATGAATACAGTAATGGTGGGTAACGAATCGCAATCGATGACTTTCGTTTTCTATGATGAAGGAAACTACACTATTGCTAAAAAGACAGTGAACTCGACACGCTATCAGAAAATTAATCAAATATCAGGATTCGAAATACCTTTTAACAGTCCTTAAACGCCTATTTATTGGCCAAAAAATGGTACAAACTCAACAAGCAAAATTTGAAGGACTATTATATAACTATAAATATATCACCTTACATAACGCTATTTCATAGATATGATTAATCAATTTCATATGAAGTTTTGTGATTATCGTAACATGAACGTCTTATTTTACACCTGTTACGTCACAAGGGTGAATCGAAAATGTACCATGCGAATTGCATTCACAACATTTGAAAACTTAGATGTTTCAAATCCAATTGTAACTAACTCAAAGTGAATGTTTCATAAGTGCTCCATATCAGTAAGATGCTAACCTCATATTGTTCCTACATGACCAAGAGAGCATTTTCACCATTTCACCAAAATTGTCAAAGCTCCTAAATGGCTAGCTAGATTTTTACTAGCCCAGACCTAGATGGTGAAATGGATGAAATTTTCGACGTTATGTCTTTATTTATTCCAATACGTACAACTTTACTGCAGAATTTAGCCGTTATCTCATTACCGTTTGTTACGTCACGTCATGCAACTTCTGTGGTAGGGCATCCTGCCGGGTAGGCACACGCTCGAGGGAAAACGTAGCTCTAAAGATTCTTTAATTCTCTTGGTGCAAATCATTTTGCTGGGGTATGCATTCAAACAACATTTTTGTTCTACGCACGTACAGACACACGTAACTATCAATGTTGTGCAGTGGGTTATAAGCCCGTTCGCGGTACATGGGAATTGCTTATATCCATGGCCCACAACCATTGAGGATATTCACAAAGGTACGGCACGCAGTTAATTGCATTATTTTCATTTTAAAAGAAAGTCTTCTTCAAGGAAATCTAAAGCCTAAACCTAAGTAAATTTGTTGGGTGGTAACTGCATTACCCATATCTTTAAAAAAATGTATAGTTCCAATTACGTTACTATGACATCTCAATCGAGTGTCCCATTCCTCTAATCTCAGGATTGTTGACCAGTGATGATGATTATGACGTCACGTCATACATCTGCGGTTGGACATCCTGCAGGGTAGGCACACGCCATCACACGCTCAAGAAGAAAACATAAAAATCTTATATGATCATGAAATCCAAGTATCCCACTTCTCCAGGTACTATCCTTCCTAAGCAACACCGCACAGTGGGCAAAATGCCCCAAATGATGGTCAAAACTAAAAATCATTGCTATACGGCCTAAAAGATGATGTTTTATATGTTTTTGAGGTTGCTGAGTGGGATTATGAAGTCATAAGTTAAAAAAAAGCAATAACTGATCCAATATGGTGGACTTAATAATTCGAGTGAGCGGAGCTTGACTCGTTCATCGTAAGAATAAAGATTAAATAATGTTGCATATTAATTACGTTATAGAATTGAAGAAGTTAACAAAAGATGAATTATGATACATAAATTAATAAAAGTTCAGAAAAAATAAGGCATAAACTATGAAATATAGGCAAAGTAAGAAGTTTTAAGTTTACAAAAATATGAATGAATAATGGAATGGCGCGCCGGGTAGCCTGCTAGTATAATAATAAACATACTCGTCCCTAAGGAGTAACAGAAAAAGAAAAGATTTATTGCTTTCTCGGGTGACACTGCATTTAAAAACTGCGTACTGCTAGAGGAAAGGATGACACTGCATCCATTTCCATTCCTCAGGAAAGACGATGATGAAATTAGCGACATTACGCCTCATTTCTACCTCCTACTATTACACCCCTGCTCATTTTCTTGACGCTCCGCATAATTACGTGTCTCTCTGGAATAACTTTGCCAGGTTACTTATAGATCACAAAATAATTATTAATTCCAATGTGTACTACTTAACTGCAACATTTCGCCGTTTTACACCTAATTATACGATTCAATAACATAAGTAGTAGTATAAATAATAAACTCGTCCTTTAGGAATTACAGGAAAAGACCTGATTTAAAGCTCTCTTAGATGATACTGCATTCATTAACTGCATACCGCCAGAGGAAAGGATGATACTGTACTGTATCGATACGTTTCACTAGTAATTATTCAAGTATTAATCTATACAAAAAAAGAGAATGCCTGTCCGACAGACAGTGTCCGTCCTTCCGCTATGCATTTCATTGGGGCTGGACTGATTGAAAATAAAATTAGTCAGTTTATGCATACCATGCTCCCATGGCCCGCAGTGCTACATATGGTTTTGTCCGACGCAATCTTTCCGTCGTTTTCCATTGTCGTTTGTTACGTCATGCAATGCAACTTCTGTGGCTGGACATCCTGTATGGTAGGCATACCTCTTGACACTCTCAAAGGGACAACATAACTCAAAGGATTCTATGAATCCTCTCGATCCAGAACATTTTGCTAGGGTATGCGAACACAACGTTTTCAGTCTTCACCAAGGAAATATCTGAAGTTGTAAATACCTGGAGGTGGTACCACTGGTTTCGTATCACGTAAGGATCAATGCTTACTATTTGGTGAAATTTTTGGTCATAACTCGTTAATGTATTAAAATAAACAATGGAATGCACAATGTAAACCTTTTTTTTCTTATTTCATTGGTAGGCTTCGCGAAGTTATGACTCAAACATATTTTCCTAGGGAAAAATTATTATCAATCGCCACGGTTACGTTCTACAACCAGCTCAGCTGAAAACAAATTTTACGAGAGTAAACCAGTCATTTAGCTGCACTTATACCAGGATTTAATTTTATTATAGCCAACGGAAATCTAAAAATTACAGAATAAAGGAGATTTTCAAGGATGTTCCCACCAGTAAAGTGGCTAACAGATACAGAGTTTATACATTAACAGAAGTGTCGCGAATGATGGGAAAAATCCGATGGCAACCACCCGTGAAATACTAATGATTATGGTAGCAATTTTCACTTAATGTAGTTCATTTTCAGAACAAAACTTATCCACCTCAAAATATGATTCGGAGACTAAGTCCAAAAATTGTCAAACCAAGATGGCGGAACTTTGACCACGCCAAAAACTCGGAAACAGCGCCTCCAGATATTACAAACTCCTTGGTCTACACACGTATAGATACACTTAACGATCAATGTTGAGCAGCGAGGTATAAGCTTTCCCGTGGACGCTATACGGATATTGTTTTTTCCATTGCCATGTGACCATGATATTCAAATTCCAAAATTCCCACTTCTCCGGGTACCATCCTTTCCGAGTAACGCCGGGAGACCTGCTAGTATAATAATACTCGTGCTTTGGGGAATACAGAAGAAGACCTGATTTAGAGCTCTCTCGGATGATAATGCATTTATTAACTCCATACTGCCAGAGGAAAGGATGATACTATATCCATTCACATTGCCCAGAAAAGTTGACAATTAAATTTGAGGCATTACATCTCATTTCTACCACCTGCTATTACACCCCTCCGTATTATCATGATGTTCCTTACGATGATGTGGCTCCTTGGAATTACTCTTCACCAAGTTACTTATGCACCACTGCATAGTTTTGTATTCAAATACGTACAACTTTACTGCTACATTACGCCGTTTTACGACTAATTATACGATTTAATAACACAAGTAGTAATATAAATAATAAACAGACTCTTCCTTTCGGAATTACAGGAAAAGACCTGATTTATAGCACTCCCGGATGATACTCCATTTATTAACTGCATACCGTCAGGGGAAAGGACGGTACTGTATCCATTCCCATTCCTCAGCAAAGACTGTGATAAAATTTGCGACATTACGTCTCATTTCTACCACCTACAATTACACCCCTACGCATTTTGATAATGCTCCGCATAGTGGTAAGTCTCTCTGGAATAACCCTGCCAGACTCCTCATACATCATGACGTAATTATTTATGCCGATACGTACTACTTAACTGCAACATTTCACCGATTTACGCCTACTTATAAAATTCAATAACACGAGTAGTAATATAAATAATAAAAAAATTTTCCTTTCGGAATTACAGGAAAAGATCTGATTTACAGCACTCTCGGATGATGCTGCTTTATTAACTGCATACCGCCAGCGGAAAGGATGATTTTGTATCCATTCTCATTCCTCAGGAAAGAGGATGATAAAATATGCGACATTACGTCTCATTTCTACCACCTAGTAATACACCCCTCGGCATTTTCATGGCTCGTTTAACATCCCATCTTCAGTTTCCTTGGAACGGATTCCTACTTCACAGTCTCCCACACTGCATTAAGGGCGCTGTCGTCTTTCCAACATGGCACCATTACGCATTTTATGCCGCCGGCTCATTTTAACTACTAATCTCTCACCCTTCCCGGTTTTAATCCTAAAGCCCTAAATTTCTCTTCCTCTTTCCTCAGCTCCCTTCTCGCATTACTCATACGGGCACATCCAAAGAACCAGTTCTTTAAAGAACTACCTACCCACGATTAAACGCTTTCATACGGTAGGAGAGGTTAGACAGTACATTTATGCCAGAAATTCTCAACATTCATCAAAAACTTTTAACGCTAGAGGGTCGCTGTGGAGATATTCCCCGTCTGGGAGCCCACTGCTGTTTCCCGAGTAGCTATCGAACGGGTGTGGTGGAAAGGTACTTTAATGTTGAAGAAGCAAACAATATCAGGACTGTCAAAGTGGGAATTTGGGGACATTGTAAATTAATTTAGTGTCTAATTTCAAATAGGACACGGGAGAGGCTGGAGAGGATAAATAGGATAAAACTGCATTAGTTGGTGCCTCGCGGAGATTATTGGTTTCTGTATTCTACAATTTCTGGAAAAACGGTGTAAGATTGTGATACGTTACCGTGCTAACCTTAATACTGTAGATATGTACTCCAAAGCTGGCCAAATTCAATACTTCTGTGTTGCTTCGTTTCAACCGGCCTTTGATGCGAGGAATAGGTGATTGGAATCATTTTAAAGAATGAATTTTGCTTTTGTTTTTTTCAATAGTTTATTTAGAGGTTATCTCCTTTTTGTTAAAAAAATGACAAACTACAATAAATTCCCCAGGGTTACCTCCCACTTCGAAGATTTTGTTCGGAGGTCACGCAAGGCTTAACCCGAAATTTGAAACCGAGACCCCTAGATCAGCCGCCAAGCCTTCTAACCACTAGGTCAGGGGTCCTAAAATTATGGCCCGCGGGCCACATCCGACCTGACACATTATTTCATCCGGCCCGCCAAAATCCCTGTATGGTTACTTAAATTTCTTACAATTGGCTCATCTAATCGGAAATATGGTTTTAATGAAATTTTGAAGTCAAAACGACAGTATCATTCGTCACCTTGATTTGGTTGCATAAAGCTAATGGCATGAATATTTTTATTTTAACCTGATTTTTCCCAACAAGATATTTTAAAAATTTTCCACGTTTACACTCTAATATTTAAGGAAATTAAATTAACTTCAATGATTTATTTTTTTATTCTTTAGTCCTTCGGCCCGCATAAATGGGTTAAATATATAATTTGGTCCTTGCATTGAAAATTTTGGAAACCCCTGCTCAAGGCGACCACGTTCCCCCAGCCTACTGTTATGAAAAATAATTTTAAGGTCTGATTCTTCGAATTTTTTAGCAAGTTCATTCCAGTTCCAAGGTGAAAAATGTTCCCCATACAAGAACAATACACTTCATTGAAGCGTTTGAGTGAAGACGGAGAGAGAGTTTAGAGATGGATGAGGGCAAACGGCGCGGAAGTTAAGACGGATCCGAGGAGCGAATCGATGGGTCCAAATGGGGCCAAATGAGCATTTTATTGGGTTAAGTGGTTTTCGGTCGGGGTTAAGCGAGTTTCCAGAGCCACGGCCGAGGGGGCGGCGCTTCCTGTCTTTTGAGGAATGACCAGTGGAAGGCGACGGTGCCAAATGAACACTAAGCTATCCCAATGCTCACGCCTAAAGTAGAATTTAGTGAGGACCAGATAAACACATGATATGTTACCGAAATTCGAAACTGTAGCAGTGCATCGAAAACTATCGTCTTATTAGATGCTTATAAAAAATGTAAAATTGCATAGTTGTTGCATGCAGAATATTAATCGATGAATCATGTCACACGCCTTGAAAATAGTCTCAAAATTGTAATGATAAGTATTATATTGATTCTTAGCTCAGTATCACGATATAAAATGTGTAAAATTGCATGTTTGTTGCAGCAGAAGATTCATAGATGAGTAATGACACATTTCCTGAGCATATACTCATAATTAAATTAAAAATAACATTATTGTTAAGATATTATTTTTATCTTGTTAATTATTAATTGAATTTTGAGAACATTCTCCGAACGTGTATCATAACTCATCTATCAATATTCTTCATGCAACAAATAAGCAATTTTTAACTTATTTCGTGATACCGAGGTAACATTTAACACTATTATTAAAATTTTAAGCTCAGAAGAACGAAATAAGAAGGGTTAAATTGCATTTTTTTTTACATGCAGAAGACTTAATAATGAATTATGACACATTTCCAGAGCTTTTTCTCAAAATTTAATTAATAATTCACGGTATTACAATTGTTTTAAGCTCATAAACATGAAAGAATTTTGAGCCTCATATGATACTTAAATTTTGTCATTAATTAAACTTTTCCCGCGGTTGAAGTAAAGTTTGCCATAAAATTCTTTCACTATGCAAATCCCCACTTGTATAATGCATCCTAGGTAGTGGGGTTATTGGATAAAAATATGCAAACATTTTTTGAGTAAGATTAGAAGCGTACACTTTGGAAATTTCTCTAGCTAAGGATTTCAACGCGTACTCGCACAACGGCGATCATTCTTCATAAAATACAGCTTTCCAAACATAAAAAAGAAGATTATGCTTACTCAACACCGATACCTTATAAAACCAATGACAATTACCATTATAAGGCGTTAATTATTCCTCTAAAAATATCAATAATCATAAAAGAGATAACTAAAATAACGATGGACACAGCCCTCGAATAAACAGAAAACGTGTAGAAAATTCTCTTTGGCATTGAGGATCATATCAAATTCGAAGCTGGACACTTTATGATCGGTATCAGCAAAATGTTTTCCAAAATCTCATTAGCGTTCATATTCAATTAAATCTATGTACTATCCAAAAAAATATAAGTAAATGTAAAGAAAGACGAACTGCCGGTAACATCTATTAACCTCCTCACATTGGGTAAAATAAGCACACTAAATACGATTTGCGCTGCGTTCAAATATATTTTTATATTTTTCTCCACCTTCGCACTCCTAAAGAGTTTTTCAAGTAATGTATACCAAGATAAAACTAAAACCCTACAATAAACAAAACTTTTAACGTAATATCAACCAATAATTACTTATAAATAAAAATGCTCCATAGCATCAATTAGGATACCGAATAGCCGTACCAGAAAGGGAAAAGGTAGGCATTCTATCTTCAAATGATGTACAAGTATTTTGTAGAAAATTAACAAAAATTAAGAGATACATTTTTTCGTTTACAAATGCAATTATTAATGACCCCTTGAAAGCATTTGAAAGTTTTATTTTTTTATTTAATTTATTACCAACTTCCCTGTAAACAGGTCATAGAAGCCTTTACCACGGATGATAATCAAATCACGAAACAAACATACATGCCCTGGATAAGGACCACCCACCTAGGCGGGATTCGAACCCGCGACCTACGGTTAGGCAGGCGAGGTCTTTACCCCACCGCCACCGATGCTAGATATTACACTTCATAAACTATAAATCATAGAATATTCTAATACTCAAAAACCTGTTACGATTCTTACTTTGTTTTTTAATTAGGTACTTACTTCGTTTTAGTTTATAGGACGAGGTTAGTGTGATTTATAAACTACAAATCATGAAATATCCTAGCAACTCATATAACTATAATGATTCTTACTTTGCTTTTTATTTAAAGACTGTTCATAATATACACGATTATTTAGAACAAGTCGGATAAGACTCGGAAAGTACCTCCACCCAAAGAAAATGTTATACCAATTATTTTCGAAGCAATGATTTAGTGCTTCATCACCATTACTCCTCACACATCAACACGCCACTTCACTTGATGACAACAACAGGCAATTTACACGCGCGGCCCGACAATGTCAGCGCGAATTATGCAGCATTTTTTCAAACACGGGGGACAAGATAGGGGAAGGCCGAACGACCATCAAGAGAATTCCGACGCTATAAAATGCGGTGATAAATGAACGGTCCAGCGACGCGGAAAAACCGCCCCTTTCCCTCCTCTCCATCCCACACCGAGCTTTCCAAATCTGCCACATATTTTTCACCTTCCCGATTCGTTTAAATTATTAGATACGAGAAACTAAACCCACAAGTTGAGGGGTTATCTTCCCGAATGGCATAAAAAAATCACTTAGGCAGAACAGCGACTCATTTTTCAGGCTACTAGGAGTGTTGATGATCGAGTGACAAGGGATTGGCACAATATCAACTAATATACTGCACCAGTAGACGTTGCGTAGCCAATACGTTTCTTTGCCACACTAAAAATATAAATAATAACTATCGGAAGAGGATTTTACACATATGTAAGCGCAACTGGTTAGAGCACCCGGCCGGCAAACAGGCGGTTCTGGGTTCGAGTCCCGGTCAGGCCGCATTTTTACCGTCTGAATTCTGGCTTTTTCCATCTACCACAAGCACCGTTTTCCTCGTCCTTTTTCTATTATATATATTTCTATCCCTTTCTTTCTTTACCACTGAATTTATTTGAATGTTTGCGCTTAACCCGTTCGGGTAAAGAGCCGGCATATCGCGGGCCTGTCTCGATTTGCCTTTAGGTAAAGAGCCGGCGAATCGCCGGTTGCGTAAAATGCGACCTAAATGACCTAAAGCTATTCTTTTTTTAGTAGATGTTTATGTGTGCATCACCACATTTTTTATCCGGGCGTCAAATATTTTATTAATATTTATTCTAAAAGTTAAGCTGTGCTTGTGATTGGTGAGGCAACGTGTTTGTTTCGTAATCTATCACCGCATCATTTTGCATTTTCTTGCCGAAGTTGGTATTACTTTGTTGCTTACTATCGTATGTTGTGTGTCCTTTATATATATGCTATTGTTTTATTTTATACATTCTGTTTTTCTATGTAACACCTTATTTTGTGTGTGAGCGATCTTCTGTCGCTCCGGTGAGCCGGAGTCACCGCGAAACTCCCGATGATGCACTCGGGAGTAGAAACTATGTCATCAAGTCTCTGCGAATGAAAGCTAAAGCTGGTGATAAGGATTTAGTAATACATCCTATACAATTTGCTGGCAGGTGTCGTGTGAATGGCGTGAAGTGGCGTTCACAGGCGTCTTGTGAATGAATGAAGTAGTGTATCGGCCATATTGGCTTATTTCACTTGCGTTCAGCGTGCCCCGGATCTGAAAATGAATGCTATTTGTATATATGAAAAAAATAATGAATGCTAGATGAAAAAAACAATGAAAATGTTATCACAGTTCGAAGTTCACTCAATCATTATTCACCGTTGTTGTAACTCGTTGCCGGAGAAATCTTCTATTTTTCATTTCCAATAAAAACATTATTACTGCTTGAATTACATAGCTTCCATAAAAATATGAAATTCAAAAGTATTACACACTTCATTCAATTGGCCATTTGATCAAAAAATAATCCTAGCCCTCTATTCATGATATTCATTCTAGATAATGGACTAGAATATTCGTTATAGATAGAGCGTATCAGTAAATTCCAAGATAATACTATATTTTTCCAATAGTTCATACTAGCAAGAAAGAGTTCATTTTACTTTGAAATTACGTTAAGGAGATATAGAATTTATACTTACGTTTATTCATACCTTTTTTAATAGCTGCATATTGCTATCGAAAACACCCCAAAGTATGAGTTAATATGGTCTATTGTCTATTTGTCCCATAAATGCAGCACTGCACAGTTTTTATGCAAATGTTGAGGACCAAATCTGCTTTTACTTTACGAGCGTTACGCTTTCGGCCGCGGTAGTGTGCCCTCTTCCCGTAGCATGGTGTGAAGTACGTAAATGGTGAGCCCCTAGTTACTCGTGGTGTTCTGGATTTGTGGATCACTCAATCTTCCGGATTTTTGCCGTGATGACGATAGTTTTGCATGGACTCCACCAGCCATCTTAAGGTTGAAAAAAGTAAAAAAATCAGGTCGAAGATATCTGGTGGAATCCTGGAGAGACTGACGTAAACCGCTGACAACCGACGTGGCGAAAACCCAGAAGATTGAGAGTTCGACTAATACATATGAGTGGGTGAGAAGCCAAGAGGTATAAGTGACTTCATTTTGCTAATCAGAGTTAGGTAGAGAAATTACGTATAGATAATGCACGAGATCAATTTGAAAGTCGTCTTCGCCGACGGTAAAAGGGTTCGGGAGAAACAAAGCAGGGAACAAGTCCAAATGCTCACACAAAGCAACTCAACTTTATTCAAACTAAGTCTTACACTCCTAATCCGCTGCCCAACTACGACTGCCTCCCCTAGCCGCCCACGTCCGTGGAATCACTGAGAGGGATCGTTTCTCAAGCAACTCTTCCGATGACAACAGGAACGTGCTTAATGGCTGGGTTTCAAACGAAGTCCATTTCGAGGCGGTTCCCCGTCATCTCATCAGCTTTTAATAAACTTCATGAAAGCCGCGCTTACAAATTAGATATATTAACTGCATTTGATTTTCCACTCAATGTCAGCACAGGACTGAAACTAACTCGTATTCCTTAGGAGGTTTTTGTTATTTCTTCTAACAATTAAGTTTACCTACCTATGTTAAGAAAAATATCCCTTGTACCTTTTGGCTTCTCATCCCCTCATATATATTCTTCTGCAACAATAATGCAATGTGTTTCCCCACAAAGTTTCTTTCCACTGTACAGAACAATTTCAATTTTTTTCAAAGTCATTTTCAGCGCATATTTATTTTTTACTCTCCAAAGCAACTCCCCAAAGTATAAAATAAATTCTATATCTAACGTTTAAATAGTCAAACAAACATTTTCAATTTTTATTTATTGTTATCTTTTCAAATTTACTTCC
The DNA here is from genome assembly GCF_921293095.1 of Ischnura elegans. Taxonomy (NCBI): domain Eukaryota; kingdom Metazoa; phylum Arthropoda; class Insecta; order Odonata; family Coenagrionidae; genus Ischnura; species Ischnura elegans. The sequence goes on along the minus strand of NC_060253.1, from coordinate 67,866,380 downwards.
CAATACATCGATCAATTTCTATTTCTTTGAAAGATTCGTACTAATATTTTTAGTTTTTACAACGCACAGAGCATAAAATCTGCACTGTCTCACATATGGAGACGTTGTCCTCTCCTCCGGCGACAGGTATAATATATGGGAAGGGAAAGCTATGCACGCAAGAGATCGCAGAGTCCCCGTCAACCATCTTCACAGCCTTTCACCATTCCTCTCCCTAAAAGCTAACTCAGTGACTCATGGGCCCGGAGAGATAAAAACCCCGAAGACCTCTTCCATGGGAACGAAAGTAATGGCCCTCTGAGGCCCATAAGGACATCACGTACAAGAGCACTTTGCTCCGTCCATAGCAGGCGCATGGCAGGGCCAGATGACGATCAAATGCGCCGTGAGAGTTTTCATACGGACGATAGGTGTGATGGACTCTCCGGTGAAAAAAAATGGGCTGGCCCGCCATTTTTTTTTCAATTGTCGAGTCTGATAGGGAGTGAAGAGAAAGGACACTCATATTTTTCCGCATTTCGATCCATCGACGTATTTTCCAAGTATTTGCGGTAAAAATTGACGGATAAACCCTATTACGAGTAAGTTTATATTGTCATGAGTTTATTCATTGCGGGTGGACGCCAATTTTTAATATACGGTAGAAAAAGTCCGCGGATATTATACCGGGCGTTTCAAAATTAATAGCAGGGTTTTGACGCTTTATAATATTAATTGCACTTAAATTTACAGCTAAAAATAATGCATCAAATAAAATAGTATCTCAAACAGTTTTTTTTTGTGCGCAATAATGTGGCTGTGCAACCAAAGTTTCCGCCGCCATCCTTTAGAAAGCGCTAGTAGAAAAGATGGCGACTAGTGAACAGAAAGCTCCTTGTGATTTATAGTTTTCAAAGACGAAATCCGTACTTGTGTACATGACGCATTAATTTCAGTATCCTTTCTTATCCTCCATGTGATAAAAATATACATACCTACCCTACCAGATGACCTTTCCGGATTGAGAAAAGGTATTGAGAAGAACTCGCATATTGTCTTAAAGTGTGCCGTGTGACGAATGGTGCACATATTGAACACTTGTTGGAATTTATGCAATGCTGTTTGAATCGCTCTTTCACCTGATGTACGATATTAAGCTGTAATTTCAATGTGATAAATAAGCATTATGAAGCGTTGAGACCACGCTATTCGTTTAGAAACACCCGATTTATCACTTTAACCAATCCATCTTCAAAAGTGTCTTACAAAAGAGAAATACATCGTTGTTCTCGGATTGTTTTTTCAAGATACATAAATATATCCATGATAAAAAGAAGAACACAATGGTAATTTCCACACTTTTAATGTCACAACTCAGCAACCGACCATGGTTTCAACACGTTTCACCTTGAAAATGACACTTACGTGTTGAAACCATGGTCGGTTGCTGAGTTGTGACATTAAAAGTGTGGAAATTACCATTGTGTTCTTCTTTTTATCATGGATATAAAGAACTTCCACAAAATCGAGCCGGATACGATTTTATACGTCCATAAATATGTTTGAGGAACTATACCTTTTAGAATTAATATAAAATGTACATCCAACGACGCGATGCCATATTCTAACAGGGCAAAGCAACAATTGACCACGAACAAGAGGAATTGAACACAACGCAGGTTTCATTATTTATTTGTCCCGATTCTCCTCCTGACACGCGAGGGAGGCTTATAAACGGGGAATGATCGGCGGTATCACAATCTGCGGATTAAATATGGAGAGTGAGTTTATAATTGAGATGAAGCGATGCCACTGAAAAGGGAATGAGATTTCCATAAATGGCCTTCCGGAGCGCTTGACAGACAAATTAAACGAGGAGCCCTAATTCAACGGAAATTATTTCAGCAATAACTGCATCATACAAAAACATAAAATATCTCATTTAAAAGTTTAATTTCCTGAGGATCTGATTGATTTTGAGGATGCTTTCATTTTTCAATACATTCATTTTTGGAACCTATACGAAATTCGCACTAAATATACATAATAGCATTCAAGGTGGCTGCAAAGCAGCAAAAAGCTTGGGACAAATTAGAAACACCAACTTCAGTGTTACTAGGGGAACATTATGAAAAATAATCAAATGGGTACTAATCAATTAACTGAATGAAAATCATGGTGTTTCGTCTTCTTCCAAGAGTGTTAAATTTAAAGGAAATGAAAATTCCAGCATGAATAAACTGTAAAAAAAAAAAAATTGTCGTAATATTGATCCCACTAGGCACATTATTCCTATCACGTGATCTCGGATTTGCCTTTTTCATCTTTTACAATAAATGGTTAAAGCCAATAGAGATTGGAAATCCATTTTAGTGTTTAAAGTAATGATACTTTGCACTTTTCCCCATAAGTATTTAAAAGGAGTCAATAAATCTAACAATATATGAGGAGTGCCACACCCCTTCCTTATACTCTCTCCACCCCTCCCATCTAACCCAGAGTAGGAAATATTCTCCTTCTACCCCCATTCTGCCTTTTCTGGCATGATAACTTTTATGCTCCTATTACTATATTCCTATTCCTAATGATACTGCTGCTCAGTGAACCATGTTCACTACTTAAAAATAAAGATTTATCTGGAAAAGTGCAAAGTGTCATTACTACATATCCATTTTAATCTCGGTTGTATGAGCAGTACTCGAGTATCAATCTGTTTATTTTTTTACCCTGAGATGTGTCCCGGGGAAATAAAAAAAAGTCTGGCAATGCTAAAATATTGGGTTATTTCAAACGTTTACTCAGGCGATAAAAGTTCGGACCTTCAATTATTTTCAGTTACTTTCCAGTGTGATTAAAGTGAACACAATGTAAAGAGGGGATTAAAATCCAAGTGGGACTATTAGACGTATTTTATTCTATTGCACTTGCATAATTCCTAAGGAAGATTTAAATATTAGAATCTATGGACTCGTTTCCCGGTCCCAAAGTGGCAGAAATTGTCCTTGAAAATCCTAAATCTTAATTTCTAATTTGAGTCATCTCTTTTCCCCGTTCTATTTATTTTAAATTTGCTTCAAGAAAAATTCAATGATTATATTTTCCAAACCCATAGGGCAGCATTGAGCCTCACACAAAATAAAACAACGGTTAAGGTTTATATCAAATCATGGTCATTGGAGCTACGAATTTTCAGTCAATAATGTTCTACAGACCTGGTATTATAGCTTAAAATAATTTTATGGCTACCTTTTTTCTCAATAAGCAGAGAATTGTTAACATACCTGCATATATAGACGGAAAAATCCCACAGTCGTGGAGAATTATATCAAATATTTGTGTTCAAGATGGAACTGAGTAATAATAATTACCAACATTAAAACTTAACTTGTAAGATGCTCATACATTTACGTCTGTTTTCATGCACTCCTTCATTAGCCACATCAATCCTTTATTCTTTTTTACGAAGCTTTCATAAAACATTTCCCGCCTAAAAAGAACCAAATTTCAGTCCTATAGCCTCTCGCAAGTATACAACAGCTTTACATTAGTAGTTGAAACTTTGCCTATTAGAAAACTTATTTTTTTGGCGTCTAAGTAAAAATAGTAGCAAACTAAAGTAAAAAGCAAAGTAAAAATAGAGTATATATATATTTTTTTTTTTTAATCACGAGATGTGGGTCATTAAAAAAAAAAAAATATATATATATATATAATAAGGGGTCGTGAAGCATATAGTTTGAATTAAAAATAGAGTGCGATATCTTTGCGGATGATTTTCCATCATCGCGCACTTTTGGCAATTGGCAGACGTCTTTCTTGGCACCAATGAGATAGCAAAAAAACACCATATCATTCACTGCAAAGGCGTTAAATTTAATTTGACTTCAATTTGAGTCGTTGTATCTCAATTGAAACCATAAGTGAAAGCGCATCTTGGGTTAAAATTCCGGCTAGGATTTCTGCCGACGCAGTCTCTGTTGTAATCCGAGTCCCCGGAGTCGGAGGCCTTGTACACAACAAACCAAATAAAAGAAATGAAATTCCCATGCTCACGTTCGCTTTCAAGGGTTTGACGAGGAAACGTGCAAGGTGTGAAGAGTGGTAGAGAGGACCTATGCCACGGGAGGTCGTAACTACATTTCGACGCGTGAGCATGCTTCCGCGGCGACTAAAAATCTATATTCCCCCCACACGTTGATTTTCTCCCCACCGTCTCTTGGGGTTGAGTATCGGTCCACCCTCCAAACACGAAAAATACAGTTAACACGTACCGTAGCGGGGTATTAAAAGTTAGAGGAACGACGTACCTGGGTAGAGGTGTTGAAATTGAAAATATGTGCCAATTTTGGTGAACTGCTTTTGGTTTCTTACATAGGACTTTTCGGGTAGAAATATTGAAAAATATAAATGCGCATATAACCGTAGAAATGTGGCTTCGTAGGATCGTCTTCATTACAAATAAAAAATTATTCAATCGGTCAAAATTCTATTGCTCTGAATACAAAATATTGAATTCTACTACTAATATTGAATAACCCTACAATAGCTCGGCCAAACACTGTTACAAAGATAATATTTAAAATATAACTTTATCTAATCAAACATTACAATATTTCCATTCATTATAAGCAACGAAGAACAGCTGAAAAATCTACTTCCAAATACCAATCGTTTGCTTTTAAGGACAAAAATATTGCTCAATCGGTCAAAATCTTTTTGCTCTTAATATCAAAAAGGGATACGCTCTTTTAAAGTTAGGCATTAAAACGACATCTAGTCAACTTGAGAACGATAAGAAGAATAGTGTTCCGTTAAAATGCATAGAAAATAACTTAAGTTACAATTTTTTCTTCATTTGAGATAAATACGATGAATTTGCGACTTTGAAGATAAGTTATTTGGATCGCGTGAGGTAATTTTCGCTCCCCAAAACGCATACCCGTACACCCAATTTTTTCGCGTTTACCCGATTGAATATAAGGTCTTAAGCCATGTTTGGATGTCCCGACTGGGTTCTATTGAACCCGTACATTATGCAAAGCGAACAAGAGTTCTGAAATCCCCAAAAATGAAATCAAAAAGTTTCCTGAGCAAATTAAAGGAAATCTGCAGGAATAATTTAGTATTATCGTACAAATATAAGAGAATAGGGACGAATTTTGGTAATTATTACGATTCATAACACTATTAGAGTATAATAGCAATTTCATTCTGGTTTCAATAGTGATTCAAGTTGCCGTAAAATTTTTCGTAATGGTACAAAACGAAATGATGATATTGATGAATAAAGCTAGGTGGTGACGAAAATATTTATACTTGTTAAAAAAAACGCCCTTAGAGTAATAATAATGGTACAAAACGGAGTTATTCTTCGGAGGAGTACATCAACCATTTCCCTCAGCCCTATTCCGGGAAGCTCTTGACCTTTGATGAGAAATATCAAACCCTACTCCTTTACGGAAGGAACTAAAGGTTGGAAAAATATCGACCAAATACAGTTTATTTATTAAATTACCTCATATCCAATTTGATACTTACCTCACTATTGCGTTCAGTTTTTCGCTATCAAAGCCCTGTATTCATCGAAGCACCTAATTCTCAGCCATCTCCGAACAGTTTTCTTCTTTTGATCTCCTGGCCTTTCTTTCATCAAAATCACCTTCCTCTGCTTCAAATCATCTGAAAAGAAGGTGGTGATAAAGCGGCTTCAATTTTGAGCCTATTCGATATATTTCGGTCCCAACAGGATGATACCAGCATATGAAACAAGGCTTATTCAGGGGAAAACACATAGACAACTAATATTAACAAATATTGAGTTACGAGAAGAAAAGTTACAAGGAAAGTGAAATTTTTAATGAAGAGTACAAAATAATAACAATAGAAAGTGCAAAAAATAATCTATGCCCAGAAGTACACGAAGTTGTGATATTTGATTACCATGAAAACATCCCGCTACCTAAAATCTTGAAGAGATAAAAAATATGAAATCGAAAGAATATAATATATTTGAAGATATTAATACTATTATGAATTTGAATTGCATACTCCACTATTTTTTTACGCATTTTGCCCTTAAAATGAATATGCATGCGCAGATAGACGACCCAAAAAATGTGTGGCCTAAAAGAGAAGAAGGAAATTGCTTCCACATTCTTGCTTCCTTGATTCGAAAGATCTGTCACGGTACTAGTCTTTTTGAAGTATTAATTTCCGTCTCTCAAATCTTAAAGAATACAAATATTCTTATTCTTTAATTCCTAGTCGGGACGTAGCAAATTTATAATTTTTTATTGAATTCTAAAATAACACGGAAACGTAGCAAAAAAATTCTCATTATACACGCAATAAACATGAATTCAATGTAATTTTAAAGATGTATCATTCATAACAGCCAAACAGATTCCGGGAAGAGCCGTAGGACGACGGGTGAGGGGGTCTCGCATTTTTCCCTTATTTTAGTCTGATTTCCTCCAAAAGTTCTAAGGGATAACTTTAACTCCCTCCGCACTATACGGTTAGGATTCAAATAGATCTTAACTTTATCCACCTTTAAGAAAATGTCCTGAGATCAGAAGCGGTGAGTTTCTGACAAATTTTAAACGGGATTTGAAGTCACAGCATTTCTATCACGCACCCCATTCAATGTCTGCGCATCATGAAAATGCCTTCGCTCCGGCTTGATGCTTTCATCGTACGTTATAGGACGTCACCCTACTGGTAAAGCAACGCCTTTACTTTATCCGATGTTCTTAACCAACCAATTGCAGAATGGTGGCAGCCCAGTGGACTACGCTCCATTTCTATGATTACAATCGTTCTTCCTTTACTATGGTGCTTTTATAAAATATTTCCTCCCTAAAATAAATTAAAATTCAGTACAAAAGCTTCGCGTAAGTCAACAAAACTATAATATAAAAGTAGCTGAAACTTTTCTTAAACCAGAAAACTTATTTTCTAGGAGTTTCAGTAAAAATTATTTTAAAAACTAGTTTATCTATTTGATTACTTAAATCCTACGTAAAATAAAATTCCCTAAAGTCTTTTCCCGCCTCCACATCATGCATATTTTTATGATTTTTTTATAGAATCCACAGAATAGCCCTCGATAAGAGGCAGGTAAAGGAATATTCCCTTTAAAGGTAGACTTTTCACGTTACTACACAAAGGTAGAGTTAGGCTACATCATGAACATTACGGTTTCAGGCGTCACTTGTCATGTACGTATAACTGAAGCAATAAATAATAATAGATTCGTGGCACTTGTACTCGCCTTTGTCCCCAGTATACTGACAATAATAAATCAGTAGTTGAAACTTTGCTCACCAGAAAACTTATTTTCAAGGCGTTTCAATAAAAATTATTTTAAAATCTAGTTTATCTATTTGAATACTTACATCCTACGTAAAATAAAATTCTCCGAAAGTCTTTCCCCGCCTCCACATCATGCATATTTTTACAATTTTTTGTGTAGAATCTACAGACTAGCGCGCGGTAAAAGGCAGGTGAAGGAGTAGGTATTCCCTTTAAAGGTAGACTGTTCACGTTACGACACAAAGGTAGAGTTAGGCTACATCATGAACATTACGGTTTCAGCAAAATCAGCAGTGCCGGAACACACTTTCCTCAACCTTTTAGAAGTAAAATATTACTCTGTGTTTTTCGTTACTTGTTATCATTTACATTTTTTTAACAAAAGCTTTTGTTTTGGTTACGAATGTGTGCGTTATAAATTTTGTGGCAACAAAATTAATGAAAATGTCATTTGACTATTATGTATTTTGCTAATCAGTGTCGGAACGAGGTTCCGGCGCTTTCAGGCACCATTACACCTGTGTTCGCACTACTTTTGGAAGATGTATACTTATATCTATCTGGGATACAAATATGTTGGTACCAAATGATTACTGCAAGCCAGTCATAGCACGTGTAGTAGAGTTTCTGAAATTATAATTAAATGAATCGTTCAATATCTTTGTGTAACATTTAATATGATGTTCTTCGATATTTCAAGGAGACAAGTGAACTTCCCCGAATCAAACTTTCCAAATACATTTACTCTTTAGCATCCTTCTCGAAGAACAAGTCTCACGGATTTCCATTCTATTCTGCATTTCCACATTTCTTTCTTCCCTCTCATTCCGCCTCGTCGTTTATCCGAACTCTCACTGACACACCCAATTCTTTCAGGGCATTCAAATTGTATCTATGGCTGTGTTACGTGCGCCCCCTACTCTTCCACTACTTCTTTCCCGGAACCATCTGAGTGCTATAGAGAAGGAGAGAGAGAGAAAGAGAGAGAGAGCTTCCACGTCAACTTAATTCAATTCCCTTAAAAGTGGCGAAGTAGAGGCTTCGAGGCTAGACAATCTTGGTTCGCCTACCTCCCACGCTCCCACTCTGACTGCGTCTCTTAGCACCCTTTTCCCGGAAACTTCTCAGCCCTCCCCTCTGACTGACTGACTTTCGCATTCCACGCACTCGATGGCTTGAGGTAATATGTTTAAGGTTTGGTTGATGAGAGATTATTATTATTGTACAAGTTACAAGTTGGCTATTTGCCTGGTGGTAACATTTTATATAAAATAAAAAATATAGCATATGAAAAATACATCACCAAAATAAAACTAGATATTTAATATTTAAAATACAATGATCTAAATTTTCCCTTATTAATCCTTAACACCTCTTCTTGAAAATCTTTAAATTTTAGCGTATGGTTTAAACAGTTCTGCAGGGAGTATATTCCATTCAGTAATCGCTCTGTTGAGGTACGAGAATTTCTTTAAGTTAGGCCTTTGTGGCCGGCATTTCATCTTGTATTGGTGATCATTCCTACTACTATAGCTGGGGTATTCAATCTTCTACCATAGTTTCCCCCATGCCTTTTCCCCTTAAGTGTGTGGAAGAGTGCGCAAAGCCTACTTCTTGTCCTTCTCCGTCCTAGTGAGTCCCATCCCAGAACTTTCAGCATTTTACTGACACTTTCGGTCATTTTATGTTTCCCCATTACGTACCTTGCTGCCTTCCATTGCACCTTCTGGACGGATGGAAATAACACAAAAGTATTGAAAATGGCAATCATTGGACTACATATCTAAACTGCTAATGTCAGAACGGTAACGGTTAACAATATTATAGCGGTTTTTGTCAGAAATTGTAGAATACAGAAACCAATAATCTCTGCGAGGCGCCAACTAATGCAGTTTTATCCTATTAATCCTCTCCAGTCTCTCCCGTCCCCTATTTGAAATCAGACACAAAATTAATTTACAATTCTCTAAACTCCCACTTTGACAGCCCTGATATTTGTTATATATCGAATCCTGCCGCGTGAACGGCGGTGAAATATACAAGAATTGCCATGAAAAAAAATCCCCTCGACCGGGAATCGAACCACGGACCTTTGGCTTCCCAGGCCAATGCGCAAACTATGTACCAATACCCATCAGTAAACCGAATATAATACCTACTCTATGAAATCCGTCTTTACATCACTGCCTGTCATTCCATGTCTGATTTTACGCAGTCTTCTTCCCGAGGCAAATTCGGATCCCTTGTTTCTCCGACCCTGAGTTGAAAGCACCGATGCCATCTTTTGATAGGTCTGCCCGGACTTTCCTGCATCCCTTGTCTCTCACTGATTCGCGTGGGAGTGTTCACCTCGTCTGGTGGACGGATCAACCTTTTTTCCCGCCGCAAAATTGACACGTCCCCTTTTCCGAGGAAACACCTTGTTTCGTTACCACTTATTTGGGGGATATTACTTCCCAAATTTCATTATAAAAGGGATGAGTTTCAAGACGCTGCCCTCACCCAGACGATGTCCGTGATGCCGTTTAGCCCAAGCAACCTCGGATGCGGACTGAGTTTTGAAGTGGCCACTTTCTTCGTCGTGCACCAAAAATGACTAAAATAGGGCAGAGCTCTCCACGACCTTCCTCAACGAACTCACCGTTTCACAGCTCAAAAAGTGACGCTTCAAGTAATTATACAACAGCTGTGACAGTTTTTTGATTAAATTTTGCTTATTGTGAATCATTTAGGTAATATTTTCTTTTGGCGTTCGAAAATCACCGCCAAAATGATACATGTTCCACACGTAAGATACGATAATGGTGTGAAATATTTTCATATCTCATATCAGACTCTGCAAGAGTTTCATAATTTGTATCCAGTTCTAATAAAAATTGACGATCCTTCACTTTTTAGCAAGTAATTCGATAGTTCTTTCTTTAGAGGCTATAAACAGCAAAGAAAAACCTTGGGAATTCATCTAAGGAGATAAAAGTGACTACCGAAGAATAATATAAAAAAGAACGATATGCTGAGAAACTAAATATCTTTGCATAATAAATATATTGAATTATACCCATTGCTATCATTCGATGTATCTCTAGCCCATCTCACCATGATTCAGGAGGGAGTGTTATAGGTATAAAAAGTGGAGCGATAAACTATAATAAACTATCTATTACAAACACATCCGCAATTTAATGCTGCAAAATTCTTCTAATAAATACATTTCATTCCTCAACTAATATGATGCAAAAATATTAAATTTATTCGAATGGAAAAATTGATTGGTGTTATCACTGTCTAAATCAAGAACTAATAACATAAATTTCATAATAGGATCACTAAAGGATTAAGACAGAAAGACTATCCTGTTATGGAGGCACAATTAGTTCAGCGCTGAACTTAAAGTCACAATATTACTTCTGGTTACCATTAAATAGGCATAAATGGTCTATAAAATGGTGTTAATTAATATCGATTGGTAAAAATAGAACCCTTCTGAATAATTCTCAGAAAACTTTTCAACACATCAAATGAACTAAGAGAAAAATTATTATAAGTATTATTATAAGTATATTCCAAGTATCCAGCCCATTTTTTCTCCCATGATTGTGTTGGTTTAATCTTTGAATATTCGGAGATGTAACTAAAACTTTCAACGTAAATACATCTAATTTGATGTTTTCATCTACTACCAAGCCAGAAAGAAATATTCACTTTCACCGAAGCGAACTAAGTGGAGAAACACACCACCAAAGCCCGGAAATTCCTTTGGCGAGTTTCATCTTCGGAAGGATCTAAAAATAGTAAATCGCTTCATGCTGCAGTGCCGTCATTTTAAGTTTGAAAAAGTACATGGAAAAATTCGATCAACATAAGTTCTCCACTTAAGTTCAGCTATTAGGCCTACTTTTGACAAACTTGGCACCTCACTCACACTCAATGCAGTCGAGAGAAGAATGCGACCCAGATACGGTGAGGGATCCAATGGGGGTCTCTGTTCCCGGGAGAAACGGGCGATAGCGGCGGGAGGAGGGGCTGGGTTTGAGAACACCTTAATCCATCCGAGAGATGGCCTAGTCTGCCTTAATCACTCCTCCCTCCACCACAGTGCAGTCATACTCATCCTACTCCTTCCATCCATCCCTTTAATGCCATTCGCACTCTTATTTCCCGCTATTCACCACGTGATGATCTATCGATCGATCGATGACTAATCGATTTTTATCCAAATCTATTTATAGAAATCGAAAACTGTCACTTATCACTGTTTCTTGCGGAAAAAATTAATAAAAAAAATTAGAAAATTTATGCTTGCGAATACCCCCCTCTCTCCCACATGAGACTGGGTGAGAATCGCCTTTATCCCCTCTACCCCCCCCAAACGCCTAATGTAATTAATGGATGGAAAACGATAGACGTGGGGATGGAAAAATTTATTTCGATTAAAATCGGAAATCGAGTTTTAATAGTCACAGATTGCTAATATTGCGATTTTATACTGTTTATTTAGGAAAAAAATAACGTGATACTTGCCGGGATCGCCTTTACCCGTACGAGAGATTGGGTGAGAATAGGATTGGCCCTTTCCCCCCAAGCCCTAAACGGCTGACGTAATCAATGAATTCTCCATTACCGACGTGATTACGATTGTTCCAGCGATCGTTGGAACAATCGTGCGTTCACACTACGACGGTAAAATTTGTGCTGAAATCTAAAGTGAACGAAAAAATGACGGTTTGAAAAGCTGTTGAGGTATGTAGGGTTAAGATATTTCTGTGTTCAACGTTTATTTTTGACGTGTATTCTTTTTCTTCATTTTGAGCTTTTGGCCACGAATTCCGATTTTCATGAGCAAACAATATTAGTGAATCTGTGATAAAGTTTTCTGTTGCACAGTTCCACCTAATATCGCCAACCACCCTTAAGTTGGAATCACAGATCTTGCACTTTTAGGACACTGCGGAGACCACTATGCAGTCGCAGTTATAACATCTAAATTTCGATGCAAGGTAACTTTATTAAGAGCAGTATAAAAATATTAAAATTATTCAAAGGCAAGCATTGATGGGTGATATCACTGTCTTTATACATGAACGAAAACTAAAATATACTTTCAAAAGTGAATGAAGACGAAAAGATCTAGCTTTAATGAAGACATGAATTTTGCCCTGACCTAAATTTAAATGACTCTTAAAGTACCTTTCCTCTTACTCAATAAAAAATACCTGCATGTTACCAGTTCACTAATTCCAATAATCAGCAATCAATGATATTTTTGACATAGCAGTAGATTATTGAATAAAAATTGGTACTTCATTGCACCAGATGTCTAATAATTTGATCAGTTGTTTTGATCAGATCTTGAAAATGTTTATTTGAAACTATTATTTGATAAATTCGCAAGTTCTTGGTGACATCGATGGATGTCACAACGGAAATAAGTATATTTGAGCGATCTAAAGGAGAAGTTCAGTCTATGCTTCTGAGTCTTGCAGCCACAGAGGAACCTAATTAATAATGACACTGTTATTTCGGCATAAAAGCCTCATATGACTCAGCAGTGATAGCAAGACAAGGGTAACAGGAAATAAAGTGAATGCTTGCATCTCATTAGCGACTCTCTATGGCAGGTGGCACACTGCAGGTGGAAAGACAACCGCTTTAAAGGTAAAGAGATCGGAGAAGGGGGCTCAACTCAAGTAAGTTTGTCACCATCATCATCAGTCTAAAATCCTGAGATTTGTTTGACGCAGCTCTACATTCCTCTCTTCTGTCCTCTAGCCTTTTCATTGCGACGTATTTCTTTCAAATAATGTCCTTTAAAATCTATCCTATGTAACTCATTCGGGGCCGTCCCTTTCCCTTCTTCCCTTCCACCTCTCCTTCTACCATTGTTTTCATCAGGCTATCATGTCTCACAACGTGGCCAACTAAGTTGTCCCGTCTTCTCCTTAAGACTTTTAAAAGACATCTCTTTCCTCCCACTCTTCTTGGCACTTCCTCGTTACTTACACGGTCAATGCATTTTATCTTCATCATTCTATGGTAGCATCATATTTCGAATGCTTCCTCTCTAATCTTCTCTGCTGTCAACGTCCTAGCCTCGCTTCCATAGAGAAACACGCTCCATATGTAGCATCTGATTAATTGTTACCGTATAGCTCCAATAATACCAGAAAGGATCTTTAAAATCCTTACGGGAATTTATACTGTTTTAATTCTGTTTCTTCCACTAAAATAGGGAAAGGTTTCGACTGCAACGCCAACCACGCTCTAAAATTGAAATACCTAATCCTTCAAGTAGCACTGAATCGGTAAATAACAAGGACACATACATAGTATTGTAATCCTATGATTACTACTCACTTTCGCCCGATCCTTCGGAAAAGGCCTGTGGCCTTTCCTGGTCACTCTGCCAGTTATTACAATTTTTGTACACCGTTTGTATCTTAAGGATATTTTTTTCTGTGATATCTAACCTACTTAAATTGAACTGAATTGAATACCAAACAGTTCTCGTATTTAAGACTTTCTGACTGTTACAAGGTGTGGATCAGTGTTAGCCTCAAATACTTAGGTGCCATTAACAAGATTCTGCGCGATGTTCAAATTCCTTATTAGAACATCGATTTTTTAACCCAAAAAAAATGTGCAAATACCTTTTTCCATAAATTCTGCTATCTGGACTTGTCCGGCTCGTTCACTGAAAACCCATCAGTTTCAGTATAATTCTCAGACAGCGATTGTCAATCAAAGTATTCCCTTAAAAATATATTTATCTGAATATCTAACATAGAAAAGATTAAATACCAAATAGAATGAGGTGGTCATGAATATAATTGGCAAATACATTAATTAAGATTTTTTTAGTGTATAGTGAATTAGAGATAATACTTTTGGCTCCATATCATTGCAAATGATCGCATTTTGATATGAAAAAAAACTCCCTCATATTTTTTATAGAAGTTGAAGTACCTAATATCCATATTAACTCAATATAACCTAAATATTTTCCGGGGAGCAAATAAAATAAAAGAATAAAAAAGGGGTTCCATTTCGACTAATTATGTTTTGTCATCAACGATAATTATGCGACCGAATTCCAACATGGATTTTTTCATGAAGTCCAAAGCTACGTATGATGGAATGACATAATATCCCTTCATTACTTATCACTCATCTGAGTGGGGTGAGTGGCAGAAATAAATCCTTCGTAGCATTTCAAATAATATGCTTTGTCATCAACATCAAATTCGATCCAGTCAACTGGATTGGCGAAAGAGTGGGAAGAAATCTGCTCGAAAACTTCCTTCCAGGTTTCCGCACGACCTCAAATAGGGTAGTTTCCTTCATCAAAGAAAGGCTCTGGGGCTCTGAGCGCTGATACGACGCAGGATGCTAGCAGGTAGCAGAGTACCATGCTAGCTGGTAGCGCTTGGCTTAAATAAGGGTTATTAATACCTTATCAAACGAAGAAAACTTTTCGACCTTAGCCAGTTTTAATAGGTGATTATTAAGACATGTTTTCCTGAGCTCTGTGCCTCGTACATGCATTGGTAATCCCAGACGATGCAAAACTCCTATCTACTCGTATAGAAACTAGGTCCCTGTGACGTCACGTGGAGTGCATCGCATGGGCGCCAATCTGGCCTTTTTCAAATGAGGATAAATTGACCCTCGCCATTCGCCTAAACCGGTATTCTAAAACCATATAATTTTTATATTATGAATACACTAATGGTGGGTCTTCTTCTAAGTAGTCAACCCTTGGGTTGGTTTGCAGTAGCCATCCATCTCCGTCTGTCTTCCGCCAGCCTCTTCAGCTCCAGGTAGCTGTTGCAGCCCTTGTCCCTCATCACTTGGGTAATGTCATCACTCGGCCTTCCTCTGCCGCTCTTCCCCTCCACGGTGCCCTCTAAAACTGTCTTTACCAATCCATGATGTCTCAGTAAATGACCAACCCATTTATTTCTCCTTGCAGTTAAAATATTATACAGGTCTGCTTTCACTCCCAGTCTGTCCAGTATTTCTTCATTCGTAACCCGGTCTACCCATGAAACTTTTAACATTCTACGGTAGCGCCATAGTTCAAAAGCATCAATTCTTTTTTTCTCTGCTGCACCTATTGTCCAAGTTTCACTACCATAAAGCATTATGCTCCATACAAAAGTTTTGATTAGATTCATCCTAATCTTGATACTCATGTTTTTTTAAACGTATATCTTTCTCTTCTTGTTGAAAGCTATTTTTGCCTGTTGCATTCTACTGCTAATTTCCCTTTTGCTTCTGGCATCCGTGGTGATCTTGCTTCCTAAATACGTGAATTCTTCTGCATTGTTCAGCTGTGTATTACCCAAGGTTTATGTGCTGGTATTCCTGTTTTGCTTACAACGAGTGTCTTGGTTTTGGTCCTGCTTAACTTTAGATCGTATCTAGCCAGCGTGACTTCTATCTCCCTAAGCACTTCTTGTAGTTGGTCTTCACTTTCTGCCAAGACTGCTAAGTCGTCCGCAAAACATAGCTTATGTATCCTCTGCCCATGGACCTTAATTCCTCCTTCCGGTAAGTTGCACTCTGCCTCGTCCAGTGCTCTTTGTAGGTATAAGTTAAATAGCGCAGGTGACAATGAACATCCCTGTCTCACTCCTTTTCTAATTTTGGCCTGCTGTTCATATTGTCCAAATCTCAGCACTGCAATTTCTTCTCTGTAGAGACCCCAGATAATTATTTTGTCTTTGTAATTTATCTTTGCTTCTTTCATTATCGTTAAGAGCTGCTTCCAATCAACACTATCAAAAGCTTTTTCAAGATCGACAAAAGCTATGTAGGTGTTCTTTTCTTTACTCAGTCTTTTTATGGTGGGTAACGAATCGCTATTAATGCCTTTCGTTTTCTTTGATGAAGGAAAATACCCTATTATTAGATCATAATTTGCGCCTGAAGATGATGATAATTAATCGAAACTCGGGTGGCGCAATTTAAAAAAGGAGTGCTATAAGTAATAGTATAATATCTAAGGAAACTTATAATGTAATACCACTAAGTTAGTAATGAGTTAGTTAAAATTAAAGCTTTGTTTTTTCACAGAAAATTTTATTAAAACACAAATTCAGCGAACTCCACAAATCATCGCCGGAAACCACCAAGCTACCTAAAATATACTATTGTTGCAAAATACACAATATTCTCAGAAAATGCATTCTCGATACAAATTACAACCTAAAAAAGTATTGAAAATATGTGTATCAAACAAAAGTACTTTCGATACTGCCCATATCTGTATATCGTCGTAGTTTTTCGGAGTCGCTTTTCTCCAAGGGTAAGCGGCACGTTAAGTCGTCACCGAAGGAGGGGAGTGGAATATAGAGGGAGATGTGTGGTGATGAGGAGAAAGAGGAACAAAGTGGGTGAAATGATGATGTAAGACAAGAGACACTGGCGGCTGGAGTGGGAGTGAATTCATCCCATCCATCTCTCGAAACAACAGACTCTCGATTATAAGCCTCCACCTCCACGCAGTCCTCCTCATGTGCCGCGCCAACCTCACCCACCCTACCTCAACCTCAGATTCTCCGCCCATCCCACCCACACACAGCCTTCGAGAACAAAAGAGGCATCCCTTTCAAGCTGCGCAGTAATTCCGTAAGGGGCGCCAAGTCGCCAGGTACTCTACCTTCCTTCGAATTCCTTCGGTTGGCGCAGATGAATTTCTTTTCGTCCCATAAAGCGATTAGAGGATGAAACAAAAGCTGCTCTCTCTCTCTCTTTCTCTAAGGTGTAGAATTTCTTCCAGAATACGATCGAGACGGCTGTGTAGTAAGTGCAAATGATCTGATTTTAAAGTCATGTCAGGACTCCGAGCCAAACTGCCCGCCTACGGAGGAAATTAGCATTGACTTGTATGCGAGATATTCCGCTTGAAGCGGACCGGATTGGTGTTGTCGCTAGCTCTGCCTCGACGCTTCGTAAAAATAGCAGTAAGACGTATGAACCGAGTTTTTCTACACACCTCCGCCTGGATACGCGAGAGCTTAATTAACGTTATGTGCCCCATATACCTAGGTGTCCCATGTTTACTTTGTGTTTTTTCTGTTTCTTACTTACTTATTAGATTGTTACATTTGTTATTCTTGTATGTAAATCAAATGCTGCCACCAGGTACTTGCCTACTTGTAGCAATATGTAATAAATCGCTTTACATAACACTTACTTTAATAATACGGATAGCATTGCACATTAAAAAGGGCATCAACGGAAAAAGAAAGTAAACAAAAATAAAAGGTTATCGCCATCACAAACAATGAAAATAAAATCATTTTTACCCAACTATATTTTATGGAAGTCTTGTTTAAAAGTCTTTCTACTACAATCGTGTATCGCCAACAAGACTAACTACAGTCAACAGCACGAATGATCTTTTAAAAATGGCATTATATGCACTTGTTAACTATGAAATCAATAACAACCACACTTTCGATGTAATATTCCAAAAACAATAAGTAATTTCCTACCTTATATTTCTCCACTTTTCATTTTAATACGGTTTAATGTAAACAAATGTTTGTTCATGTGGAAAGAAGACGTCAAGAAATCGACTTTTCAAAAATTACTTTCTAAATATCCTACCTTATCTTTAACAGTTGTTCGTTTTAATTCCTTTAGCTTCTTTTCCAATATAGCTTCTCTTGTTTGCTTAAACAAAGGTGAATCAGTTTCTTTGATTATCAGTTTCTATGATCGCCGCGCCGCCATTGGATTTTGGTGGCCATTTTTTGAACTAATCCCCATAATCAATTTTATATGGGTAGACAGGTAAATATTCGGAAATTTAGTGTTTTCATAATCTTTCCTGGTGTTTCAGGCAATTTTAGAGGGGGTCTTCGCAAGACTTTTTGCCTTATCTCGTCTCGTTCACCCCAAACATTTGTTTGAGTGAGTGAGTGACTGGTCGTTAAGGGGCTTTATAGTATATAGTTAATTATAATATACTATGTTAGAGAACTTCACTCGGGCTCGAAACCGCGAATCACTGGACTAATTAGAAAATTTTGCAAAATACCAGGTTAATTTTACGTGATTACTGCGACGGATAAGGATTCTGAAACACCCAAAATTACTTCAATACTTTTAAATAATATTATCCATATATATATTTAAAAGGACAAGGAATAGGTTCGTCAACACACATTGTATGTAAAATTTAAATTTAATCAATGTAAGCTAAGAAGCTGCTTCAACCACCAAAGTAGATGTTGACGTCACCTAGAATTCTATTCTTCGTGATTTTGGATAGTAATTTCCATTTCCTCTTAAACTTAATTTTAATCGTAACATTTCTGTCACTACACGCTGCGAGTGCTTTTCATTTATTTTGACAACGGTGATTAATTAGTTCTAAAGACTCTACAGAAGACTCTTTGCACGAATATTCACCCAATATATTAAATAAATGGTGGGAATGCTGCAACTCGGAACATTGTAAGTAAACCGTCTCCCTTTTACCCTTACGGTTTGGCTCATATGATGGTCCAGATCCACATAGCAGCACAGTGTTAGACTATAGGAGCAGTCCCGCACGGAGGATGCAATTCTAGAATTCTGAATAATTTTAATTTGAGAATCCGCCGACGCCCGGATCGGACGCCCAAAGCGAAACCTTTAAAGGTCTTCAGACGTATATCCGCCCTTCGCCTCTACTCAACGCTACCCTTACACCCGATGTATGGTAAGGAAATACGAAAAGGGCAAAGGTATTTACTTTATATCTACAATATATTAGATTAGCCTCTCCCATTTCCTAATAATGAATTGATTGGCAGGAAAAGAACGAATAATAGTCGTGTAGTTGAGGTTTAATTAGTTCTAAAGACTCTATAGAAGAAAATAGTGAAATTAAAAAGTAACAATGCATGAACTTAAAAATGTGAGTAATAAGACATGAATAAGGGGAAATAACGAAACTATGAAAACTGAAAACAGATATGTATCCTTTTTTTCAAGTCATAAAAATTAATGATAGACACTTTTTTTTAAAAAAGGTATTCCTACGTGCACAAAAGACGACCGCAGGATGCCACTGGTGCCTCCTAAGCTTCTACTTCACTGGCGAAATCAAGAGGAAGTGGAAACAGCCAGCATACTTTTTAACCCTTCGTGACCGTGCGGGGAAACTCAGTTACCCCAAATTATGTTAATGTTGCAATATTTTTTTATTTTTCTATTCGTCCCTTCGATATATTTTGTATTAAAGATCAACACTTTGTTGTTTTTTTAGGCGAAGAATGATTTTTTACATTGAAATTGCTTTTGAAAACTTAAATTTTTATTAGTGGGGTAACTGAGTTACCCCCCACAGCTGTTGGCTGGAAGAAAAAAACCTTTTTTATTACATGAGTGCAGATAAAAGTTGCATGCAATATATTTTATTGTATTGTAACTTCAATAACGCCAATATTCTACATGATGGTATCTTTCATACTTGTTCCTTCATAGCATGTTAATCAATGTACAGCTACAATAGCAAAATATGAAATATTCCCGCCATTTCGCACAAAATCAATGTAAAAACCTAAATGTAGCACATAATGTAATTATAAAGTATACACAGCAAGATACAATATCATTAAAAAAAGACACATGATGTTGCATTAAAGGAAAGACTAAAATACAACACATAATTTATGAATTATAAATGTGGTTCCTGAGATACCCCACACAGTTTTTCGCGTAAATTTTCTAGGCACAGTCACGGAAGGGGTATATGCTATATTAAGACTACATTAATCAGAAGAATAATTCAACAAATTATAACGAGTTCTCATTTACCTACTTTCAATATGGCAGCTGCTTTCAAGAAATACATAATTGTAAATTTAAGACGTAAGTCCATGAACGGAGAGGATATAATCAGTATATTTCTTAAATACTCCATGGAAACCTACCTTCATCGGAAAAAATACTTTAGAAAATTATCTTCTCAAGTCTTCCTCACTTACTTTCAATATGGCCGCCGCATTCAAGGCATACAATGGTAAATTCTATTCTTGTACTCTCCACGTGCACAAAAGACGACCGCAGGATACCACGGGTACCTCCTACGCTTCTAATACACTGGTCTTTCTCTCTTGTGGGCCTCCTCGTGTCTCTCACCCTCTATATATATATACACCCTCCGCACTCCTATTCTTCCCTGATTCGCTCCGTCCTAAAATATTCACGCCATGTTCCTGAGTCCCGTGTCCCTCTTCCACGCTTTCTCCTTCCCACTCAATACCTCGCCAACGCAATTCCATCACTCTCTTACCCACCCCACTCGGCTTCTCTTTTCAACCTACCCCGGACGAGCCAACTCCTTCCCGGTGCGAAATTAAAGGAAAAATTACACGCCCCCAAACTCGTCGTGAAAAGGCTTTCTTTCTATATGGCAGCTGCATTAGCATCCTCGGTCCTTGCGTGTTGCATGCTATACACCGACGTTTGAAATTTTTTCACCGTCTGCCCAAGTGAAGTGTCTTTATTTCAACTAGTTCAGTGCGTCTTGACAGATGACAGCATCATACAGAAGCACAATTCACAGAAATCGCTGATGTTGTTTTTAGACACAACCAGCAGTGGCGTAACTAGAAATACGCTTTGGGGAGGAATAAGGGAACCTGGGGGTACGACCCCCCCATTCAACTATACTATATTTATGGGGGGGGGGTACGGAGATATTTTTTGAAACAGTATCATGCTGAAGCACAATTCACAGAACTGATGTTTGTAAACATCTAATTAACCAGAAATATGTAGATATGTCCCGGAATTGAAGAAATATATTTTTGTGACTTCAAGTGGGAAATCCATGAAGATTGCGGAGACAAATAGCAGTGGCCGAACTAGGAATATGCTTTGGGGAGGAATGGAGAGCCTGGGGGTACGACCCCCCCCCCCCCAGTCAACTACACTATAATTATGGGTGGAATTCGGGAATATTTTTGAAAAATGACATGCCTGGAAATACATTTTTCATCATTTTGGCAATAAAATGGCAATGGCCATTTGGCATTTGGGTTTCACTCGTAATTCCCGTTAGAGATAAATCATCGCAACAGGGAAAACAGTAAACTATAAGATTTGATTATTACGGAGGATTATCTACCGATTCGATCGATAGATTTTTCTTCCTCATAGGAAAATCTACTAGAATTGGTAGAAAATTAATTGCGTATGCTTGGTTTCGCTATTTAGTGGGCCTTTTTCGCTCTGTAGCGTTAAGGTGTTTTTCCCCGTCCCCTCCCTTCCGAACCTATCCCTTTCCAGAGGCGTCGGCGGGCTCCCATCGCGGCGGCTCCTCTATCCTTTTTCCTTCCTCTCCAGCCCCTCCCCGGGTTTCGCTATTTAGTGGGCCCTTTTCGCTCTGTAGCGTTAAGGTGTTTCCCCGTCCCGTCCCTTCCGAACCTATCCCTTCCGAAGGCGTCGGCGGGCTCCCATCGCGGCGGCGCCTCTATCCTTTTTCCTTCCTCTCCAGCCCCTCCCCGGGTGATCGGGCGTATAAGCCACGGGCTTGGGTCCCGGCCCCGGTGTGTTGTATCCTTAAGAGGGTTCGCCTTGAACCCTCATGATTCTTATTACGGAGGATTTAGCGGTGATTAAATTGATGATTGGTTACCGGGTTAATTCTGCGTCAACTAATTTTTGGCGGACGACAGTTTCGGGCGCCAAAAATGAATCGACGCAGAATTAGCCTGGAAAACAATCATCACTGTAAGATTTGCTTCTCATTCTCTGAGGCTATGCGGTGGGATCCATCCCCCTCATCCCCCACCTTAGTTACGCCACTGACAACACTTCATTAATACTCCATGGAAGCCAACCTTCATTGGTAGAGTACTCTAATGAATGATAAACAATATATACGGATAAATAATATGCAATAATGACGGATTCACGGCAGAAGACCCCTTTAAAAATTTCGCCTTGGGCGTCCGAGTCGATGGATGATAAATCTAATAAATTGATTAAATAATCTTCTTTTCCTCGTCAACAAGCTTTGTGAAAAAATTGGAAATATAATGATAGAGATGAGTGAGTTAATTTAGTAGTTATATTTCGACAGATAGCATCATAGTAATCGACTGAAATTGGATAGTTTTATTTTATTTGTTACGTAGATTTAAAACGTTACTACCTCTGGTGAGTATTGTCGACGTCGCAACGTAAGTGTATCTAATGATGAGGTGATTACTGGTAAATTACTTGGTTTGATTCTCTAGGAAAAATGGCTATAAAATTTCATTTATGTTAGCGATAGGATCAGAAATCTATTACATCAGGCGAAACACAACTACTAAAATTCCATCCTCATCTCTCATCATATTTCCAATTTCATATTTCCAAGCTTGTTGACGAGGGAAAGAAGACTATTTTTTACATAAAATAAACCGATTCGTCTGGATAAATAACCTCACTAACCAAAATTTTAAAAATTGATTGAGTTTTCGTAAACCATAATTAACAAAGCGACTAATGGGAATTTCAAAAATTAAAATCTTCAGTTAACGAGCCAGAAAATGATGACAAATTATGCGAAGCATCTCATCATTTATTTATAGATTGCAAATCCTCTCACCTTGAAGTCAACTCTTGTGGCCCATATTGAAAAAAGCGATATAAACATGCTTAGTTTTAAAATACCTTAAATTAGTTTAATTACCACGTGAAGAACACTTCCGCTTTCATATTTCCTACGTAATTTTTCTACTTTGTTAAAAATATGCATATTTATCTGGATTCAATAAAAGCGATGTTTGTTTTCCATCTAAATTGCAGAGTAAACTTACTACCTATTACATTCAAAGCGCCTTTAGCCATTCAGGCCAGTAAGGAAAAAAAATAAAATGTCAGTATGTGGAAAAATCAACTCATGTTACTTACTTAACAATTATTAATAAACTATGTCATAGTTTAAAGCAGTGTAAACGTTCAGGTATTCAAATAAAACGTATTTCTACCAGACTTAATATATGACGTTGCATCGGAGAGAAAGGAATTGGAAATTCTCATAGACATAGAAATATCCACAAAAACCTCAAAGTTCAGCATTCATATCGTGAGGCACATGTAAATCTAGTTTATCAATTAACTACTGGCATTCTACGCGAACAACTAATATAGTAAATGTGGTTATTGTTAATATATCATTAAAAAGAGATTATTAGTCGTTAAAATCAAGGATATCATTGAAATATGTAGTACATTATGAGATCTGATAGATATGGTATGGAGAATAGGCAATAGGTGCAATTCAGTTAGCTTTGCTTTACGAGATAAATTGTAGTACATAAGAAGGAGTGAACTTAAACCAAGTGTCTTTCATTATTAATTTCTTTCAAAACCTTCCGATTTTTCAGTACATGTAACGGTTATTTCCTTAATATAATTAACGCAATAAATAGATTAAAGGTATTGAAGCTTTCAACACTCTCCATTCTATCTTCATCATCTCACTCTCCGGTACCATATTATATCTGCAATACCAAATTATGTATCATAAAAGTACCCGTTGAGTACACAAGTAAACCAATTAGTCATGTCAAGCAGTGACTCAACTAAAAGTGTGAAGAATTTTTCCCACAAGTCGGAAAACACCC
The DNA here is from genome assembly GCF_921293095.1 of Ischnura elegans. Taxonomy (NCBI): domain Eukaryota; kingdom Metazoa; phylum Arthropoda; class Insecta; order Odonata; family Coenagrionidae; genus Ischnura; species Ischnura elegans. The sequence continues at coordinate 67,842,468 of NC_060253.1, read as the reverse complement.
GTTGCAGACCTCACACCGCCTTGACACTAATCACGTGACAATGGCTCCGCAGAGGACAAGCCTCAAACAGAAAGGGACACGAAACCTGATCGCGTGTTCACTGCACACTAGCAAGAGAGAGAGCTCTAACTATAACGTCAAATGGTAAGATTTGTCTGTCTCTGGCGTTCCTCCCGACCAAAGGGACTCCATTAATGGAGGCACAAGAACAGGGCGGTTGAACGTTATATTTGTTGCCGTTTCGCGCGCATTTTATTCGGCGGCGCCCTAGGCAGCTGTCTCTCGATCAGAGTAACTTTCGCCGTTAACAGCGATGGAAGTGGTCTTTTTTTTTACTTTAAATTCGTCTCGTATCCGTTAAATGTGAGTTTTATATGATTTATCGGCCCTTTAACGGATTACTGCCCTGTATAACCTCGTGAAAAGTTGATATAAATGACTGGTAGCGCCGCGAGTGGCGATTTTGAAATCCGATTTTAATGCGCGCGGAGCGACAATAATTGTAGCGGCGGACTTGAGAATCCCCTCATGTAAGACTCTTGAGACTACTAGAACAGCGTTACTATTAGTAGACCTGTGCGCTGTTTGTAGACTTCGGCGTCCGAGAGTAATTTTTGCGGCGCGCCGGCGGTAATATAAAAGTTATTAAAATATTTATAAGTATTAATAGTATTAATATTAATATAAGTATTAAAAGTTATTAATACTTATATATATTAATACCTTTTATGCTAAAATGAACAGTATAAATGGTACAGTAATTGTTGCATGTAGCTTTTAATGCTAAATATAAGAACACCGTTTGCCTGTCAGACGCTTGTGCCCTTCTCCTCCACCCCCAGAAATCCAGGATCCAACATTGGTGAAGTTATTCATGATAACGCGAATTAGTTATGATTTTCAATCGGAGGTTATGAACTACTAATGAGAGATGTTTGAAGGAGAATTAACCGTCTGATATGGATATGCAGCAGAAGCTACTAGGGCGCACCAGACCGAAAAATTATGCCTTATCTACTATCATTCGTAACTTCTAAAGCTAACGCTTTAGGGGCATCAGCCCTCCTATAAATTATATCCCATATGGCGACTACCCGCGATACATCTGCTCAGGAGACAACTAGCTCAACAGTGCCTATCCTCTGACAGCACTACACCATTCCTTTAGCCACAATGCATAAAATACGTATTTTTGAGAGAGAGTTTTAGTTGAATTTGAAAATAAAAACTTTTTAAGGAATCTTTTCAAAATTTTCTATCGGGGGGTGTTCTTTCATTTATGATACCAATAATTCGAATATGAGAATATTTATTAATCGAAAATTGCAGAGAGATATTTTTAAAATCGGATAGTATACACGAATGCCACACTGAAGTTTTGAATAAATAAAAAATAGGAGGAATTTAGGATTGAATTCCTATAGTGACTAGGCCATAACAACTACTGTCACATCTGAAATCAAGATTAAATATTTGATCAATTTATTCTCTCTTACCTTGACAACCTTTATGCCCAAGTTACAAGGGTAAAATTTACCTCCTTAGTATTAATTATTTATTTATTGCTACACCACCGAAATCATCGCTATCTTGCCTTTACATCGGGGTTTTCATAATATTTGTCAATTAATCATACAATAACATGAATTCCCTGGATAGGGGCAACCTACCTAAGCGGGACTCGAACCCGCTACCGCCGATTTAGAAGGCGATGTACCCCGTTGCCAGTGAGCCCTAGACGATACCGGCAAATTATAGTATTTTTTTATAGAAACGAAAAATTAACTTACTTAATGTCTTGGCTCATGCAATCTTTTTTACTCGCGCCGAGTATTAAAATAATCTAAAACCATTTTTATCAAGTATACGATAGCTTAAATGCACTTATGGATGCGTAAGCTCCATCCTTAAATAAAAAAGATGTCATCAAAATTGCTTGCCCAACTGCTAGATCATTTCTAATTGCCGTGCTATAAAACTGAATTATTTAAAAAAAAAGAACCTGATTTATGCTCACCGACTCGCTTAATTTCGAAATGGAAATAAACACCATCATGTATTATTTTCACTGGAAAATAACGATGGGTAATGGATTCGGGAAGTACGCTTCCGACGGGTAAATCTTCAATTATTCCGTACACGTAATTAGAGAGCGAATAGCAATGGCGAAGCAATTAAGGTGGCGGGCGCGTAGGGTAAGCTTAATTCTTCGTCAAAGGCCTCGAATTAAATTGCATTCTTTACTTACGCGAGGATTTCCCGACCTATTACGGTAAAAAGCTCATAAATTTGGTATCCTAATTTCCCTCAACAATCTATGGCATGCATTACAGAGGAATCACTGTATTTTCCAACTCAAAGAAATGATAGTGATCGATGTTTTTTTTTCTATTGTAACCAGTAGGGTAGCCAGGAATTAAATTCAAAAAAAAATAAAATGTTTGAAAAACAGGTTACCAAGTAGAGGGTTTCAAACTAATTTTAACACTTTCTATTATCGAAAAACTTATTTTGTCAAAGATATCTTCGGTAAATTCATGATTTTTCAAATTTTATTTTCTTGTATGAGGGGAAGTAATTCTGTTTTCATATTTCGGGGTTTCATAGACTCAATGTTTTGAAAGATAACGTTCTATAACGAAAAATAACAGAAAAGGGAATTATTCTGTTCCCAATGTGAAAATACATCTTCAAATATCAGAGATTAGAGAGTTAAATCACGACTCTCCGTCTCCCCGTGTCTTCCATGAGGAAAACATGGTTACTGCTGACATTTTGGATAAAGTTCGTTCTTCAATCACTAGAGGATGACCGTGCTCTAAGAATGAAGTATGAACGATATCGTTCATTAAATACTTACAACAATATTTCTGGTGGAAGGCCTGACAGGATTTCACTCAAATTATTTGTCGGGAAAAAGGTAGGTAAGCATGCAACAATGTTTTCCATAAAATCGATTGGGAAAATCCAAGTTACATATGCTTTTTTTACTTTTGACGATAGTTTCTCCTGTGAACTACGAGTAAGTATATCAAAGATTACTTCAAAGAAAGTATATTTTTCATAAAATTTTGAAATCAATTGAAGATACTCATGGATTTAAATAGTAGATGATCATTACGATCAGTCCTTTCATTTTTTGCAATTACTTAGCCCAAGTATGGTTGATAGTGAAAAAAGTGAAATACACACGATGACCTTCTCTCCTTAGAATTAGACGCCGAGAACCCTGAAGATCATTCTGGGACTTGAAGCTTACAGCACTGTAGTGAATCATCAATATAGATTCTAATAAAAATAATAATACACAGCTCATGAATAGATAATACTAGCCTGGAACACAATTATAAAATATATAGAAGACAGTCTTTCTTCCGCGGATTTTACGAATTAATTACCATAAATATGAATTTTGGAGCCGGAGTAAAATTAAACCCGTACACAAAACGAAAGAGCTAAATATCTTGGGTTCAAACATTTGGAGATTATGAATCTCACATTAAAAATCTCTGAAGTAGCTTCGTCCATCTATTTCCATACATATGCTATACGCTTTTGGTGCAAAATTACTATATTAAATATAGATTAAAACTCCAATCAATTACTGGTATCAAAAACTAACGAAAACGTTCAAGGAGTACGTTATTTTTTCCAGCCACTATGTAAATTGCGTGGATTTTTTTTACTCGCTACAGTCATCGATCTTTGCCAAAGCACAAACACGGCGTAGCTCGTGGAAAATTCCTGATATCTTAAGACCACCGCCCTGACTGTCTGCAAAGGGACGCCCTTCCCATTACTTGTTTATTGCTAGAGCCGAAACCAAACTTGGGTAAATTGACAGAAGCGATTGGGTTGGGATCCATTCCGATAGTCGTTAATTCCGCTACAGCTTCCGTCATTGATCAAACAAGGTGGTGAGTGTTATCGCCGACACTGCAATGCAGGACCCTTAGGGCAGCGTTTTATTTCTCTTCAAGTTCCCTCACACTCGCAGCAAAGAAAGGACATGTCTCCACACACAGAAGACTTGCAATACCATTAGTGATACTGCCTATCGCGTAGTATTTTTATCTCTGCCTATTTAGCAATTATATGCAAATAAATTCACTATAAATATCTGCCTCGTAGGAAACAGCTAAAACAAAAGCTAGCGCAAAGGGTCTAGCAGGTTAAGATGGTGAAAAGTACCCCCCGATATTTTGAGAAATAAAAAATGTACACTTATAGTGCATCCAAAATTATGCGTTTACCCAAAGTTTCAGGCCTCAACAATGGAAAATAACTCCAGAAAAATTTAAAACACGATTTTTATTTTTTTAACCATATCTCCAGTTTTTATTTTTTTTAAAATCGTTTTCTTGATTTTAAATTGTGTATACTATTATGGTCTACTATCCTGATTTGATTTTTTTCAAAAATTTTTAACCGAAAACTGAACATTAACATAAGTTTGAAATTTTCAAAATTAAATTAAAAATTTTAGGAAACAATAGACACGCCGAAGAAAATATATGTTGCTACCCCTATCTTAAAGTATAATCATAATTTTTTCACATTTTTAAAATTGGTGGAACAGGGTCAAAAATACGAATGACAGCTTTCTGCCACTTGCGTCCATGTATTCCAGGAGGATATTTGATTTGATTGTTGAGAGCAACGATTGTTGATCAGCTTCTAATATTATTGATTAAGAATAAAAATTAACATGAACAATGCCTATCACACTTAGATTAATCGTAGTTATTGTTAATAACCATACTATTAAGCTTTAATTTCCTATTTAATGCGTGAAAATGGCAGAAGCGTTGATAATTGAATCGTATTTTCGAATATACATAAAGGCCGTTATACACGGGGCAAATCATTTCGCAGGTTAGCATTGAAAAAAGGTTGTTGGAATTGCAAGAATCCGAGACTGCCATTAGAGCAGGGGCTATGATGAAATGATTTCGCGAGGTTATTGAAATAGAACCTGAGCTACATCGTAAATAGATTCTTCATCACGTAAAAATGTCAATCAATTGGTAATTCTAAGTGAATTTCGGCTTGAAAATGATTATTAATGACAACTTATAAGGGTAATACCACTCGTGAGTATCTATAAGTTCCGGCAGTAGCGTATGCCTCAGACGGTTGTCATTATTTGAAGATGATAACATTGTACTTCCCATACTGACATTAAGCATTTTATTTTATTGACTATGCTACAACGCTCAAAATTTATCGTGTTGATTGCACTTAAGTTTGTATTGGAATTATCTAACTAAAAACATCGTGGTAAAACCCTCCTTTGAAGGCCAGTGGTAGCTAGCAAAGACCCTATGGAAAGATAAAAACATACGGCGAGGTATTACCAAATTTCTTGGCCATTATTATCTTTACAGATCTCACTATTTGGCCATGAAAATACACACATTGGCCTTAAACCAATGTATTAAATATAGCATAACTACACCCATCCATGGGCGTACCCAGAATCAAAACTGGAGGGGGGGAGGGCAAAACTAGCCGTGGTCGTTCAAGTTGTAACTTTTTTGCACAGAAAATATTAATGAAACCAAAATTTTAAGAAATTATGACAGCAATTTATTATTTTTTATAATTATGTGCTTAGAAAAATAATGATTTTTTATTTTAATTCCGTGCCATATACCAATATAATTTTTCTTCAAAAGAAATTTTTTCATTACTTTTGTTTTGAACTAAATTTATTTTCGCTTCTAGAGGGGGGGCAGTTGCCCCTCCCTGCCCCCTTTCTGGGTACGCCCATGCTTCCACCTTACACTAATAAGTACTGAAAATAAAATTATAAAATCATCCCGACAATAGAGGTTTTTTCGTGACCGAAACACCAACAAACGCGGACAGTGCAAAGTTTCTGCGAAATCTCTCGCGGACACACTTGGACCTAACGCCGGTCGGTTTAAGGGGAGTGAGGGAAATGGTCTGATGGGATGAGAGAGTGGTAGGATTATGGGATGGGACGAAGGACGGGTGTGAGACAGAGGAATAGATTCCCTTTCTCGCAACCGACCGTTCCTTTCCCACTGTTTCCACACACATTCTCCCATCCAAACCCCCCAGGTTCCTTTACCCCCCACAAAACCTTTTGCATCCTCCTCACCCGCCAGCCGACTCACACATTCCCCCTCTCGCCCCCCCCCCCCCTCCGATTCTCTTTCTCTCTCTCTCCAGCCATCTGGCGGAGGTCAAGCGAAACGATCGATAGCGACGCTGTTGAGGACGAACTGTACGCGTGAGAAGAGAGAGAGGGAGAGAGAATAAGGATATGGGACAGAGAGAGAAGAAGTAAAATGATAAAAGAGATCTGACCGGAATGACTAGCGAAATGAAGTTCATGAAACCAGTCAGTAATTTAATATATATTGGAAAGAACGTTTTTATTCATTTTGTTGGCTTCATAAATGAAAAAAGAAAGAAAAAGTTCGTGTATGTCCACAGTTTTTATTAGCATAGAACGCGTTTCAGCGAATCGGCTTCGCCATCATCAGGTACAATTTTCTTTTAACCTTATAATGGCGAAGCTGATTCCCTGAAACTCGTCCTACACTAAGAAAAACTGTGAACATACAATTTTTTTTGTAACTGATGATGGCAAAGCTGATTCGCTGAAACGCGTCGTACACTAACCAAAACTGTGGACATACACAAAGTTTTTTTTTTCATTTATCACTGCAATATGTTCCACTACATCTCGCCGAACACCGTTGACTACATTTTGTGTAGCATTTCGCGGTGTGACGTAGATTCGGCGGAAAAGTTTAAGTGATTTACACCGCATGTGTCCAACTATGTAGACAACAGTTTCGCACCACTGAAGCCCTGAAGAAGCCAGCTAGAATGCCGCCGAAACTGCCGTCCACACGGATCTACAACTACAAAATACCCCACAAACCGCCTAAAAGGCGTGCGGCAGGGGGTGTTTGGACACCAGACGTTTACTGATAAAAAAAAGAAGTGCTCTAACGAAGTTGGGACTAGCGTTTATTAAAGTCCTTTATGGTTCGGGGGAAAAACGAATTCCCATATCTATCCGTTCGGCAAAACATCTCTCTTAATTTATCGCTTCTATCGACACACGTGGCGTACATCCCGTAAACCTTTACACTGAAGTACTTGTCTATTTGCACACTTACTTATCACCCAAAACTTAAATGTGCGAATAATTTTTTAAAATTTTCCTACTAATAATTCACGCTTTCAAACTAAGCATAGATTTTTTCCACATCTGACGCATATATATTTTGAGTGCTTTCCGAATATATAATAAACTTTTTATGACAAAAACTTTATTTAAGAAAACAACGAATATCACAAAGAGGATCCTCAAATTGGCCTCTAAATGTGTCGTCACCCATTGCGCATTTAAATGGGTTTACAAAAGTCGCCACTCGCGTCGCTGACGGAGGAATTGATCCGCGATTCAGGGGAGGGTAATGTATTATTGGGGGGTGTTAACCGAAATTAATGTGCATGACGATGTGATCTACCATATTCATAACTTTTTCATTCTACTCCTCGAAATTGCAAACATTATAATATAATATTGTAATAATATAATAAACTAATGGGGAAAAAAGTGGATTGCATTGCATTCATCAGCGCGCTGCGGATATTTTTGAAAACCGATTAAAATGCGACCGAAGTCGCAACAGAAATCAGCCTTCTATCGGATGGGATTGGGCCTCCTTGATGTCACCCATGGCAGATCAATAATAATCAACCATCTCGCATGACTTCCAGTATATCGCTGTAATATTCCATTCTCTAAGCAGTCCCCTCGTAAAGAACAGTCGACTTTTTTCAGTTAATCGATCTTTCCATTCAAATTTCGATTTTTGCTGAAAATTCGAGCTTTCCGTTGTGATTAATTGCTTCAAAATTGATTGCTCGAAATATCAATATTTCTCAATCTATAGCCGAAGTAGAGAGAGATGCTTAGCGGGACGAAAAGAGAACTTGCGGAGAAGATAGTAGAACGACGAATACAATACGGAATAACAGAGGTACATATAGCGACATCGTGATTATAATTATTACATGAACTTTCAAAATATCCCAGTCTATTAAACGCCATACATATTTTATGATAGGGTACTTCATCACGCCTTGCTTTAAAATTAAAATAGTGGAGTAACCTCGAGTTCTTCACAGAGTTATGAAATGTCATGGTTAAATGATCGTAATTTCATAGGGCAAGTAAATAGGGATAGCTTGTGACAGTCTCTCATGACATGTATAGGTCATTTAGGTGTAATGAAAGTCAAAGTCGTGAACATAGACATGAACCCTTTATAACCCAATGTTGCTTCCAAGCAACATAAAAAATGTTTAAACTTTCAGCTCTATTTAGAAGATATCGGAACTAAATATTATTTCGTAGTGTAAAATTTAATGACGAAATATTTAGCTAACAGGATAATTATCAATGAGTGTCAAATGTTTAAGTTTTCAAAATGAAAAATCTTTAAATTTGATATCTCCCAGAAACAGCTCTGGATTAGAAAGGGTTGAGGGGGCAGAATGGCTGGTCCGTCCTCATTACTTAAAAAAAAAGGTTAGCTTAAAACTATTGAACAGCTGTGAAAAATCAATCTTGGGCTCGCAGAGCGATAATGATTACGACCCCACGTCATCAAAATCGATTTCTTTATAGGAAATAGGTAAAACATTACATTGTCATAACATATGGTAAGGCATATTTAATAGATCTCGCGAAAAATAAAGTTGTAAAGAGCGTACATACCTATGTGCCATTAGTTGGCATCATTTGATGCAGAATAATAGATTATACCACAGCAACGCTGATGGGCCACTATCTATACTATAACATTAATGTAAGTTTCATCATGGCTCCTAACCTGGTCCAGTAAGTTTTCCAATTTCATTTTTGTACTAAAATGTTTCCATCGAGCCATTTTCAGTCCCAAAAAAGTCAAAATCTGTATATATTATCTACTATCTATTTTTTCACTATCTGGATGTTACTCCCATGTTGTCATCCTCAGACATCGATTTCTGTAATATCCAGTTGCAAGGAATTACCGTCTGGAAGCAATTATATCCCACCTTATTGTGAATTATTTAGTTATTACGCTCTAGGATCGTAGGGATGAGAAGAAAAAATATCGTCTCATGGGGAAATAAAAGCCATTTCTTTCAATGATGATCAAATTGTGCCAAATATTTCATTGATAACGTGTAAACAAAGAAAAAGAATGAATTCCTTCTTGGAAAATGGGCTCATATGAATAACAATTTCTCTAACAAACAATCAAAATTGATAAAAAAAACAGATCATTAATATTTAGCGGGGTGCCAATGTTAGCCGTGTATGCACCAAGTGAGTAAGACCTGAATGTTGGTTAATTACCTTAATTTAGCATATATAATACTGATGTAATACTGTCTTCATCTATCTACATCCGCCTCGTCCGTCTTTCATAAAAGGATTATTTATGAATAAGGCCCGATGAATATATAAATCCCATACTTTTACATTTCGCCACTACAAATTAATGGTTACTCCTTTTAAGGCCACGGTTACCGTTTCAGTAATAATAGCCCGGATATTAACGAAGCTTGGCTATCTAGGAGTTTACTTAAGGTTATATATGCGCCAACATTTTACACAACAACACCTGGGGATGTCGTAAAGCCGAAGATGCCTTCAACAAAGTCGAACGGCCAGGCTTCCGGGCAAGCGTTAGCCACACAATCCAAGTTCCATGAATTCCGTCCGTCATAAGCGACGTGCCTCAATCAATCCAGAAATTCGCAGTGGGCCACGGTATAATAACTACGAGCTGAGTATTCCAGTGCGATGGCCAGGTATTCGAAGCTCGCCAATTTCCTGACAGGTGGAGCGAGGCCTAACCGATTTCGAGAGAAAATCAACGTCGCATCAATGAGCATGATGAACAAAAGATATGACCCCAAGTTTTAACTTGTGAAAAACTTTTATTGTACATTATTTTCACCCACCATATGTCTACATCCCACCATTCTGAACACATGTAAAACAGCAGCGTCGTTCATGAATCTTAGGATTTTTGATAAATGATGATGATTATTCTATTATTTCTGCCGGTAGAAATAAGCATATTGACGGAAAAAGACGGGTGCAAAACTGAAATTCAATATTAACCCCTATTATTTATTGAAGTATTCTACCACTTAACACTTTCTAACCCAGAGCTACTTCAGGGAGAAATCAAATTTCAAGACTTTTCATTTTGAAAACTTAAAAATTTTCCATCAAATCATGTTTAACATGGTAGCTAAATATTTCTTCATTAAAATTTACACCACAAAATAAAGAGTAGTTTTGATATTCCCCAAATAGGGCTGAAAATGTAGTGTAGCGGAGCGCTGTCCGCTACTCAGGACATGGACTCTTGGGGAAACCCAGGAGGTGGGGGCGTGAAGCCCTCGACGGGAGAAGGGCTTTTGGGGCCCGTTGTAAAAGAGAGAGAATAAAGGAGTTGTGGTTTGAACCTCGAAGTGAGCGAACGTTATTTTGAATATCCTTCTCCTGCGAACCGGCGCTACATTGGCGCAGTCGGTAGGATTGTGTTCTCGATCCTGAGATTTTGCGTGCGGTTCGGCGGCGGCAGCCATGGCGGGTATGGTGATGCCGGAGAAGTTTAGTGGTGCGGAGGAGTGGGAAGACTGGGTCTTCCAATTTGAGACAGTGGCGGAAATAAATAAATGGCCTGAGGAGCAGAAGACGCTCTATCTGAGACTCTGCCTCACAGGAAACGCTCTCTCGGCGTTTCGTGATCTGCCGGAGGAAAACCGTGGGAGCTATGCAAAGGCGCGGGAGGCATTGGGGCGGCGCTTCAACCCAAGGGAAGCGAGCGAGAAGGAGAAGGCGCGATTCGTCCAAAGGGCGCGCAACCCCGGAGAAGACATCGCCGCCTTTGCCACGGACCTCGGGCGCCTTGCTCGGCGCGCATACCCTTCCTGGCCCGAGGATGCGAGAAAGGCCGTAGTGCGCGACCGCTTCCTCGATGGGCTCGACCGGAACATTCGGGTGTGGGTGAAGCAGGCGAGACCTGCTAGCCTCGAAGAAGCAATCGGCGTTGCAATCGAGATGGAGGCAATCCATTTCGCCGAGTCATCCACCAGGGGAGTGAATGCGTTGGCGCCGGCGACGCTCGTCAGGTCACAGGAAATCGGTGTGGAGAGTCGGGGGTGCGGTCGCGAGGACAGAGTGGAGGCCGCGTTGACACAGAACTCAGAGACAATGAGAGAGGTGTTGCAATTTTTACGAGGGATGGTTATGTCGAGTGGTGAGGACCACGGCCCCGCTCCCGCTCCGGAGAGGCGGCGCCCTAATGCCAGTGTGAGGCGCAGAGATCGGCCGCGCTGTTGGATGTGCGGCGAGGAGGGCCATCTGAGGGCCGAATGCCCACGGCTTTCCTTCTCGGGAAACGATGGGAGGCCGAGGAGACGGTAACCTTCTCGGCCGCAGACAAAAAAGGAACCCGAGACACTACTTCACCGCTCGAGGGCGTCGGAGGACGCGGAGTAAAGGAAATTTGGACGATATTGTCTGAGTCAGTGCCCCTGGTGCGCGGATCCGTTTCGGGGATCCCCGTCGAGATACTAATAGACACGGGAGCGGCAGTGTCATTGATATCGGAGGAAATATGGAGCCGCACCGAAAATTCGGGGAAAATCATAACAGACAATGTGACACTAATAACGGCAAATGGGGAGCCATTACGGGTGCTTGGGAAGGGTGAAGTGATACTTCAGATCGGTGGGGAAGAGTTCTCTCATAATGTGCTCATCGCCCCGCGCCTATCGAAGGGATGCCTCCTGGGCGCCGATTTTCTGCGAGCACATCAGTGTGACGTGGCTTTTTCCCGGAATTGCATTCTTCTCCGCGGGAAAGCGGTGCCTTTTCTCTCAAGTGAGGGAAAGTGCGAGTGGGGCTGCGCAGTGACGTTGAAGGAGAACGTTGTTCTTCCTCCTCACCACGAAGTGGTAGTGGAGTGTTTGGTGAGCTCGGACCCGGGGTTCAAAGAAAAAGTGGGGATAATCGAGCCAAACCCAAAACTTTTAGAGCGTTATGGCGTTTTCGGTGCGCGGATTTTGCATAACGTGAAGGATACCGTGAATATGCTTTTCCTGAATCCCTTGGGAGAGACAGTGACTCTATACAAAGACACGAAAGTGGGCGTATTACACGAGTGTTGTGGAGAACAAGTGGAAACAAGTCAAAAGCCCGTTTTTAGTCTGGAGAACGCGCATCTTCCCCCAGCATCTTCCCTCTTTGACTTAAACTGTGCCGATATTAGTGAAGCGGAAATAGAGGAACTCAAAACAGTGTTGAATGAGTTTTCAGATGTGTGCTCTCGAGGACCCTACGACTTAGGGCGTACAAACATTCTTAAGCACACAATAGAGACTAGTAATGTGTCCCCGATTCGGCAACCTCCCAGGCGATTGCCCATCCACAGACGCGGAGAAGTGCGACGAATCGTAGAGGAAATGATGAGGGACGATATAATCGAAGAATCATCTTCTCCTTGGAGTTCACCGATCGTTCTTGTGAAAAAGAAAGACGGATCGACGCGATTTTGTGTTGATTATAGGCGTCTGAATTCCGTGACTCACAAAGATGCTTATCCCCTCCCCCGCATGGACGACATTCTCGATTCGCTCGCCGGCGCAACAGCTTTCTCAACAATAGATATGGCGTCAGGATACTGGCAGTGCGAGGTCGCGGAAGTTGATCGAGAAAAGACAGCCTTTACCACTGGTGACGGTCTATATCAGTTTAAAGTGCTGCCTTTCGGATTGTGCAACGGACCCAGTACATTCCAAAGACTAATGGACCTAGTGCTCGCGGGTGCACAGTGGAGGTCTTGTTTGGTGTACTTGGATGACGTCATAATTTTTGGAAGGGATTTTAGGGAGCACGTAGAAAGGCTAACAGATGTGTTGATGCGCCTAAGGAAGGCGGGACTGAAAATTAAGCCTGAGAAGTGCCAAATCATGAAACCATCTGTGAAATTTTTAGGCCATATAGTCTCCAAAAATGGTGTTGCGACGGATCCTGATAAAATTGCCGCGATCACACAATGGCGATCTCCAGCATCCCTTGAGGAGCTTAGGGCGTTCCTAGGAACTGTGTCTTACTACAGGCGGTTCATTAGAGACTTTTCACAGATAGCCTGCCCCCTTCACAGGTTGACCGAAAAGCATGCCTTATTTAAATGGAGTGCAGAATGTGAAGACGCCTTTCAGACTCTTAAGCGAAAGCTAACGTGTTCACCGATTTTGGCCTTCCCGCGGATGGACTGCGAATTTACGCTCGACTGTGACGCTAGCGGGATGGGTATCGGGGCCGTACTCAGCCAGAGACAGGAAGGCGAGGAAAGGGTTGTGGCCTATTATAGTCGGACGCTCTCACGCGCCGAAAAACAATATTGTGTGACGAGGCGTGAACTTTTGGCGGTAGTCAATTCTACCCGCCATTTTCGCCAATATTTATTAGGCAAACGGTTTGTGGTGCACACCGATCATAATTCCCTACAGTGGTTGAGATCGTTTCGAGAACCGGAAGGACAAGTTGCTCGCCGGCTTGAGCAATTGTCGGAGTATGACTTTTTAGTGGTGCATCGGCCGGGAAACAAACATGGAAATGCCGACGGTTTATCCCGGTCTGTTTGTAAACAGTGCGCCCGGGGAGAGGGGGAGCTGATGTCAGCGGAAATCGACGCCGTCTTAGAGGCCCCCAGTGAAAGCGTGAGGGACAGGCAAAGAAAAGACCCCATGCTGAGAAGGGTAATGGAAGCACTCGAAGCAGGAATTCGGCCGTCCGAGGGAGAGAGGAGGGGTGACTGCCCGAAGGCGAAGGCTTTGTGGACACAATGGGATAGGCTAGTGTTTAAGGATGGGGCTCTCTTCCGAAGGTGGGAAGAAGAAGGAAGAGACGCCGAACGTTTACAGATAATAGTGCCTGCTGAGGCGAGGGACGAAATTCTTCGGGCTTTGCACGATTCGCCCGTCGGAGGCCATTTAGGGTATGAGAAAACTCTAGGTAAAGTGAGAGAGCGCTACTATTGGCCCGGATACACAAAAGACGTGGAAATTTGGTGCCGCACGTGTGAAGATTGTTCGCGTCGGAAATCCCCGCCTCACCAGCAACGAGCACCACTGGGTCATTGCCCGACGGGAGGACCGATGGAAAGGATTTCCATGGACATTTTAGGACCACTTCCTCAAACAAAGTTGGGAAATAAATATATATTGGTGGTCGCTGACGAGTTCACCAAGTGGACCGAAGCGTATGCCATGCATAACCAAGAGGCGGAAACAGTGGCGCATCATGTTAAGGGCTTCGTGTGCAGGTGGGGAGTGCCACGGGAAATCCATACTGATCAAGGACGCCAATTCGAATCCCGCCTCTTCCAAGAGATGTGTAAAGTGATTGGGGCGGTAAAAACAAGAACATCACCCTACCACCCGCAGTCGGACGGCCAAGTCGAGCGGTTCAATAGAACATTATTAGCTATGTTGAGCCAGTGGACGGATATGGAATCCGAATGGGATGAGCATTTGGATTCCGTCATGCTAGCCTATCGGTCGGCCAAACACAGCAGCACAGGATTTACACCTTATTTCCTTATGTTTGGGAGAGAAGTGCGCCTCCCTATTGAGTTAGAGTGGGGGATCCCTGACGTGCAGAGGGGGGTGGCGAAAGAAGGCGACTTTGTGAGACGCTTGCGAGAGAGCCTCGAGAAAGCCCATGATCTCGCACGACAGAGGCTTGGGTCGGCCCACCTCCGGCAAAAAGAACAATACGACCGCCGGTGTCACGGTGCACCCTTTGAGGAAGGGGAAAGGGTATGGCTCCACGATCCCGCTACGGCAAGAGGGAAGTGTCGCAAATTCCATCGCCCCTGGACGGGTCCTTTCCAAATCATACGGAAATTGTCCGAGGTCACGTACCGAGTGAAGAAGGTGGATAATCCTCGCCGCCGCCTAGTGGTACACTTCAACCGACTCAAAAGGTGGGAGGAAAGACCGGGAGGAGACACGGAAAAGGAATGTGAGAATACGGACGGAGTTGAAGAGACAAAAGATGGGCCAAGAGAGGCCGAGACAGCGAGGGAAAAACCGGTCGTCCGCGGAGGGGGTGGATGGAAGTTTTTCTCCATTCCACCAACACAGGAGGGCCAAGCGACTCCGGCAGCGAGAGAGGAGCCACCAGCTGAAGCGGTTATTGAGCCGACCATGCGATATCCCAGACGGGTGACAAGGGAGCCAGAAAGGTTTCAAGCCGGGCTCTGAGGAAGGAGTAATTCCGGGGGGTGGTCTCTTTTCTTTTCGTTTCAGAGGTAAGGAGATAAAGGCGCCAACTTTCCGAGATCCGAGGACAGCGAAGGTTCCAGCTATGCTGACCGTCGCGAGGGCGCGACGCCTTTGAAAGGAGGGGGCAGTGTAGCGGAGCGCTGTCCGCTACTCAGGACATGGACTCTTGGGGAAACCCAGGAGGTGGGGGCGTGAAGCCCTCGACGGGAGAAGGGCTTTTGGGGCCCGTTGTAAAAGAGAGAGAATAAAGGAGTTGTGGTTTGAACCTCGAAGTGAGCGAACGTTATTTTGAATATCCTTCTCCTGCGAACCGGCGCTACAGTAGGTACACATTTTTGATGTTGCTTAGAAGCAGCATTGGGTTATTAAGGGTTAAGGTAGGTTTCCATTGAGTACTTAAGAGGAATTCTGGGAGATTCCCCTTGCATCAAGCACTTTCCACTTAAATTCACAATAAGTCCATATTCCCTTTCATTCTATCTAAAAATCCTATTCTTTTCCTTCCTCTCCCTCGTTTACCTAACATTCTACCCTATTACCCATAACACTGTTTTCAACATCCCTTCCCCGCTAAGTACTCGCTCCATCCATACCTTCTGTCTCCTCCGTATCTCATCTAAAAGCTGCCTCTGCTCACCCACCATGTCCAGCACTTCGTCGTTCCTCCTCCTCTCCGTCCACTTCACCTCCTCCATTCTTTGCCACACCCACATCTCCAATGCCTCCGATCTTCTCTCGTCCTCCTTCCTAGGTGTCCACGTTTCTACACCGTAAAGCGCTACCCTCTAGGACAGGCTCTTCACTAACATTTTCTTTAAATTTGTACATAGCGAACCTCTAATGAGCTCCTTCCTGCTCATGAACGCCTCCTTTGCTTATGCAATTCTCTACCTGATGTCATTACTGCCTGTAAATTGCATGCAAGTATCATAAGAGTAAACAGGAAATGGGATTGTATAGATCATTTTAACTTTCTTTCGTCAAAAAATATGCTTGCTTTGAAGATTCATCCGTCTATCAAAGTCACTCGTAGAAATTAAATAACAAGTAACATGTTCATCTACAACCAGAATATTTTTCTGTATTGCTCTATACGTCCGCAGGAGCAACATGCCTAAATACCTTCACATTTCCAAATTGTCAATAGGTGGAAATGGTTGACGTACAATGAAAAAACGCGTTTACCGCACAAAAATTCAATTACTACCGACCATATTTCACTCATGATAAAAACAACAAAAATGGTAATTTCCACACTTTTAACACAGAACTCAGCAACCGACCATGGTTACAACGCATTATGTAATTTTCAAGGCTTTCATGACCTTGATAATGACACAATGTGTTGAAACCATTGTCGGTTGTTGAGTTTTGTATTAAAAGTGTGGAAATTACTATTTGTGTTATCTTATCATGGATATATTGACCTTCCACAAAATCGAACCTGAAACGATTTTATACATATTTCATTGATCATGTTGTGACGTATTGATCATGATGTGAAATGTAGGTTCAGACCGGTAGGAATAGGAAACGGGGAATGTGCACGAAAGGTGCTTTCGTGGCAACGACGGCAAGCTCTAATGGCGGGACACTCACTAAAACATGTGAGCTTAAACCCGAATATCTAACTTCCTAACTTAACTAACGTTTCTATATCTAAACTTAACTAACGTTTCTAACTCCACCCTTTCCGTCAACAGTCACAGCTACACTAAATATCTAGACTGCTATCAACCAGAAACACAGAGGAATTTTTTGCCTTCGAAAATATTCGAACCGACGATGACATGAGACCTCGGAGTGAGGCGTGAGGAATAAAAAATACAGCACAACAAATTCCATGGGCGTTGAAACTACTCGGGCTCAACTACTCTTGATGAAAACTAATCGGAATAATTCTGATCATTGACAATCAAACCCCTCCCTTTCCAAAACCTATACCCTGATGGAAGTCTAAACTAGTTGTACAATTAAATCAACTATCATGGAAAAATACGAT
The DNA here is from genome assembly GCF_921293095.1 of Ischnura elegans. NCBI lineage: Eukaryota > Metazoa > Arthropoda > Insecta > Odonata > Coenagrionidae > Ischnura > Ischnura elegans. The sequence continues at coordinate 67,825,112 of NC_060253.1, read as the reverse complement.
TCATGTAGGTTCGAAGATTTTCGCTGCGATGATCAGATGATTTCAGCATTTTGTTCGGCTTCTCACCGAGTCCGTTGGCTTTCGTTGAGAATAGTTTAGCTGACATTGTAGTCAGCGTGTTCAGGTCAAAGGTGACCTGAAGAAACTGGCTGAAATGACCTGCAATGAAGACGGTGAGAACCAGAAGAAAATGCAGAAATCATTTACGATACATTTTGCATTGCTGTGTTGATGACGAGAAAATGAAAATAATAAGAGGTATACACTTGGATTGTTCAGACCGAGAAGACGTTAGCGTCAGAGGTTTAGTGGGGGCAAACAGCCGATAGGGATTCAGGTTAACGAGAAATTGTGAGAGACTATTTTCGGCAGAAAGGCCTTTTCGAGGGAAAAATAAAAGAGAAAGGGAAGATGAGGATTTTTGCTGAGGGAGGTGGGGTTGCGTAGGAAGAGATTGGGTTTTTTGAGGGTTGATAGCGGGGGTTGGGGAAAGTGGTGGTATAGGCGCGAGGGATACAACATCTACATACTACCAAGCCGCCTAAAAAGGAACGGAAATTTAATACTGATGACAATAATGGTAAGGGGAATAGTGTGTAGCACCTAAACTTTTCAATCGCATTCAAAAATTATGTGAAACGAAGGTAAATTATTCACAGAAGTTATTTCATCCACGTGATAACCTCCAGGCGTTAACAATTAGGTATATCTAAATAGTTCCCCCGCCTTTATAGGCAAGGCCAAACCACTTTTTACTAGTCCATTAAATAAATTTTCACCTCAGTCATTCAATTATTATTATTTACTTTACGAAATTCCTTCTCGTGTAGACGATTGTCCCAGCATTTTCAATAAATCCTATAGCGAGCACTAGAATTCTGTCCCCTAATGGAGCAGAAGACGATTTTTACGAATATGGAGGTTGATTGTTACATATACGGATATTTTTTGTAACCATAATCATGCTATTCCAACAAAAATACACTCAATATCGATATAATTCAACAATATTTTGCATAATATATTGTGTATTTAGGCAATTTGCGTATCACATTAATAACCTTAGGAAGTACTGAAATTCCACAAATTCTATAACTTATAGGTTTTTTCCAATATTTCAGAACACTATACGCCTTATTGTCAGCAAAGGAGTGAAATTTATGACAATTACTACCATTTATGACTCATATTTCTGGTAATAAAATAATATACACACCTTATTCAAACCAAAATAAAATAGGGTATACACCAGGGAAATGAAGAACTGCAAGGGCTATTGTTGCCTTAATGGTAGAAATCATTATCTCATTCAGAGCTGACTGTTGCACCAGCCATTTGTTCATATGTATCCCTGAAAGCAAAACAATATCAAAATATTAAGGAAACTGTAAGATTAACATTTTTGATCAATGGAAGGTTTTTAAACTCTTTTGTGATCAAATAAATTAAGCATCGACGCAATAACTGAACAATTTACTTTAACTACGATGACACTAAATGGATATTATTTCGATGACAACTTGAATATTTCATTAAATGGAAGTCCGTATAGAAGTAGGTGGATGCAAACAGCTTTTTTCATTCCGGCAAAACTATTCATCCAAACTTAATATGTACTAGTGTATTTGAATTATACTAAATTAGCACACTCGTGATATAGCAATAACAGTGCAAACGACGAAGTTTATTCAGTATATTCTTGCATAAAAATATTCAACTATCAGGACATGGGCATTTTTTCTCAAAATCTTTGAAACTGAAATAAGAAGCAAATAAATGTATTATAACGAAATGATCCCCGATTCGATGCCTTGAAATAGTCAACTTAGAAGCTATTTTAACAGACATATCATCGGAGCGTGATTTACATTTGAAATATGCACATCAAATGTGTATCAAATGATAATTTAACTCTCTTGTCTTAAAAAAAAACCTCGAGCACTGACATAAGACGGCACAAAAAATGCACGATTATCCCGAGAAATGTATCGCTGCCTCTATCCCAGTTCGAGCCCAATAATCTAGCTGCAGGCTTGTTATATGTATCTTGCTGCAGGTATCATCTTATAAATCTTGCTTGCCTTATATATTATATCTTGCTGCAGGATCACGTAGAGGGAAACGTGATCGATCACGTGATGCTTTGCGCTCCGCGGAGCAAGGTTAATCTAGAGCACATCTAATGGCAAGAGTCTTTACAGCAGAAGGATAGAAGTAATGCACGAATTCGATATTTTTCTAGAACGCGAAAACATAAATAACACCACCCATTTACAATCAATCGAACTCATTACATTATAACTGATGTCTGAGAAATGCAATGATGGCTAGACATATATGTAAAAATATAAATTTCACATAAGGAAGAAATAATCATAAGATTTACAGTGCTGCCACCGACTCAAACTAAAGGTCATACTGTAGGATCTTAGGTTTTCCCGGCGTATCAGGTGCAGAAAAGTTTCTCAGGTTTTCCACCGGGTGATGTCGTCCATGTCTCCCGACGTTTTGAGCAGCGGCTTGCTGATCATTCATTCCCCTGAGTATGATCAGCAAGGCGCTGCTCGAAACGTCGGGAGACATGGGCGACATCAACCGGTGGAAAACCCGAGAAACTTTTCTCTAAAGGTCACAATATTGCCATAAAAATTGCAAAAATTCTGATAGAGTCATTTGCGATGGAAAACATTCGTAGTTTGCTTTGTTTAATAAAAGAAACTCTGGAATATTTTGTGGATGAAGAATAATCGATAGCCAAAACGTATTTTTTTACATTCGCCCCACTTTTGCGGCCCAATGGGTTCACTATACACCCTTAAAAATATGATATTTAATTACATTATGGAATTAAGTACAAGTAATAAAAAATATACCGTAAATCCAATACTTAGTAAACTTGAAACCATGAGGATAATTTTTATTTGTCTTTTATTAATTTTTAGAATGGAAACTAAATCGACGGAGAATATAACCATTCTCAGATAAGTTCTCAGTTTGTAATTCCTTCTCCGATGCTTGAACGTTTTCCTAAAGTGACTTCTAATATCACATTGACTACTATTGATTATTGGTAACTGATTCATTTTTATTCAATTTTATGTATACTATTGGAACTGATCGTTTTCCTTTTTCAAATTACCAACGTGAAAATGTCTCGGGTTTCGCGCCGGGTCAGTTCCTCCATATCTCCTTCCTACGCGTAACATATATATGTTCTATATGTTTTTACATGTCAATATGTCGCGACGTTTCGATGAGCAACTGGCCCATTGTCATCAGGGCTCCAGGAATCCAATCATTGGATTAACCAAATCATTGGATCAACCAAAAATTATATATAACTTGAATGTCGATTGGATACCATAATAGCTTGGTATAAGGCAGTAGGATATAGTGTCCTAATTGTATACCCAGTAGCCCAGCCCAGTACCTATTAGTATAGTGCATATAGGATTGGCTGAATTCAATACTGCATTAGACATAGCAGCGTGAGAGCAATTAAAAAATGTTTTAAGCTTTCGAAATAGGATTAAGCACGAATAATTTACATATACATCTTAAATCCTATGCTTTTTATTCTTCGTATCATTAGGTCTATCATTATTTATATAACCTTAATGTTTATATCGGAAACTTCTAAAATCGAAAAATCGAAGTTCTAAGTATTCCATTCTTTTTCCTACGCTTCAACGTTTTCATAAGGTTACTCCTGCATTAATCTTTGGTGCTATTTTTTATTGATTATTTCTCAATCATATACTCAATTTTTTTCGTATTTTCAGAACTTCATATTATCCTTTTTCCAATTTCCAGAGTTATAACTCGAAGATCGACTGGATACCACAAAAGCGTACTAATTTTACACCCAGTAGCCATAATAATTCAATAACGTCTGCGGAAAGTGACAGGAGCCATATTTAAGAGCATCTATCGTACTGAATGGACATGGGGTTGGCTGAATTCAATACTGCATTTGGCATAGCGGAGAGAGAGGGTAATTACTTTTTTTCGACTTTCGATACGAGGAGGATGGAATCGGAAAATAAATGGGTACCTCTCTCTCGCAGTTAGCGTCCTATTTCGCGATTCTGTAAGCCCATTCTTCCCCAATTCCCCTAATTTGCCCTCAGTTCTTCCGTTTCCAGAATCTCCCATTCAAATCCTTCGGCCTCGCTTCGTTAGTTCCATCCTTTCATGTTCGATACGAAACCAGACCCTTTCAATCCATTTAAAACTGGATTGCTCTTGCCTCCAGGTAAGACTGGTGGATACTAGTTAGCCTCAGGGCGTGGGGAAAAAAGCTCTCTGGATGACTTGGTTTTATGAGTCAATTAAGAACTATAAACTCCCCCCTTCCCGGGCTTGCAATGAAAAACGGTATGATTCTTTTCGCGGATGGTCATACGACTATCGGAATTCTCGACGAACGTTCAATAAATATTTTTCCGGCGGAATATCTGTGACGAGAGTGATAGAGATTAATGTGTGGATTTTATGTGAATCCACAAGCTCATAATGAAAGATAATGTTTAGCATAAATCTCCACCTCGCGCACTTTGCGGCAGAGATTGGAAAACGTACGAGCGAAATTATTGAATGTATAATCTCCCTAACGATTCACTCAAGCCCAATTTAAAAGGGTTCGAATCTAAAAAAAAAAAAAAGTCATTTTGGCTGAAAACTTTCATAAAAGAAATTTATTCAACTTTTCCACCGTATCAGCCACGTTTTGGTACAACCGATCAGCAATTATGGAATGTTTGCTTGCAAATTCATGAATCTCTTTTGATATTAAAACATAAAAGTAAAATTACATGAGTAACGAATAAATGCCTTCATTGTGTAAAAGCTTTCATAATATCGTAACTAAACAATTACACGTTGATTTGGCAACGAAATTGATTCAGATTCTGCTCCTTCAAATATTTCGACGAAACTAATTTGTTGCCAAAGATATTACCTCATACTTATAAACGGAATATGACAAAATATCATAACTAGCATCGCTTTCCGTTGAATACTCTATAGAGGAAAAACATATACGTGCACGGTTCTATGATTTTAATTGCTATTTATAATTCTAAACTTAAATAAAAAAGAGGTTTAAAGCCACATTTATTTTTAAGACACGGGGACATATTTCATGATTATTAAAATTTTACTCGGATTTGAAAAAGACATTTCGCGTTTCATATCGGGTCTTATTATGGAAAACCCTCACAAGTGAAATGCGAGGTCCTCTTTCTTTATCACCACTCTATTCTGAATATATTTTCACTTTTCTCCAGCAATAATAGTTTCAGTGTTGATCAAGAGTGCAAGTTTCTACTGACTGACAACCGTTGAATTTCTTATTTACATGATAATAATTACGAATTTACCTATTTCACTGAGTTCGATCAACCTCACCAAGGAAAAAAGGTTCATTGAGTCACATAAATAAGCTTTAAGGGCGTATTCAGATAGGTTTCAATTTTCTTATGCAACATAAACGAGAATCCAGGGCGTTGAAGGAAACCTTACTATAATCGTGAAAAATGCATACCTACAGTTGATACTCCCTACCTTGGTACTTGTCAGTGATTTCCATTGCTAGTCCTTTGTCCAAAAAAGTACGCAGGCAAATCCATTTCCCCCACATAACTGTAAATATTCTACGACAGAATAAATTATTGACGCATTGCGTCAATATTTTAGCCAAAGCTCAATTTCTTGTGCTCACTAAGCAAACATGTTCACAACGCATGGTTTCTAAACTCCAAGGTACCCAAATATTTCCATAGCGTAGTATTAGTAAGTATTTACCTTGAACCCCATTTTTTATTACAATCTCTGTATCTAAAGATATGAAACACATGATTTCCATGTTGATACTTACACTTCTTGTATTTTTTTAAGAAACATTTCTCGTGGTGCAGTGGTTATTTGACAGCAAATTTGTTATTAATATATCCTATATACTTTAGGTTAAAACCAATTAATGTTCAACTAAATAAGCAATACTCTGTGATACAAATAATATAGAATAACGAAAAATAATTTGTTAACATGTTTACTGTGACCAGCATGGTTTTTTGAGAGCATGTTTCTCACAAGACAAATGAGTGACTATTTTTTTTTTAATATTCCACCATTTCAGCCAATAAACACCAAATTCATGGCTGATTCCTAGAAGACAAGAAAGACATTGAAGCTTGCGCCGTGAAATTCGTGGTGGTAGTTTTACTATGGGACATATCCTAATTAAGTAATTGAAGTACATTTTTGCATTAACTAAAGCTGAATTTTAATGTTTAATAGTCCGTTTTAAGTATGTATTAAACCAATTGACTGCACTTTTCCAATTAGCACGATAAATATTCACGGGATCAGAAAATATGAGAAAACTGCTAGTTGTATGTGGAATATTAAGCTATATCCGTGACCAAAATGGCTAACAAGGGAAGTGTCCAAAAACTGGGTCACAGATTTCAATCAAACTTTTTTGTATTGTAGTCCATCGGGAGCTGTCCAAGAATCACCCTCCCCCCATATGGGGTTATACAGACTGTCCCAAGGGTCGTGTGTCATTTTTGACCTGTAAATTTAGTAACTTTCCATTGAGCAATGTTCATGAAAATTGGCACACTTATGGGGAAAGGTCCTAAGTTTTGTTGAGTGCAAGCAAAATTTTACAATTTTGACCTTTTGACCTCAAAATTTGGGTCCAAACCAAAATTTTGAATTTGTCTTATGGGGTTTCAATGTTAAAAAAAATCGAGATAGAAAAATGTCTGAATTTCATTGACCAAAATGTCAATTCTTAAGGTTTCGGACCCGAGAAACCCGAAAATAACACTTTTATTGACGAAAATTCTACCGTTGACCCAGTAAGGTCACCGTCAAGGTCATAAGGGTGACAAAAAGAATTGCATACCAACAAAGGTGTCGATCCATGGGTTTTATAGGGTGCCAAAGTCATTGGTATTGTCCAAATACCCGTATTATTCACTAATTGACCTCCGAGGGTCACAATGGGGGTCAAAGGTCTTAGAGGTAAACGTCAGGCCATCATGGCAACCAACATGTCAAACCATAGGTTTTGAAGGGTGCCAAAGTCGGTTAGGCAGTTCATAGGTCCGTGTTGTTGGTTTTTTGACCTCCGAGGGTCACGGTATACATGGTATAACCAATAGTTCAAACAAAAAACGCAGTTAATCATTTACAGGTATATAATCCCGTACAAATGGGCTTTCTTCAATTAGGAGCGGTCCCCGGTGGTAACGGTGTACGAATCCTAATCCGAGGAAAACATAATATATAATAATAATATTTCGGTTGAAAACGCGCCATTTTTATACGAGAGAAACTTTGAACGAAGCGCTCCAATTGGCCGCGAGTTTGCCCCGTTGACGCTCTGCATAACTCATGACTTTAAATGCTTTGCCATCCGGAGATCGCGATGTATCCTGCGACAGGGAAAACTAGCAGCCAACCGTATCCAATTCAAATCGCGGTGAGTGATGCGTTTTCGATCTAAACATCATCAGTAACTTTAGTTCCTATTAAGTCAGCTGTCCAGTGTTAAAATTTCGTGACACAATTTTTCTCACCCTCTATGATTCAACCATTTCTTGCATTTGTATACTGGCCGCAAGAACGCGTTAACGAAAAAATGAATAACTAAGTACGAAAAGCTACAGGCAGTAAAGACACTGCTTTTTATCACACACTGGTAACTCTCAAGGAGGTAATTGTGGATTAACAACTAAGCCGTTCTCTGTTTTTACGTCCAAGTGATCATTAAACCAGAGTAAGAAACATATTGAAGACGTACGTGAATTAAGTTAAACACGGAGAGGTTAAATGGTACTTACAATCATATTTAGTCCCCTTTTAAACGTTTTAAAATGAACCCCGGGAAAGGATATCTATTCTTACGTTGATAAGCGAGCAGCTCAGCCGTATCCCTAACCTACTTTTAAAAGAGTCTTGTTCCTAGAACGATCCCATCTGCTCGTAGCAGGGAAAATTATTGGCCAACTGCAGTAAGCTAATCCACCTTTTATTACCATTTTGTATCCACCTTTTAGAGGATTTTCTTCCATACGGTCACATCTTAACGGTCGCACACATTAACTCTACTGAATTACACAGCGAATATACGATCACCATCAATGTAAACCCTTCATCTATAAAGCAGTGATCCGTACCAATGAAGTTGTATTTTTTCTATAATACTCTGGAGTACTACAGCTGTAATGAAGGTGATTATAATGTAAAATAACATTAACAATTTTCGCCACTGATACGTATTATATATATTATATTAATTATCTTTTCAGATGCTAGGAACTTTAATTTTACTCAAAAATACTTTTTCCTTCAAAAAAATCTATCATTTAGCCAACCCATGCTTTGCTTTTTGTGACAGTGTTGACTCCCCTTTAAGTTCCACGTTTTTTACGCATTCCACTTAATTTAGAGTAAGAGATGGGCACGGCTTGGGCCACCTGTCACACAAGATTACATCTAGGATTTGAACCTGGGAACTCAGATTAGAACCTAAGCGCTATGCCGTCTGGTCTACCACGCTCTACCGAGTTTGAAAAACATACGTGCATCCTATTAGAAGCATCTAAGGAATGAGTGTGTTTAATCTCAGTTGGTAAAAGTCATCACTGTTCACTTCCGCTAAACCTTCTGTCTGCCGCACCGTTTCTAGTGATGGAAAAATCGATTTCGATTACATTAAAAATCGAGATCGAGCCATGATCCTCGAGTTTCGATCCACACACGATTTCTCAACTGCGATCTTGACCATTTCGAATGATATCAGTAGCGTCACTAAGCAAATGCTAAGCAATCATAATGCCATCCATCCCATGTAAAAGACTTTTCTCCAAGGCCGGTAAAATTGGAGAGGCACGCCATCGATCATCGAGAAAGCACTTCAATCAGTTGATCCTTGAAGAGAAAAGAGGGTGCTAAGTAGAGGGGTTTAAAAATAATTTTTACACTTTATATTATCTAGAAACTTCATTTTTCAAAGAAATATTTTGCAAACTCATGATTTTTCAATATTTTGTTTTCATTTATGAAGGAAAGTAACCGTGTTTTCATATTTTGGGGGGGGGGGGGATCCAGGCCCCCCTACCCTCCCCATTTGTAACGCACTGCTCTCATGGAAACGATGAGAATAAATAGATCGCTCACTCTATTCGATCCAATTATGCTCATCTCCGTGTTGCGGACATTTTTGAAAATCGATCGAAAAGCGAAAACAATAGCAGCATAAATCATCCATCCATGTGAGAGGCACAATGAGGCTTCCTCAATATAGTCCTCCTGGGCCCTGGATATGAGGAAAAAAAGAAGGAAAAATAACCTCGGTTCAAGGTCGGCAGCGGTAACAAGTGAACTCGCCCGTCCGTAATCCGCAACATGTTGTCGGAGATAGGGGAAGGGGGGAGGTCGAAGTATCCTTTTTCGTCACGATCTGCCTCTTCCTTTTCTCAGCCCGTCTCCCAACCTGATAAAAGCGTCCCCCATTACACCTATCATCCCCCCGAGGGTCGCCCAGCGGTGTTCCCAAGCGCACGAAAAGCCCCTCGACCGGAGGGAGGGGAAAGAGAGGTATCCAGGATGTGTTGAGAGTCAAGAGTGGTAGTAGAGGCGAAAGTAACGCGATAATGGACGCAGTCACGTACTCCGAAAGGGGCATAGCGGTGGAATCGGAAGACAAGAGGTAACTCACCGTATTCAGGGGATCCAAATCTTTCTATCAACGACACTCACCCATTCCGCAGAGTTGGTGAAGCGTGGGTCAACGTCAGGGCCGGAGATACAACTTAAATGGTATTTCGTCCGAAAAATAGGTTGGAAAACTCTAAATTCAAGTACAATGAAAACAATAAAATCAAAATTTTTAATAAATTTTAGTCTTGCCCAGTACGTAAAATGCTGTTTTCAGAAGCAAATTCAAACTAATTTTCCGCGAGGACCCACCTATTGCACTAGGAGGATTGTATAGTCCCTAAACCCCTAAAGATTGCTCGACCCACAATATAAGATTCTAAACTTCACCCATGTACATACAAGGCTGGAATATATACATTCTCCTTATAATCATAGTCACACCTGACGAAAATTATAAATTCAAGTACAAAGTTTAAATAAATTTTAGTCTTACATATCGTGTAGTTAAAATGCTGTATGCAGAAGCGAATTTAAAATTTTCCCGGGATGGACCCTAGGCATCTCTAGGATTCTTTGTGGAGTATTCCAAAGCCCCTAAACCCCCGGCAGGATTGCAACCTCCCCCTCAGCCCCCCCAAGCAGAAAACTCTAAGCTTCACCCATGAATACAAGGCCCGAATACATTCACGGGACCATATTAGTCATACCGGACCATAAAATAGTGAATTCTCCAATTTAGGAAAAGGTCAAGGGCGGACGTCGAGCAATATGGGAAAAATTTGATTAAGGTTAACAGTTGCTGATTCTGTTCATGGTCGATGTACCCGAATTTTGCGAAATACATATTTTGTGCCATTTTGTCAACCTTTCATAACTTTGATGGGCAAATAAATCTCTGAAAGCTTTAAGTAAAAATTCCATCAAAATGCAGAAATAGATGAAGAGTAGCATAAAACTTTATTTTATTTTCAAAAACAGTTTTTCCACGATAGCGATGCTCAATAGAAATTGATCCTTAAACAAATGCGATTTGAAGAAAGTTTATAAACTTATTAATTCACTTATATTCGCAAACTAATTTCTAATTGGACAACCAAAGGGTACAATGATTTTTCATTACCTTGACAGTACTCTTACGTCTCACAATGGTCACTGCCGTGGAGAAAAAAAACATTTTCTCTTCCTGTCTGATAATGTTGGAAATACAAAGGGTTTCCACTATTGAAACCATTTTAAGTGAACAACCATCACATGAGGAGGGTTAATATAAGTTGTAAGACGATAGAGGAATAGAAGGATGAAGTCGTTAATACGCAGGTACTTCAATGCATGCATTATATGAACTTTCATAGTTTAATTGACATAACCTCAGATTCATATTTTGTCAATTTTCACTTGGATCAAGTAGTTGACCAAATTACCAAAACTTAACGAGCCACTAAGCATTCAAAGGAAATATTTTCAGAAATATCGCAGAGAACTATTTAATTATATTGACGGTATTATGCCTCAGATGGATGCCATAAACCTACCATTCCATTAGGTAAATAAAACGGAATAAATAAGCACAACGTCCCAATCAGTCCATCTGTTGTGTACACCTACTACAATAAAAATGTGAAAAGATAAGAAGCAGGTTTATATGCATAGAAGGGCTATTTTCAGTGAGTAATTGTACCAACTTTTAACTTCTCTCCAAGTGATGCTGACTCTGCATCTCAATGTTTGCACGTGACGAGTACGTGGATTTATGGCTACTTTTACGTTCCGGATGAAAATTCTGTACCTACTGCCCTCGCAGGGGCGTGCATGAGACTACACGGCATTCCTCCACCTAGGGTGGGAAATGGCAATTTTCTTCGAGCCAGACGCTATAACAAGGCGTCCGTGAAATACCTTCCCTTCCTTTTGCAGAAAGGTAGCCACGATATGGGGATATAACCCCTTCTATCCCTCTCCTAGCATTTTTTTGGAGTGCGGAGGGTATTTCTAAGCTTTCCCAATCCAATCTTTCCACCCATTGGAAAGGTTCTTCCTCAATGCGTCACATACGATAACTGATTGTGTTATTAGCCTTGAGGTGCGAAAGTCCAAGTGGTTGCGGGTGTTTTATGGTAGTAGTCTACCATCGGTGTAACATATAATATTTTTGATGAATTTAAGCCACTCTGTTCTGAGCACTTTGTTGCCTTGAAATGGCTGCCTATTGGCTCCCGAAGGAAGTACTTCCTGGGGTCTCTTCTGTTCTCCATATTTCGCACTCAAACGCCTGAATACCTGTATAACTTATTAACTTACAGGACTAGTGTTTCTCTCCGAAGAACCCGGTCTGACCTTAACCTTCTCCATATACCCCAAGCCCGTACCAACCTATACCTAAATTCCTTCCAGATCACTGCTTCTAAGTTTTGGAATTCATTACCCCCCTTAATAAAACGCTCCTCCACCCCGGAATCTTTCAAGAGTAAACTGTATGAATATTTAAAACCGTAAATGTATTGTTTTGAGTTGTACAAATCTTTGAGTTGATTAATTTTGTTTATGTTGTGCTATTTCATAATTATTGTATCTTTGAGCAGAATGTTTAATTGTATTTAGGTTTTTTGCTCTTATGGGTTTCCCAGAGCATCAAATAAAGCATTCATTCATTCATTCAAACGTAATGAAACGTAAAAAGCTTTGTAATTCTGGACGACATAGGTGACGACGTGTTCACGTCATCATCTGGTGCCACGTTGAAAACTAGGTGGTACACTAATAACTAATGTGGAATTATAAAGTATTTTTACATTTCATTATGTTTACTCGATTACATGAAGTAACGCCCGAGACAACGAACTAATCAAACATCCCAGCTCTGGAATGTATAAGTTAATTATGGCCACCCAGAGGTTAAGATGTTATGGTTACCCAGATGCGAATTAAGCTGGGAGCCGCTGGAGATTCAGAGGATGCGCGCTAGGCTTAGATTTCTTGAACAATTGAGGATGGATGTCTTTAAGAGCGACACGGAGAATAAAATATTAGAGCCACACTATATTTCCAGGTCCGACAGAAGCGATAAATTAAGTGCGATGTTTTGCCTAACGGATACATATGGGAATTCGTTTTTCCTCCGAACCATAAAGGATCGTAATAAATGCTAGTCGTAATTTACTTGGAGCACTTCATTTTTATGTAAAAACGGCTGGTGTCCTAAAACCTCCTGCCACACGCCTTTTAGGCGGCTTGCGGGGTATTATGTAGATATAAATGAATCTATATACTGTTAAGCCCACTTCATCTACATCTACATAATACCCTGCGAGCCACCTCTAGGGTGTTTGGCAGGGGGTGATCAATCACCAGCATGCAGCATGCATTTGGACTCCCACATGCACACCACACCGTCCAAAAAACGTCCCGTATACTAACAAACTATACTACTATATGCTGTTAGAAATAATAATTGAATTAAGAAACATGCATTAATTTTTACATAGGTTAGTAGGCTACACTACAAGTCATGCAATCTATTGATTGTGGAAAAAATGACATTCGGAATCTGTCTGTTCTACAATCTATCTCTCTTATTTTATTTATATGATCTGATCTTCCGTAGTATGTTGGCGTCCGTAAAATATGGTTAACTTCGTCAGAAAAGACACTGCTCTTGAATTTATCTAAAAGGTTTAGTCTATTTTTCAATCTACGGTCCGACAGAGATTCCCATCCGAGGGTATCTAAGAGGTCAGTTACACTAACAAGACTATCGTAACGACCTTTCACTTCCGACCACTCACTCACTCATACAAATGTTTGGGGTGAACGAGACAAGATACGACGAAAAGTCTTGCGACGACTCCCTCTAAAATTGTCTGAAACCCCAGGAAAAATTATAAAAACACTAAATTTCCCATTATATATCCGTCTATTCACTTAAAATTGAGTATGGGGATTCGTTCAAAAAATGGCCACGAAAATCCAATGGCGGCGTGGTGATCAGATACAAACAAAACATCATAGTATCATATATGTTTATGCAAACAAAAGGAGCAAGATTAGAAAAGAAGATAAAGGATTTAAAACGAAAAGAAAGATACACGAATTAAAACGAAAATATGATGAAGAGAGGTAGGAAATTTACAAATTAATTTGTGAAAAGCCAATTTTTCTATGCCTTCTTTCCATATGAACAAAAGTTTGTTTACATCAAAGACGTTTATTCAAACGAAAAGAGGAGAAATACAAGGTAGAATTGTGCGAAAATTCCACAGAGAAAAAATCATTCGCCTTGACCGGGATTCGAACCCGGATCCCTCGATTTCCGATCGAGGGATTTCGAGGGATCCGGGTTCGAATCCCGGTCAAGGCGAATGATTTTTTCTCTGTGGAATTTTCGCACAATTGTGCATTGCGGGTGACTCCCGTAAAGTTATCACCGTGGCTAGTCCCGGTATACTTAAATACAAGGTAGAAAATAGCTCATTGTTTTCGATGATTTACATTCTATATATGAAATTTCGGTGTTATAAAAACCGAAAGTGTGGTTGTCATTAATTCAATAGTTAACAAGTGCACATAATGCCATTTTTAAAAGATGATTCGTACTGCTGACTGTAGTTCCTGTCTTGTTGCCAATACACGTTTACAGTCGAAAGATTACTGAACAAACCTTCGATTAAAGATAGTTAGGTCAAAATGATTTTACTTTCATTGATTGTTATAGCGATTTTTTACGTTCTATTTCCGTTAATATCCTTTTTAATGTGCAATGTTACCCGTGAGCTGGTGCATCAAAGGCAAAGTGAATAATAGAATAAGGAGGATAAGTGCAATTATCATAGGTATTTCTTCCTGCCTTATGGCCGATACACAACTGCAGGTGAAATATTTCTAAACAGAACTTCCATAAAAGATAGGTAAAAATGATTTATTTTAACTGATTGTGATGGCAGTAACGTTTTATTTTTTTACTTTCTTTTTTCCGTTGATACCCTATTTAATGTGCAATGTTATCTTGTCATCTTCTACTCACCAGAAGATTTTATTTCGCATAATATTGGAAATTGAAGCTGTTCGGAGATTTTTGGGTATCCCGACTCATTAAAACTTTAAAGAGAGGCAGGTATTCCTGAAGTGGTATCATTCGCGATCGTGATTAATAATCTTTCGATAAAATTCGTCATACTAGCCTCAATTCATGCGATGGATCTCCACTTTGCTCATTAGCACTACTGTCGGCGTCAAAATGATGTGCCGCTGTACTTTGCAAATTTATATCTGAACTTCAGTGAATGCCATAATAATGAATAATACATCATTTCCAAGTAAATTTTATTCTAAATTCATTTTTATTCTTTGTTTTATGAAAATTTCAAAAATGTAGACACGCGAGTGCAATAAATGACTCCGCGCACCATAAGATTAACCGTTTTGTCAACTTCATGAACTTTGAAACTCAACCTTGGGAAAGATACGTTCATCTTCCATAATAAGTTGCGCAAATTAATGTTGATTAATAAATTGGCTTTTGCGTATTTTTATAACTTATATTTTGCAGCAAAATAACGAAAATAATTAAACACTATCTAGTCCTACAATTTACCCCGAAATAAAAAATAAAATTTATAGAAACACTTCCTAATCTATTTGAAATTTTTCTATGATCCATAAATTTCAGGCAGAGCCCCCCCAACAAAATTCGCTTTGTAAGTCATTCGCGACAAAATTCAGCAAAAGTCACACTGACGCTTATGGAATATTTCGAGATTTTTCTTTTCTGACGGAATGAGCGGGTTCTTGAGGGCACATGAGGCAAAGCAATGACCCGAATTTCTCTCTCTTTGACCAACTCTAGCGACATTAATTCATCTCAGACAAAGGGCTGGAAGCGTTTTCTGGATATTAAACGAAACGTTTCATTTACGTATGTGCACATGGTCCATTATCTTTCAGGCTACCGCGTCTTGAACCCAAAATCACTGAGGAGGAAATATTCGCTGCATTCGCCGGTGAAACATAGTACTCTTGAGCAAGGTTGAGCACTGAAAGACCACAATCTTAGTTGGGTGGATAATTTCATTTTTTAATTGACCATTATGGCACCCTCAAGCTCTCACGTAAAAGATTACTGTTCATAATTTTATTATTATTATTATTATTATTATTATTAAAATTGTTACAAGTAGGCCATTGGCCTGGAGTAACATGTACATATGATGGAAGAAAAACAATAGAAAACATTTGAAAAAACAATAGAAAACATTTAAAAAACAATAGAAAACATTATAAAAATCCCTCGGTCCCTACTTCTTCAACCTCTTCTTAAAACTGTGTAAATTTTTCGGGAAGGACTCAAATAGTTTTGCTGGTAGATCGTTCCAGTCCCTTATGGTCCTATTCAAGAACTGCTTCGCATTTGTCCTTTGTGATCGGCACTTTATTTTGAAAATAGGCTGAAGAAATAGCAGAAAAACACAAGCGGAGAGGGCTTTCTACAATAAGTAGAATCTAACTATAGCCGAAAATACAAGTATATAAGTGAGGAAACAATTCATCAGATGCTAAATTGGGAGCGAGGCGTGGACATTGACATCAGCAGAGAAGTCAAGAGTGAAAGCATTCGAAATGTGGTGCTACCGAAGGCACTAATGATCAATAAAGATTGTTGGCAAAAACATGATGAAGATAAATTGGATCGGCCGAGTAAGGAAAGAGGAAGTGCTAAGAAGTATGGGGAATAAGACCAGTCTTCAAAAAACCTTACGAGAAGACGGGAAAACTTAGTTGATCACATTATGAGACATGATGGCCTGATGAAAACAGTCACAGAAGGACAGGGGGAAGGGAAGAAGAGCATGAGAAGGCCCTGAATGAGTTACATAGGAAAGATTATAAATAATATAAAAGGGAGAAATAGGTCACTATGGAAAGGATAGTGGATGGGAGAGAGGAATAGGAATCTGCGCCAAACCATTCTAAAGAGTCTGTTGTGTAGCCGCAATCAAAACTCGTATGAGGTGTAAAATTTTAGCAGATATTTTGGTAAAGATAAAAATTGATGAGGTCAAAATATATGGCAGATGAGAATCTATCCTTAACAAACACTCCTCCTTCCAAAACTATTTATCCATTTAAGAGGGCATTATGACGTGATTATGTAAACTGCTACGTCTATGTATACACGATTTGTTGAAATATGAATTCAGTGGGTATTGACCCATCCCTCCCAAATTGATGCTATGAATATAGTTTAACCCCAACGATCCATCAAAATTAATTAAAGTGAAAAGTAAAAATATTATAACCTTTTCTTCTTCCGTTCTTCTATCCATATATTAATAACCGCACTTGTCTTCAATGACTCTCGAGGCATTTATAGATCCACCACATCATATTTAGGGATAGCATTCAAAAGGATCTATTATATATATCCAAATTAAAATGCCTTTAAGTGATATTATGAATTATTAGAATAATGAAAAATTGATAAATGAAATAATGAAATGGTAGGTACTAATTGTCATCATAAACATGGATTTTATTTATATATTTTCATCCTACCGGATTCAGCTCTTATTGACCATATTACATCGGGATAATCAACAAATTTAACATTCGTTCAAGAATAACCATACCCTGGATAGGGGCAACCTACCCAGGCGGGACTCGAACCCGCAGCCTCTTGTGTGGCAAGCGAGGACATTACCCCGACTCAACCGAGGCCGGCTTCTTTTTAAACCGAGATATTCGGTAACATGAATTATAATTATGTGTACGGGGAAACTACTGCTAACAATTAAATTTGATTTAAAATTAGAATAATAGTAATTAGCTACCTTTATTCTAGCAAAAAAAGCCTTAGCCTGGCTACGTGATTTAACGATAAGCTAGGTACTTTAAATTCCATTCATATCGAAAATTACTTTTGCTTGATTACTAATACAGGTCATCTTCTTTAATTTCAGGTCAACTGAAATGACTGGAGAATACCACTGCCCAAGTTGTGATTAATGTGATGTCACATGAACTCTGGATAATAATTAAAGGTACGTAAATCTCTAAATATTCAATTATAATTTAAGTTATAAGAATAACTTTGGAGTAGACCATATGCTAAACAAGCATTCCTGAATAAATAAATTTTAAGCGCTTATATCTATCCTCGGAATAAATTGATTACTTTGAAGGCATGAGTAAATTACGATAAAGATTGTTAGCAATAAATCCGTAGTCATCAGTGCTTAAAATCAAGGTTGGAAATCTTTTTTAAAGAGAATAATAACGAAGCTACGAAAACATGAAAATAGGGACAACTGCACTCAGAAGATGAAATTGAAGAATTAAAATTTTTTAAATATTTTGACAGGCATAGGATGATATTTTATTAAGTAATGCCTGTTTGCGAAGTATTGAACTTTCGAAATATTAAGAATTAATTTCTGAATCATAGTTAACATATCCAATCGTGACAAAAATAAATTAATAAAAGACGCTTCCAACGAATTATATCATTAAATTACAGGGCACATGCTGAACATTGATGAGAATATTTATTCTTCCGCGGTGTTTTTAAGACATTACTCAGAAATCTGAACCGAGAGAAATCCTATTTTTTCCATAATTAATACAGCTCATTACAATCGCTCACCTTGCTTTATGGAAGCTACACGTACCTAGTCATTTTGAATAATTACGGCTAGAAGGTTAATAGACACAAGAAGAAAGAAATTTGATATATTACTTCTAAAAGCAATTTTAATGTTAAACACCAGAAATTGTGACCCTTTGATTGGAATGAAGTAGCAGCTGTAACCATTCCTCATTTATTTTATAATATGATACTGAATTTCTTTTAATTTTGCTGCGTTGATATAATGCTTTATAACCCAATTAGAATTTCAATTGCAAATCATACTTATTTCCATGTATTCTTTTCATTCACTCTGGCACGATATTGGTCTTCAATATTTCAATGGAATTCATTCAAAGATCAATAAAGATTGCTGACGGGAATAAAATAACCCAGCCCATGCTTCAGGGCAATTAGAATTGATAAATAGTTTTTACGGTTCAAAATCAACTGGTTTCCGTTACTGGGAAGGAGAAGCGAAAGGTAGACTTCTCACCTTCTTTTACCACGTTTAATTATACTCGCTTTCTTGTCTATCCAGTCCGAGAAAATCTTGCAACTCATATTTAGACCACTTATCGAGTACCTAGAGCGCTGAAATTTACAGGATAGATCAGAACTTGATGGCAATACAATCTTTTTACTCTTTGAACACGATGTGAACAGTATTTCGTGTAATATTTGAGAACAAAAATCAAATCTGGAGTTCCAAAAATGGCCACCGAAATGCAGGCGCTGCAATCATTATCGCTGTATTTAATTGGCTTTAGAACGTAACTACAACAACTTACGCCGTTTTCTAGTAGTTTTAAAATGCGACTGCTGTAAGGGGGAGTCTCGGATCGAGACTCTCAATAAGCATTTTATATATCACTTCCCCGCATCTTGTTCTGGTCTACAGGTATTCAGGTCAAATGGCCAGGACTGGCGGTGAAATTGGACTGAAAATTTTACACGGACAAAATAAACTCTTGGCACAACGCGCGGAGTAGGATGCATAAATGGCTGCAGCAAAAGTCTTGTACTGATAGAATTCGTGTTTTTTTTTTGTTCATTCCAAAAATCAACTGGTTTCCAACGATACGAGGAGACGACGAGCTCTCGACGGAAGTATCACGGCACGGGAGATGGGCAAGAGAGTCGGTAGGGTTTTTTTTCCCCATGCGCCCGTCTTCGTTAAAAGGAGACTGAAACGCTGAAAACAACGCAAGGAGTATTGCCGTCGGGGCTGTGGTGCCGAGAGAATACGGGGAGTACGGTCGTACGCGAAGAGAGAGAGAGAAGAGAAATAAAAAGAGGGAATACAATTAACTGCTCACAGTCACATTTGGGTCATCGAGAGGGAGGAACAGAGAGACAGGCTGGGAAGGGAAAGGGGCGTGAATCATCATTCGATGCGGTGAATACGTCACGCGATGTATCCAGTGTTGGTAAGTAAACGAGTAAAATTAATCGAGTGAAGCTTACTTTTGAAGCAATTGCTACTTGCAACGACTAGTTTTTATGGGATGTAATTTTTATATGTAATTTACTCCCGACTCGGTGAAAAAGGAGTCGTTACTTTCCTTGTAACCGTTACTTTCACTGTAATCGTTACTTTCGTTGTAATCGTTACTTCCGGTTTAACCGTTACTTTCACTTCAATCGTTAATTTTATCGTAATCGTTACCTTCTCATATCTACGATCACTATACTGATTTCACCGATTTACTTAGGCCTACTTGGAGCCTTTTGGAGCCATAATTTGCCTGCTTAGATTCAGCCACTTTAATGTTGTAGCCCACGTATAACGGGTACAAAATATGACACACTTGTATTGTAACAGCAGTTATAATATTAATAATAATTCGGCTTTACTGGGCGAGATTGGTACTAGAAAGGCTCATCTATCATCTAACCCTAAATAATAATAGCCCTCACTCCAATAGCATGCGTCGCAAATGAAATTGTAAAATTAGCGTTCTCTATGACATCATTATTCCACATTGTAACCACTATATTTGGCAGTTGCCAGGTTTTCGAATGCTTCCACGCTTTGACTTCTCAGCACCCACGTCCAAGCCTCGCCCCACAGAGGAACTTGCTCCGAGTGTAGAATCTGAAGAATTGTTTCCTCACTTCTATACTTGAATTTTCAGCAGTAAGTATATCTTCTTTTTGTGGAAAGCCCTCATCACTAGCACTATTATACTGACTACTTCTCTCGTGGTATCATCAATCATTGGTAATTCGGCTTCGGAGAGGTAAAAAAAACTCTTGTTCACCATTTAGGTAAAATAAAAATTATATGACTTAAATTTGATGAATTAATAGTTGTTTGAAGTCAGATGGTAAAAATACCAAAAAAAGCCTTAAAACCCCATTATTCATTTTGAAACTACCGGTATATTGTTCACTTATGAATATTTTATTTATTCTGGTTAATATGGGTAGGGTAATGAGTAGATATCAACTGAAAATAAGCACGAAGAAAACCAAGATCTTAGTATGCAGCAGAAGAGAAGAAGTCAAGACTAACATTTAAATAGGGAAGCAAAAACTGATAGAGGTGGATGCATTTTGTTATTTGAGAGGCAAGATAACTGATGACGGGAGATGTAAGAAATAAATTATCAGCAGAATAGCCCAGGCAAAGAGAGCATTAGAGAGCAATAGAGAGACCTGCTTACAGCGGGAAACTTAAATATGGAAGTAAAGAAACAATTTATAAGAACCTACATCTATAGTCTGCTCCTATGCAGACGTGAGGCATGGACAATGACCGCAGCGGAGAAAGCAAGGACAGAGGCCTTCGAAATGTGGTGCCATAGAAGAATGATGAAAATCAAATGGATCGATCGAGTTAGTAACGAGGAATTCCTAAGAAGAGTAGGAGAGAAGAGAAGCTTCGTGAAAACCTTAATAAGAAGACGGAACAACCTTATAGGCCACATCTTGAGACATGATGGCCTGATGAAGACAATCGTCGAAGGGCAAGTGGAAGGCAAGAATGGAAAAGGAAGACCTCGAACAAAATATATGGAACAAGTAAAGAGAGATGTGTAAGACAAGAAATACGTAGGTGTGAAAAGAGTAGCTGATAGGAGAATAGAGTGGAGAGCTGCGTCAAACCAATCCTAGGATTGTTGACCAATGATGATGATGATGATGATGATGATGATGAATATTTTATTATGCTGTATTATTTAATACTTTATTGTACGGTACCATTTAATATTTTATTTACGCAACTATTTAATATTATATTTTACAACATTATTTAGTATTTTATTGTACGGTATATGTATATATTTTATTAATGTATTTTTTGTTTTTTGCTCATGGATAAAATTTTCGTGCTATAAGTATACAGGCAAAATGAGAGGGAACAAAATGAAAAGAATACGGGAGAGGAAGTGATTAAAACGAGGTGGAATCGAGTGAAATAAACCAAACGCTCTCGGCCACGACAGAAACCCACGTAGATACATTGATTGCGGCCGAAGCATTGGGAGAGGGCGCCCGTAAACGTTCCCAACGATCGCATTTTTCAACCCCGGCCTCCCGGCCACCCAGCAACATCACATGTAAGTTTTTCCTTCGCTAACGCACACATTCGAGAACCTCCTATCGATTCATTATTATTTTCTCCTCCTCCTCGCAACTTCTCCCAACTAAGCTTTCAAATATTTCCACCTGAAAAATGGAACGGACTCGCTCAGAGAAAAAAGAGGAGAGAGAGACACATACACATGCGGTCATTTATTTTCATTTGTTTTTTTTCTTTTTTTTTGCACTTTCAGTATCTCCCGGTCGAAGTTTCAGAGAGTAATTTTCTGCCCCATTAAAGTTTTTCCGATGCAGAATGTTTTTAGTTCACGCCAAAAACAAGTGTTCATGAATGCTGGATTAGAAAATAGTCAGGGATTTGATATTTTTCTGAATGGAGATAACTGATCTTGGGGAGATGTAACGGAATGACACATGAGAAATTGTGAAATATTTATCACTATTAGTTAATATATGATTAACATAAATGGTAAACATAGTAATAGTTTTTCAATCATTTCCGAAAATATCAACATGCATAGTTTAATCAATGGTGATAGTTAAACTTCAAGAAGTATTTAGCGGAGGGTAAAATAAAATTCTTTTCTGAACTTTTAGAGAATAAACAATATGAGGAGCATTATATATTTAATGATAATTTTGGTCCTTGCTAAATTTTAACGAGACGGTGAATAATTACTGCATCGACCGACACAAGTCTCCAAAGATTATCTCCATATTTTATAATCTATGGAGAATCGTGTTGGTTATCTAACAAATCGTTAAACATAAATATCCAGTTGAAACTTCGTTACCTGTTTCCACGCAAGAATAATACAATTATAACTCATTTTTATGATACTACATAATGGCTTCACTAGTACGTCCATAGAACTTGTTCCTTTTTCCCGTGAGTCATTATGTTTAAAAAGTGTGGAAAAGCCTTTTTCACATTGTTTTATATATTTTCTTGGGAATTTCAATCCTTCATTTTACAATGCTTTCCTCTCAATATTGTATTCATCAAATCATAAAAAAATCGATTGGATTATAATTTAAAAGCCTTAAGACTAATTTCCAAATTTCAGCTCATCATGTCATGATGAAAATAAAAAACTGGTTATTTCAATATAGTTATTTCCTTATAATATTAGGTTCAGCTAACAATGTGTTGGTGCATGATGCTGCAGTCTTCTAAGAGATAAATTATACAGTTTAAGTCCTCCCAAATATCATTCCAACACATCAAAGCACCATTTCGAATGATAATTTTGAACGTAAAATTAATGTGATACTTGACTAATTTCATTAACAATCTAAGGGACTTTCTATTGATATGAACTTCTTTCAGAAATAGAGAACAGAGTGACTGTCGCAGAAATATTAGTATTCAATTGCTATCTCCCCGGCATTGGGTAATTACATTAAACTTGAAATTGGAAACCAGATTTTACACCAAGGCCACTAGTAGGAATAATGATAAAATACAGCGTGGAGAAAAACTATGTCACGAAATTTTAACTCTGTACAGCTTATGCCACTAGAAATCAAAATTACCAATGATGATTAGCTCGAAATAGCACATCTTTTTAACTACAGAAATATGGCTCCGATTGGCCGCGAGTTTTTCATAAAGGCAAATGAAGGCAAAGCATTCGAAGCCATGAATGGTACAGAGCATTCGACAACAGGGAAAACCTACGGCTGATTGTAGTGCTTTGCTCAAAATTTCTATAGTTTAAAAATTGTGCGTTTTCTACCTAAAAATCACGGTCATTTTGGTTTCGAATGGCATCAGCTATCCAGGGCTGAATTTACGTGAAATTTGTCTCCATCTTGCATATACAAATCAAATTTCAATGGACTCAATGCGATATCTTCCTAATTTGACTCACAATCAGATTATTACCCAGTAGTCTCCATGGCAACCCGTGTTGGCAGGGAATCTTTTTGGTAATATTTTCCCGTGCATGGAGGTGTTTTTTTGTTATCCTTCATCTAGCGCTTTATATCCGTGCGATATGAGTGCGTGTACTGGTGAAGAATAAAGGCCAGCAATTGTTAGAAGTCCTGCCAGTCTAAATCTTCCCAAAAATCATTGCGCTACACTTAATGCACCAATTTGAGTTATAATGAGTTCGCTTAATTATTTTTATACTTGAAAGATCGTATTAATAACCCATGTGACTCCCCATGACTATGAACTTCTTTCAGAAATAAGTAAAAAAATTATTATTGCAGAAATATTAATACTCAGTTACATTCTAACACCCCGGCCTTAGGTAATTACAATAAAATTGGAATTGGAAAGAAGATTTCACACCAAGGATATAAGTAGGAAACCATGGTAAGAATGATACCACCATATTTCCATATCAATGAACTAAACACGACTTCTGGCTCATTTAACACAGAGTATTATCCAGAATTCTGCACGGCAACCCATGCTGGCAGGCAGTGGCGTAGTCAGGGGAGGGAATTCGGGGGGTCCGGACCCCCCCCCCCCCCCGAAATATAAAAACACAATTATTGTCCTTCATAAAAGAAAACAAGATATTGAAAAATCAGGAATTTGCAAAATGTTTCTTTAACAAATGCAGTTGTTTCGATTATGAAAGGTGTTAAAATTAGTTTAAATCCCATTACTTAGTGCCCGGTTTAGTGCCCAAAAATTTTCCCCCTGGTTTTGAACCCCCCCCCCCTCCCCGCCCCCCCTCACCCCGCCCCCGCGAACGAAATTCCTGGCTACGCCACTGCTGGCAGGGAATCTTTTTGGAGCCATGTTCCCTTTAATGGTGGTGTTTTTTGTATTCCCCTTCAGCTTCATAGCCGTGCGATATGAGTGAGTGTACCGGCGAAGAAAAAACGCGGGCAAACCGTTCGAAGGCCTGCCAACGGGTCCGCACAGTTCCCGGCGAGCCAAGCCGCTTTCGGGAGTGGCCGCGCGCTAAATTTTTAAATCCTCTTACAGCTGCGCCAGAGGCCATTCGTTTGTTTTTCCTTCCCCTTCCCCCCCTCTCCCCCCAACGATCCCCATTTCTCCGCCCCGTTACCCACAAACCTCTGTCGGAGCAACGCTCAATTTCATCCACGCAAGCGCACGGCCAACGTTCTTCAATTTAGTTTCTCTTTTTTTTTATCAATCCCGAGAAAAAAATGTACACTCGGAGGATGCATTTTCGCGTCAGACGGCCATCCTCACCCCTCTCTTCACACGTGTCTGCGTACTCTCCATGAATTCTATTTCGTTTAGGAAGGGAGCAATAAAAATACTCATGTAGGAGGCTTTCCGATCTAAAATGAGAGGAGGATGTGCCCAAAAAGTTTCCCTTCGAACCTGTGAAACTGATTTCAAATTTGTGGATTTGAAGCTCAAAATTGATAGACCAATTTTTAATTTTCGCCACTGAATATTCTTTATTTTCAAACGGAAAATAAATATAATTAAAATTATAAATAAATTGGAATAGGGAAAAATTTGGGATTGTTAGAATTTTTTGGGTCCATGAGGTAATTTTAGTATTATTTTGAAGACCCATAAACCATACCCACCCCCAAATGTAACCTCAATGATGCCTGCTTGTTAAAGATTTTTTTCCGATACGTCACCAAGAACTCAACCTTCAATCAAGTAATTTGCGTTTAGGTTTTGTCCATACCGGAATCAATCTTGCATGATTAAAACACATCAACTCAAGATTGTCTCAAGCCATTCAATGCATTGAATCCCGATGATAGCCCAAAGACAAAACTCAGT
Source organism: Ischnura elegans (assembly GCF_921293095.1). NCBI lineage: Eukaryota > Metazoa > Arthropoda > Insecta > Odonata > Coenagrionidae > Ischnura > Ischnura elegans. The sequence goes on along the minus strand of NC_060253.1, from coordinate 67,799,535 downwards.
CATCATTTTATAAAATCCTCAAGCAATTTTCACTACGATAATCCAACCTCAAAGAAACTTCAGTGTTAACGAAAGTGTTTTACTTCATTTCTTTTGGTGTCGCTTTAGATATTGTAACTATTTTCAAAATGTTAGCATTAAAATCTGCTCGAGAAGAGCTTCCTGCGACTCAGAAGAGCCACATTTTGCGTAGGACAATAATCTATTGTATTTGGAGGACACGACTTACAGCTGAGGTCATTTGCACCATGAGGGAAGAGTATGGAATAAAGGATAGAGAAAAACCGTCGGAATTAGCCTACTTTTGACGAAGGGTGCCAAGCAAACCACAACTTTAGGTCCCATCCAATGGACAGAGTTGCTCTTAAAATGTCTTCAACACAACACTCAAGCAGGGATAGGACAGTCTCTGAAAATTCTCAGCCGCCATCGAGTTTTGAACCCGAGCCCACGGGGTAGGAAGGCAACACTCTAACTAC